>NC_056660.1:112174131-112482881 GCF_018350195.1 Panthera tigris
ACATGGAAAACAGATATTACACCTTTTTTTTTTCTACATAATTGTGACCAATACATTTGTATTTTGTGACGAATCTACATTTGTTTGTTATTCGTGTTCATGTGATTAACTCTCAAAAGTGTTGTGAAAAATGTAAAGTAGAAGTATTGTACCCCAAATTCACAGGTTTGGCGTTGATCTTAAACTGGAACATAATTTTGCCTTATTGTCCCAACAACCTGTTATTTGTTCAGTTTCTTGGAAAAATATAATGCATCACATGATGAAAAATTATAATAGAAAAAGAAAGTATGTGGTGAAAATTCTTCCCTTCTACTTTTAACCCTACAGGAAATGTACCAGTTTCTTTGTCCTACCAGTGTTAAGAAAGTGTAGTTCGTTGTTTTCTGAAAGCATGTGGTAGGAGCTGAAAAGAAACTATAAAAAAAAATCTTCTATTTGAAGGAACACTATGCACTGCTCTCACAAGTAGTGTTCAGTAAAAGCAAAGTGATAGTTTTCTAGATGATGTCATAAAATGTACATTTACTACAGCTAAGTGTTTGTCAGTCTGTTGTGGCTTCATTCAGTATATCTTTTGTAAAACATTTCCTTTTTTTAAGAAAAATTATTGTAAACACCAGATCTCCAGTATATGTCATTTACTCCGAGTCTGTCCCAAGTACTACTTTATAGCTAGTGCATGCGTGGCCTTGTTCAGCTTGGCTACTTTTGGCCACTGTTGCAAGAACTCTAACTTTGACATGCATTAATCTTCTGTTTTGCACTTTGATGGGTGACAGTTTTTAGTGTAACCTTTTGCGTAACACACTCAAGTGACTTGGACTTCGATGCTCATCCTTACTTACTTGGTACCCCTTTTGTATTAACAAACACTGCGGTTTATAGATTACAGTTGTAGGAAGTTAGACTTTTTCTACCTTTTTTGTATTTTCGACCTAGTTTATAAGACTGTTATTCTGTAGCTCCAATGTAAGGTGCCTTTCTAATTGCCTACCACTCTCTGGGTGTCACTCGTGTTGGAAAGTCACACACCCCTCCCATCGCTCTTACTGGCGTCAGTTGCCCCTAGTAAGGAAAGGACCTGTGTACGGTAGCCGTAAGAACCTCTTCGGTCTGACCCTAGGTTGGGGCTGCTGGTCTGGTACTTAAACGAGTAAGCAGTGGTTGTTGAGATAGTTGGTTTTGAAATAGTCACATATCAGAGAATGCAGACTATTCTCTCAGTTTTCACGTATGCTCTGTTTTTTTCCCATTTATTAGCACTTCCATGGATGCTAATGTCCCAGAACACTAGTCCTCGGAGAGGAAAGACACGAAAACTCTAAAATACCTGTTCGTTCAGTCATGCTTGAGGGAAGGACTTTTAACCTCTCTTTCTAGAGAGCAGCCAAATGGACACTTGGTTATGGCATGAGAACAAAGATGTTATTTTGAAAAAAAGTGACCTAATTTACCTCTCAGAGAAAGCTATTTTCTGGTGCCTTTTGAAAGTATATGGAGCCATGTCAGTCTTCTATTTAAAGTGCTAGTTTGGTTTGACTTTCTCTCCTTTGCCCTTTCTGCATTTTTTGAGGAAAGGAGAGTACAGTTCCTTTTTTCTGTGACATTATTTATTGCTTTTACAAAGTGCAGCCAGTGGATGGCTTTAGTTCTGTCAGATGAAGTGCCATATATGTTTCAGCTCACAGTCCTTTGCTGGGTCAAAGGATACTTTCTGACAGTCACCTGAGCCTTCAACGTAAGTAAGTTTTACGTGACCTGCATTCTTAATCTTCCACACTTGTGTCAGCCACATGAAAGAGAATTATTTGCCTAGTGTTAGAACCTAGCTATTTACGTCGTTCTTTTACTTACCAGGCTTATGGCATAATCTTTGGAACAAATGTGTAGGAAGAAACCACCCACGTTGAATGACGGATACATGTAATCAACTTCCATGGACTTGAACTGGTGGAAACTGTTGAATTGTTTTATTGATGTTTTCAATTGATTTAATTAAAAATTGTTTTTATTCATGTTATGGTCTTTAGAGTTGTTGAGATTTTATGCGATTGGTCTTTTCTGTGTTTTCCTTAAGGAGTTGTGTCTCATGAAGGTCATTACTGAAGCTATTGACCGTTCAGAGTTCCATGGAAGAGTAGAAGCCTGTGGTCTTAACTAAAAGTCATTTACTATATACCCCTGGATTTTAACTGAAAATTTTATGCAGTTGCTTCTGTAATTCCCAGGGGTGTCCAAAATCTATGGATGGGAAGTAAAAATTGCCAGTAAGATTTTAAAAACTAAAATTCTGACCAATGAAGACACTTCTGAAAGAAACCATTTCAGAAAATTACAGTTTAAAATTTTTATTTAGACTTTGGAATGTTTCATGGTCAAATTTATGAAAACATCACCACTAGAACAATCAGACATTTCGTATTAATATTTGCAAGCTGAAAAGAGTAGAGCCTGGGAATAATAAAATTACAACCAGGTTGGTAAATGCAAAAAGAGAAATAGAATGAAAATTCATCTGAGTAATGAATTAACCCAAGAAAAAAATATTTGGAAAAACAATTTAAGAGTTGCATTTGGACCAGCGTGTTTGTATAATGAAGTATTATGGTCTGTTTGGTATTGCCTGGCTTATATTTTAGAATGTAAACTATTAGGCATGTTATTGATCTTCTGAAGCTAACACTTTTTCTTTAGAGATTAAGACATCAATCAAAATGCCAAGTATATACATCAGAATATAAATCATTTCTCACATTTTATTATTATGTAAGGAACCTATGGTAATAGAATTGGCTGGGTTTCTTAGTTGAAATCCACAGTAAGATTCCTAGGTAGTTCAGTGAGCTATACCTAATAGTATAGAAAGAGGATGTAGCTACTTGATACTCTTCATAACATTTGAGAGTAAGATATCCTTTTAAGATGTAAAATGATCAAGACGTGGTCCCATCTGAAATCTCTTGTCAAGATGAGAACTGGGGCTCACAGGGTACCTGTGGGAAACAGTTCTGTCACAGTGTTCTGTTGAAGGAGAAGATTTGTAGACAATATGAACTCCTGCCAGTAGCAGAGAACCTCCAGGAAGTCTGATGGTACCTGTTTAAGTACTCTATTTCTGTTCTAGAAAGCATCTGATATGCCAGCTTGGATCCATTTCTTTATTCTCTTTATGGTTGTTTGCTCAGTGTTCCTTTGAATCGTTATCACTTCCCCACTTAAAATGTGTTAATGTCTTTTATACTTACTGAAGAAGGAAGACTCTTGATAATTGAGCTTCCGATGATGACTTCAGTTTTGGATCTGTTAACCTTTAAGAGGATCAGAGCCCTTCTTTGTTGTATTACTTAAATCCTTGTTCACTCTCTCAGGTAGGAATATAAATATGTGTTCTCTTCATACCCATCAGCTAGATAAGCAAGGATCTTCTAAGATAGTAGTTAGCATGGTGGTTTCAGGCATGTTTGGTGATTTTTCTGGGAGGTAGTTTTCCTATACATTGGTTTGTGGGTGGTCTCTTGAGATACTAACTAGGGCAGCTTTCTGGGGGGCAGGCTCTTATTTGAGACCCATTTCCTCCAGAGCAGCAGCATTTTCCTCTTTGATAGAGATGGGATTTGGGAGAGGTTTTCTTCTCACAGAAGATGCATGTATGGAAAGTGAGACTTCAAGGCATTTCTTCTGCATAAAGACTTTTGCCTGCTGGACAGAAGCTTGGACAGTTCTTTGGAATTCACTGGGTTATAGTTCAGCATTTCCTAATTATGAGAGGTAACAGTGTTTATCAAGCCTTTGTTTTATTGGATTATTCACAATAGAAACTTAACTTCTAAAATACTACTGTGTTACAACTGAAGTGTTACCCTAAAATTGGATGGTTTGTAAAAACCAATGAGAGGTATTTTACATAGCAATTTTTTTTTTTTTTAAAAAGTAAGAGCGTGTGATATAATATTTGCTGGTAGCAATTGCTGTTAAACAAATGATGGGATGTTTGGGTGAAAACATCCAGCCATAGAGTAGGATTCTTCTGTCATTCATGGCAGAGTGAAAAAGGTGTGCATGGTTTTCATCCAAATAATTCAATTCTTGAAATTGTTAGCAATCATTATAAACCATTGTCCTCTAAGGATTTATTTGAAGATACTGTTATTAAAAAGTTCAGAATTTTGTGTACAGGTAGATTCTTGCCCCCCATTAGTAAGTAGTGCCTTCTTGATACTAGCTGGTATTAACTATAATAAAACTACAGTGAGGCCAAACAATCCCACTTTCCTTATAAAGAAGACATTTTTAGAGTCAGATATTCCTTTCTAATATCATTGGAGATAATGTTCCTTTGATTTATTCACGAAGTATTTTATATGTAGGGACTCTTGAAGATAATAGTTGGGCAAGCTGTTGTCTTCTTAATCTGTTTGGTTAAAATTGCATTTTAAGGATCACTTATTTTAAAATCGGATCGGATTGTAATCATGAGAACTGGATGTATGTGTGTACCTGCCCATCTTCTCTTAAAAAGATACTCATATGCAGATGATAAAGACCAAACCAGTGGCTGCAGTATAGGTCCGCTTCTTGTTCTGCTTCTGTTTATGTGGTAGAAAATGAAATTCTAGCAATATGCTTCAATTCTGTTACCTTTTTGATACTTATAAAAATGTATTAGGTTTTACTATACTGTGCTTTTTCAAAGCCATAACTCTTAAGAACTTTGTTTTTGCATATTGTTTGCTAATACTTTATTTTAATAAATCTCAAAACCTGCTTATGTGTCTGTTGGGTCTTTGTGTGTGTGTGTGTGTGTGTGTGTGTGTGTGTGTGTGTGTGTGTTGGGGGGGAAGGGGGTTTCTTTTGGTACTTTCTTTTGACATAACGTCTTTGACTGAATGGACTTTTAAAAAGGGTGAGTTGACCAGTCGCTGTGACTGGCTGTGTTATCTGTTTGTGTGTGCTAACAATAGGAAATGGATATACCATGCCTCCTTCCTCGGTGGGAGATTGGCTCAGAATGTAGTGTTTCTTCATTCTGTTTGTAAGAGAGTTGATGTGTTTTCTTTGTTTAGCTTAGTGTAGTTTAGTTGGATTTTGAAAAAGTATTTAGATCTAGAGTCTGGGGTATTTTCATTTAACCGCTAATTTCCCTTCTGTAGATCTGTCTGTAAAAGAGCGGTCTTGACTGCATGATTGGGAGGTAGAGTAGTAGCTATGGGTTCTGCCTGCCTCCGTGGGAGTCCTGGGCCTCATAGTTCTGTTCGCTTTGTGCCTTTAGGCAAGTTGATTAACCACTCTGTACCTCAGTTTCCTGATCTGTAAAGTGAAAGTCTACTGTATAGTATTTTGGGAAAGATTAAAGAAAATACAAATAAGGTACTTAGAGCAGTGCCTGGCACATAAGAACTCATATTTTTATTCTTATTATCTCTTGTATTTCTTCTTCTTTAATTGACAGGAATTATTTCTGATGCTGCTTGACTTCAGTAGATCAACCCTTGATTAGCCGCCTTGCCAGGTGGCTTTGTTATTATTTTCTCCTTAAAAAAAATTTTTTTTTAAATCACACGTTAGTTTTATTAGCCCCACCGAGTACATACTTTTACCACCACTGTGTTGTATATAGGAGAAATGCAACCTCATTCTAATTAGAAGAGGATGGTGTGAATCTTTGTGCTCCCCACTAGAAGAGGAGAAAAACTCACACTTAAATATTTCAACCCAAAAGAATAAATCCAAAAGCTCTTATTTTTCTTTTTGGAGAAAAGCCTTCATCAAAAGAATCCATTTCTGCAAATCAGTTCCCTATGCCTTTTTACTTTAAGTATAAGGTATTTAGTAGTGACTTCAGTGGCTGTGTTGGAAACATTTTTTTAAAGCATTTTCAAAAGCATTTGTTCTGGCATACTCCTTCACTGAACAGTGAGAGGTGTTGGCTTCTCTCTGATTTAAGATAATTAGTTTTCAAATTGCTGCAGCCCAAACAGTTCAGGTGATGAGGGGATCAGCTGTGACAACTGCTTCATTTTTCTTTCAGATATGACACTCAATAGCTAATGCTGTTCCACATTTACAGCAGTTGCAATGCAGTTCCGATTTTATACATATTTATAAGGAGGCTGTCAGTAGGCTAGGGCAAGCTTATAAGAAAGTACTTAGAGCTCTGGAGTATATATGGTTCAAAGAAGGAAGCATTTTTTTTTTAAAGTTCCTCAATTTAACATGTTAACTACTGCTATTTGTTGAATTGGTAAGCCTATTATTAATAAAGATTTGATTTTTTTAAAAGGTTGTGTGTTCCCTAGATCTAAGTCATTTTGTGGTTGTAGTTTAAAGAAAGGAAGGTGGGACTACAGGGACGGTATCAAAGGGAGAGTTGTCGGTCACTTTTGTAACCATCTCCGTATTAGGGTATGCGGGATGGGAGGTGGAGGGGCATGCGGGTTGGTGCCCAAGGCTCATTATCTGTATGGTGTCAGCTGGATGTGTGTAAAATTTCTGTGAGAGGCGGTTCCCTGAGCCAGTTTTTGGATATTCAGGGATCTATTTTGAAAGCTCCTCATACTTTTGTTTTTATCCCTTACCCCTTTCCCTATCCAATAAAAATCTCACCTAATGTTTCTTCATTTTATTTTATTTCATTTCATTTTTTAAAAATTTTTAATGTTTATTTTTGAGAGAGAGAGGGTGTGAGCGGGGGGGAGAGGCAGAGAGAGAGGGAGACACAGAATCCGAAGCAGGCTCCAGGCTCTGAGCTGTCAGCACAGAATCCAATGCAGGGCTTGAACTCCCTGACCGTGAGATAATGACCTGAGCTGAAGTCAGACGCCTAGCCAACTGAGCCACCCAGGAGCCTCAAATGTTACTTCATTTTAAATACTATTTTTGTCTGTGCTCCATGCCGAGGGTTTTAACAGTACAGAAAAGGATAAACTAAAAAAAACACAAACCAGTAGCTAATTGGTACACATATACGTGTTGTAGCACGTGTACCCTTCTAACCTGTTGGGGTAGACGCCCTCCAGTTCGTCTTCTCCTTTCTTTGGCAAAAATTGAGCTGATTGTGAACAGAGCTGTACTTCGTTTTTTGAAAGAATTCTCAGAAGTTGGTTCGAGAGCGTTTCTTGGATTTGATATGCCCGAGAGAATATTGTCCTCTCTTAACTGTCTTCTTTTGTTGAATGGCAGACTTTTTGCAAAATGTACAACATCAAGCTTAGCTATCCAGGTATTTTAATGAGACTGCTGAAGTGACCAAGCCATTTGGGATTTGAAACAGCCTGTCAGAAAGAAGGAAGATAAGACCTTGGGAGTTTGGGAGAACAAGTTTTTCATTCATTGCATGTGTCACCATCTAACATACTGCCGATTTTATCTCTTTACCCTGTTTAGAGACTGTCTCATCTCATGGAAATAGAAGCTGTCTGAGGCCAGGCCTGTGTCCCCACTGTTAGGGCAGTTCTTGACAAATTCTAAGCCTCCAGTATTTGTGGAATGAATGAGAATACAGAGTAAGCTATGATTTCTCATAGAATTCATCTTTTCAATTATGTAATGTGATCTCAGTTGAATGGTTTATATCTCAGCACTAAGTATTTTAATTGTAATTAAACATTTTTAAGTGTTTTATTTATTTTTGAGGGCGGGGAGAGAGAGAGAACGCCCAAGTGGGGGAGGGGTAGAGAGAAGGGGACAGAGGATCTGAAATGGGCTCTGTGCTGACAGCAGAGAGCCTCATGGGGGCTCAGACTCAAAAACTGGGAGATCATGACCTGAGCTTAAGTCAAACTATTAACCGAGCCACCCAGGCGCCCCTAAATATCAGATCTCTTATTTGCAGGCCTCATTGGAGACTTAGAAATTTTAAGACCAGTATCTCTTCTTTCTCCTTGAACTTTGAGATCTTTGCCCCAAAGTTACCAGGTTCCCGGAATCGTTGGTTAGAGAAACTACAAAACTAACGCTGTTAATTGGAGCTTTACCCTGTTGGCACTTAATATTTCCCACAGAAAGTCGAAGGGCACAGTTTACTGGATGTGTTTGACCAGAGAAATAACCAAGAAGTGCTTTTATGTTTCGTGGCTTGTGAGGGTGGCAGTGTTATGAACCCTGTAGCATGATTTTAGCACCCTCGTTTAGATCTCATAATAGCACCCCCAGTTGTTGTGCATGAGGGACAGGCCTTTAACTGCATTTGGGTTGGGTACCACAAGTAACACCTTTGAGAGGCAGAGCATAGTGACCATATTTGTACTTCCGAATACAAGATTAATTTTGCTGAAGAGTGTATGTGGGATTGTAGGCGGTGAAAAAGCACAGAGGAATTCAAAGGGCTGTCCCAGCATCCGTTAGTAAGATTAATGATAAACACTCCCCAATTGCATTTTCTTCACATAAAATTCTTTAAATTTTACAGAGTTGGCTTCAGCCAAAGTAGAGCAATGAGGGGGAAGATGGTGAATACAAACCAGCTAGTTACGTATAAATGGTCAGACTGCAAAGATCTTCATACGAAAACAAAGGTATTTTCCTTTTACTGTCTGTTTAGTAAACTGCCGGAAGTTAACCAATACCCATCTTCCCCATCCTTAATTATGGAGCACTGTGTCCAACTGCAAACCACACTTCCCAGCCTCCCTTTCAGCTAGCTGATGGTCACGTGACTAAGGATAGGTGCAGAAATAGGTACCATTCAGTGCCGTGCTCCCAAGGGGAATGTTCTCCTTGGCCCTTTCCCGTTCCCAATGGCTAGGATGCAGATATGGTGGCAGGAGCTAGAGAAGCCACCTTGAGATGGACACGGAAGCCAAGGGGTGAGGATGACACAATTGTTCTCCTGGAAAGTAACGTGAAAAACTTAGGGGTGGGGATTGTCCTTTGTTATGACAGTTCAGACTGTACATACTGCTTGCTCATTCACTTACTCTCACCAGATCCTTCCCGAGTGCTTACTACAAGTCGAGCTTTATGCCAGGCAGTGCGATAGAGCTGTGGCAAGAGAGTCCATTGTCACATGGGAGGCAAAGCTATAACATAGTTGAGTGTTTTTGACCCCTATCTGGTTAGGGTTATCGGATCAGTTTGGAAGGTGGAGAAGAAGCAGAAACGAAGAATGAAGGAGACTTTACGAAAAAGACTGCTCCTTTTTTTTTTTTTTTTAATGTCTCTATTTTTGTTCTGGTTTTGAGCATTTAACCAGGTGGTTTGCTCATTCATTTGAGTAACATTAGATGTCAGGTGTAGGGTAAACTGAATAAAACCAAAGTTCTTTCCTTCAAGGATCTTCATTCTAGTCGATGGAGACATAAAACAAGAACAATGAAATATATAGAGCAGTGGGAAGTTCTAAGGAGAAAAAGGAGGAAAGGGAGCTTTGAAACATCTAGGGTTGGGCAAGGTAGCTCAGGTTTCAGATCAAGGATCCGGGATGGTCTCATTGAGAAGGAAATCTTTGATAAAGTTCACGAAGAGGTGAGGAACTCAATGTGTGAAGCAGCGATTTAATTGATTCTTAGTCAAGACAATCCAGAAAGCATGAATGATCCTACAAAGTAGCTCTCCACTTCCCTGCAGGCAAAGGAGTGATTCAAGCAGAAATAGCTAAGGGTACAAACTTAAATTGCATGTTCTTTAGTCTCTGCGGGAGACCCAGTGATAACTGTGGTGTTACATAGATGGAGACAGGAGATGTCAGTTGCTCACAGTTTTGTGGATTACCACCTCCAGGAAACTAGCCACTTGAAGGGCCAATCAATAAGGAGAGTTCAACTCAATATTGTATCTGGTACAAGTTTAGTTTAAGGCCGAAAATGAAAGGCAAAGGGTTCAGGTGAAGAGCCCACAGGCAAATTTACCTGCTAGCTCTGTCTTTCCACTGTAATTCATTCAACAAAGACTCATTGTCCATTTTGTGTTTAACACTATGCTAGGCATTGGGAAGGCAGCAGTGAACACAGTGGATGTTGTCCCTGACCTCATACAACTTACTTGGTAGCAGGGAGAGAGGCATGAGGCTCCAAATTACACAGTTATTTAATAGCTATGATAAGGGAGCTGACTGATAAGGGAGCTGACTGGGGCCTATGAATGAAGGGAACTGATCTTCTCTGAGAACTTAGGCATCCTTTTGAAGGAGAGATGTTTAAGTTACTCCTGGAGGATAAGAAGGTATTCACCAGATGAGGGAGGGGAGACAAATAGCTCAGGCAGGGAGACCCTAGGGGTTAAAAGTACAAAAGAGTATGAGGAAATGAGGCTGCAGTGGTTGGGCAGGGGGGGTGGGGGGACGGGGGGACGGGCAGATGGTGCTGGGTCTTGTAGGCCAAGATTAGGGCTTTGTGGCAAATCCTGAGGGCAAAGAGAAGCCACTGGAGTATAAGCTGGGGCCCGAGGCAGACATTGGGCTCATATGTTGCTCTGATCGGAGAGAGGAAAAAAATGAATGTTGGGCTTCAAATTTGGGTGGCGATGGTGGAGATGGAGGGGATAGATGGAGTGGGCTGGTTTGTGGAAGGTGGTAGACTGCATGTGGGAAGATGAAGAGTTTGGGGTCAAGAAGGACCACTGTGGCTTTCACTTCGGGCAACCAGGTGCTGGTGCAATTTACTGAGATGGAGAAGACTGAAGGAAGATCTAATGTTTATAGAAAGATGACCAGTTTCAGAGCTTGAGGTTCCCTGTGAGCTGTCCAAATGAAGATAATCGAATGGGCTCAGGGACAGGTCTGGAGCGAGTCATTTGAAAAGCACCTGAAGCCATTAGAGTGGAGGAGCTAGTTCAGTGAGGATGTGCAGAGAGAGAAAAGACCGGGGACAGCTGCCTTCCTGCTCTGGGCACAGCTGCCGGAAAGGGGCAGGCTCCTTTACCGGTTGGCAAAAGCATGTCCCATTTGAAGAACTTCAACTCACCGAGGAAGAGCAGTTGCTGTTAGTGCTGCTGCCAACACTTCTGAAATGGTCATCCTGGTTAATGATCAGAACAGCTCGCCTTCAGAGCACTTCCTGCATGTCAAACATGAGCTCGGGATGTCTCACGCGATGTTGAAAATCCTGTGCGGCAGGTCCTGTTATTATCTCCATCTTACAGGTGAGGAAAGCGAGGCTCCCGGAAATCCAGAAACAAAATCCAGGCGTAGCATGGATGGCCACGGTCAGGTTACCTAGTGCCAGGGCTAAAGCTCTTAGTCACTGCCCTATGCTGCTTCTCCCTGGTCCCTGGCATCTGCAGGCACCTTCCCTAATTTCCACCCTACCTCCCCCTAAGCCCCCATCAGAAACCTGTGCTCAGCCCTCTTGTCTGCTCCCAGTGGCTGGTTATGGGCAGAGTGGCCCAAATGCCTATGCCATGGGTCCCGTTCATATTTCTAGCCTGCCAGGTCCAGCTCTCCAGAGGTGGCTCCAAGACTTCACGGGACTGATGGAAGAGCAAAGGGCAGAAGGATGTGTGCGTACAGACTTACCGCCCTGCTATCCATCTAAATGTCCAATTGCCGCATTGTAGTGCGCTTACCCTGCGTATCAATAGAGGGCAGACATGAACTCAGCCACATCCCTGCTTTCCAGGGGAGAATGTGGGGCTAGGCCCATTACTGCTCAACCAGTCTATCTCTAGCCTAGAGAAGCGAATGAAATTATTCAGGGTCACAGTGCTGGCAAAAGCGGAGCCCCAGTCCAGTCCCTCTCACCAACCCTGCCTGGTTTCTAGATTCGATCTCTACATAGGCCCAGTTACCTACGACTTTATTTCAAAAGTATCTGTGTAGGGGCGCCGGGGTGGCTCAGTCCATCAAGTGCCTGACTTTGACTCGGGTCGTGAACTCTGTGGGGCTCAATCTGTGGGTTTGAGCCCCGCGTGGGCCTCTACTGACAGCTCAGAGCCTGGAGCCTGTCTCAGGTTCTGAGTCTCCCTGTCTCTCTGCCCCTCCCCTAATTGTGCTCTCTCTCTCTCTCTCAAAAATAAATAAACATTAAAAAAAAGTGCCTGTGTAGTTGAACTGGCCAGGCCATTGATTTAGGTGGCTGAAACCAGTGCAAGGCTGCAGACAGAGATACTTTGCCAGCTGTCTCCGTCTTCGTTAGCACTTCTCAGCTTTAACCTCTGGAGGCCTTGGGCCTGTATTGTATCAAGGGATCCCAAGCGCCTCGTGGGATCTCTCTGGCTGTAGCCGATGCTGGCCCAGGAAGCTTAGGCAGCCTCTAAGCCAGTCATCCACTCCTATTTTCCCTTGCAGGGACCCTTTACACTGGTGTGTGGTCACAGTAGACAGTGAGCCCTAGTGAGAGCACATCCTGTTTTGGGTTCAGCTTCACCTTTCGGCACTGCCGCCTCAAGCCTGAGGCTCAGAGGACGAGCTAACGTCTGGACGCTAGCTGGCGTGTTCACGTTTGTTAGCACATTTCATTTTCAACCCTGCAGAGCTAGGTGAAAGAGCACCCATTTCACACATGAGAAAACAGGCCAAAATAGATTAAATGATGTGCGTGGAGTCCCACGGCCAGCAAACAGAGGAGCTGGGATTTCAAGCCGCTCAGACTCCAGAGCTTGTGCTCTGACTACTTTGCATACTGCCTTTAGATGTACCCATTGGGAGATGTGGAGGAGTCCTGTCTCTTTACAGTCTCCTCCCCCTCCCAGTCCCCCACATCACAGCTAAAAAAGGGGTTCCTCTTATCAGCTGGGCACCACTTCAGGATGCCAGTCAGGGGCCCTCATATTTCCTTACATTTATTCCATTTAATCTTCTCTGCAACCAAGGGTCATGCAGATTAGCCGGGTTACCATTACTGTAGGCTGGAGAGGTTTGGCTACATTTCCAAAGACCTCACTAAAATGTTCTGTGAGGTTTTCACAGAATTAACACCATCAGGGGGTGGTTGGGGTTAGCATTCCAAGACGTGGTTAATCCAGGTGAGACCCTGTCTACAGCTCATGTGTCCTGCTTCCTGGATAGGGGCCAGGAGGGGATCTTGGGCGCTCACTGGCCGAGGACTCTGGCCCTAGCAAATCTCCCCTACCCCCCCATCCCCCCCAGCTTGGGTCCTTAGACATCCGTCACAAACGGTGTGCGGAATTGTGTGCCTGTCTGCATTTTGCCTGATGCAACATCCTAGCGTTCTTCAGGTTCTCAAAACCCGAGTGACCCCCCCCCCAATGGTTTAGCCCTACTGAATCAGATAACCTACCAAATCTATTTTTAGTGAAACATTCTCTAAGCTCTAGTGCCCCTACTGAGCCAGGTACCTCCTGAAACTATTTTAAACCCCCATAAAGTAGACTCCCTAGAATTAGGTTAACTTTGAAAATGGCCAAGGTTATCACACATCTTTCTGTTCCCTCTCAGGGTCTTTCTAATCAGCTCCTCACAGCTGGCTCTATTCATCCACTGCTCCCCGCACCGCCCCCCCCCCCCAACCCCATGTTCTCCAGCGCTGGCCCCTGCCTACTGTGGGAAGAAGTCGTGAGCAGCTGATCCCATTGCTGGACCCTCAGGCCCTTCCATCATCACATGGTGCTGGTCTACAACTGGCTCTTAGAAGGGTTCAGGTCCAAAAGGCTCTGAGAGCAAAAGAGAGGGCCAGGTGGAAGCAACTGCCCTGTAGAGAAGGTCTCCATGGAGCATTTACAGGGAATTTTTTCTGCAGATAAGGCAGCGATTCCTTTTTTTTTTTTTTTTTTTTTTTTTTTTTTGAGAGGGGCTCTGAGAAAACACTTCGCAGAACAACTACCTGATTGACGCTGAGTAAAAGCTAGAGAGGAGAAAGTATCATTAAAACTGATCTGGCTCACGGCGAAGTAGGAGGCAGATTGAGCTTGAGTGTTGCCCGCTAGCTCTGCCCTTAACCCCCTTTCCAAAGTGGCGCGACCAATGACCAGAGCGTACTCAGCACTGGGTCCAATTCGGTGAGGTTTTATTGTACAAATGTGGTCCCTAGAGATGCGGGATGCGGATCTCCGACCACAGGGTGCTGCAGGTGCGACCCTGTGCCTCTAGACTAGCTTCCCCTCCCGTGCCCACAAAGAAAACTGAACCCTTGGACCTGAGCGAGACCTACTTAAAGTCAGCATCCCCTCACTTCCCTGAGGAGACGCAGCCCCCAAAGGCCATCATTTGCAAGTCCGGCTGAGTTCACTCTCGGATTCTCGGGGGACTGGGGTCCTCGGTGGCGAGGGGTGGAAGAGGCGGTAGCAGCCGCGGGAAGACAGCCACCCGGCCAGGGAGTCTGGATTAGGCAGCCCCCCTGGCTAGTTATGCTCTCGCCGAGCCATGCTTGCCCCTCCGTTGTTCAAAGTAAGGGAGTCCAGCAGGCGGTGGGGAAGGCTCCTGCGTCTGGGCTGGCGCGCCGTCTTCCAGGAAGGGACCCCGGCTAGACCCGCTGTCCGGGGAGGGGGAAGAGACTCCTCCAGGGGATCAGAACCTTGGAAGCCCGCGGCTGCTGGGATCGGGACCCTACGCAACCCGCGAAGCCTCCGACTCCCTTTACGCCCGCCTTGCCGCTCGAGGTCGTAAAGGGTCTTTGGATCAGGGCGCAGCGTGCCCAGGGGCCAGCGACCCCCGGCGTCGGGCTCGCCCTGCCCCGCTCCTACTGGCGGCCGGGGGTGAGACCGGGACACTGCGCCGGCCGGCTCTGGCTCACCCCGCAGCTACACCGGCCGCGACTTCCAGGGCGCGCGGGCGTCGCGCAGCGAACGGTCGTGGGGCAGCGCGGCGAAGGCCGAGTGGCGCAGCTGGCAGCCTATGAAGAGGACGACGAGCGCCACAGACAGCAGCAGCAAGAAGAAGAGCAGCAGGTAGGTGGGCAGGTCGGGCTTTGTGGCCGCGCCGTCCCGCATGCCGCGCGCCGTGGCCAGCTCCAGCGGCAAAGCGCCCTCTGCCTTGACCGTGGCCGCCAGGGCCAGCGCGCCGCCTCCAGCCGCCTCCGGGCCGGCCGTGGCGTTGAACACGTCGCCGTACATGACCCGCGAGGCCGCCGACCCCGGCCGGGCCGCCTCACTTGGTGTCGCGCGGACCAGCGCCTCCTGGCGCCTCCATGGCGCGCCCCTCCCGCCCTGCTGCGCGCACCTGACCGGGAGCCGGTGCCTTCGGGTCAGCCGGGGCCGCGCCGCTCCCTCGCCTCCGCGCTCAGCTGCCGTCCCTGCGGGTCGCAGCCGGGCGGCCCCAAGTGCGCGACCCTCGGCCTTTCCCTGTGTCCTGCCGTCGCCACCCGCCGTGCCCAATCACCCGGCTTGCGGTTTTGCTGCCGCGCTCTCGGCTCCGGCCCCCAGCTCTGCTGAGCTCCGGGCTCTGGGCTCCCCCAGGCTGCAGCGGCGGCGGGAGGCGCCCGGGGAGTGCGGCCACAGCTCGGGTGCCTGCTCGGAGCCGGGACGCCAGGTGCACCGAGGGCGGGTGGCGGGGAGTCCTCCGGCGCCGCCGCGGCTGCTGCGTCTCGGAGCAGGCGGTCCTGCAGCCGCGAGTCCCTGTTCGGATGCCCGGTGTGCGGCGAGTCTGTCCCCACTCGCTTTGGCTGCTTCGCTCCTGTCTTCAGCAGGAGACTGCGCTCCGAAGCGGCTCTGAGCGCGCTCAGGTCCCGGGCGGGGGACGGGAGGGGGGGCGGGACTGACAGCGGCTGCCCCCGGGGAGCGGCTGCCAACCAATGAGGGCGAGAGGGGACAGGCTGCGACTGCCCCGGCCCGGCCTCACATCACTTACGGCCAGAGGGACACACAGAGAGAGGGAGGGAGGAAAAACAGGGTCACAGAAAGACTGACGGGCAAAGAAACGGTTCCAGACCTGTGAACAGAGACACGCGCAAAACAGACTTGTGGACAGCAGACCGACTCAGAGGCAGGGCGCGGCTGGACGTGGACACCTGCTTTCGTTCTCCTCGATATCCTCCCTCCCGGTGAGGCCGGGTGGGCGTGGAGCCCCACTGGCTGCTGGGTAGCGCAGGCAGGGCACACTGCCTCTGGGGGAGGCCCCGGGCGGTGGCAGAGGCGCTCCGAGACTAGATGGGACTGGTTGCATGGGCCCAGGCGCCTCTCTAGCTGTGCCCTGGGGGCACATGTGCCCCCCCCCAACTGTGAGCCAGCTCTGCTCTGGCACAGGGGGGCAGAGGAGGCTGTGATAGTGGCGATGGCCCACCTGCCCTTGCCATTCCAGGCAAAGACTTGGTGGCCAGAACAGAAGTGAGCAGTCAGGGGGACTGAGCGGTTCTCCTGGTCCAAATTCCTCTCTTCCTTTGAGAAACTGTTCAAGCTCCCGCCCCCCCAGACTAGAATGGGAGGTGTTGCCCTGGCTACGGTAGCCCCTGCACTTCTCTAGAAGCACTGGTCAGCCTGGACTGTCATCTTCCGACAGGACCAGAATTACCGGGAGGCGGGTGAGAGGCCTGGGGCATGAAGTTGTGAAGTTCTGCACCCTAGAGACCTCACCCCTCGCCGTAGTCTCAGCTCTGTTGCCTGGTCAGTCTCCCGAGGTTCCCACAGGCTCAGCCAAGTTCATAGCTATGTCTCTCATCCCATCAAGGGATGCAGTGCATGGGGGAGTTTGGTGAGCACTGGCTGAGTGAACAGGGGGAAAGATGAGTGAGTTAGTCCCCCTCGCCCTCACTGCCCCTCCCACCTGGCCACAGCCACAATACGAGAAACCAAGGTGTGCAAGGCCAATCTTGGCCAGAGCTCATTCCCATAAATCCCGTCTCAGCCCCGGAGAAACACCTCTGCAACCTCTTTGTCTGACATCAAAACTGTGGTCCCAAGTCCCAACCCTACACGGTGTTTAACTGCTTGCTGAGCGAGGCCTCCGGCTCGGAGTGCTTCCCTCTTAGTCGTCTGGGGCCCCCCCCGGGGCCAGGAGGTGGATGTGTGTGGGATGGAGGGGACAGCAGGACCCGGAAGGATGCAGCACTGCCTCATCTGCCCAGTGTTCTGAGGAGCTGCCCAGTGTCCTCCTAGGGTGTAGACGCTGAGCCCTGATGCCCGACTGATGCTTCTTGGGTCAACCCCTCATTCTCCAGATGGGAAAGCTGGCTCTGAGGGGAGCGGGGTTTACCCACGTCAGCACAGGACGGCCACCACAAGAAAGTGAGGCAGTAGCCGTGCAAGTGGGTGACTCCGGTGAGGGGAGGTTTTCCCTCTCTTGGAAGGCCTGACCTATTTTGGACAGCATTTTTCTCAGGCAGCAGGGTCCCAGGGGACATTATGTGAACTCAGAACAGGCTTCCTCACTGACGCTGTCAGCCAGGGGGAGGGAGAGCGTGTGGGTTGAATGGAAGAGTTTTTATCCAGGTGAAGCCACTGCTGTCTTATTTCCCTGGGTCTCGGTGAGGCTTGAATTGCAGGGCTGGAGTAGTTGGGTTTGGGATTTTGCCCGGAATTTTGTCTTTGCCTCTGTACGGGGGGTAGCAAGACCCTGCTATCTCTACTTCCTCTCTGCCCCACGCGTGAGATCAGGTCAGACACGAGGCGAGGGCAGGCAGTCTGGGCGGCTCAGTGGAGAGGTCCTAAGTAGAGTCTAGGACAGGCTCCAGCCCTTTGGGCTGTAAGATGAGGGTTTATGGTAGGTGATTTCTGGTCCTGCTCTGGCAACACGCTGTGAGCATCCAGGAAGCCAGCATGGAGCAGGGGCGTCCGCCAAGGGTTTGGTGTGGATGGAGCCTCTCTGCGGTACCGCTGCTCTCGATGGGGGGAGGGGAAATCCCTGAGCCTGGGGTCCCCGACACGCTCATTCCTTCCCCACAGCTGCTGCTTTTCAGCAACATATTGCATTTTGCAAGGGCTTGCAGGCTGTGAGTGGTGGGGCTGAGGCTTGAACCTGGGCAGCCAGACTTCACTTCACCACGCCCTTCGCCCCTACCGTGACCGCGTGACCGCCTCCGAAGGCAGAGCGGTGCCGGTAGCTGCCATTCACGGACGTCTCCCCACAGGCCGAGCTCCGGCTTGGGCTTCGGTGTGATCTCTCTCCTCACAGGGACCTGGAAGACAGGTACTGTTGCATCCCGCCGTTTCCCTAAGGAGGAAGCTGCCACTTCTAGAAGTGACACCATGTGCCAAGGCCACACAGCTGGGTCAGGATGCAAGGGAGCCGACATTCTGTAGCCTGTACTTGTCCCCTCTTTAAAAAAATTTTTTTAAACATTTATTTATTTTTGAGAGAGACAGAGACAGAGACAGAGTGTGAGCAGGGGGAGGGCAGAGAGAGAGGGAGGCACAGAATCCGAAGCAGGCTCCGGACTCTGAGCTGTCAGCACAGAGCCCGATGTGGGGCTCGAATTCACAAACCATGAGATCATGACCTGAGCCGAAGTCAGACACCCAAGTGACTGAGCCACCCAGGTGCCCCGTCTCCTCGGTCTTAGGCTACTTCTAATGAGAAACTCAGCAAAAAAGCATGTGGTCAAACTGCCTTGCCTTTTGGTAAAGTTGGAGAAGGCATCTTGCCCTTTTTTGGGGGTCTTTTGGTCTCGAAGTGGGGAGGGCACTGTTTCTTTTCCAAAAGATGTTCAGAGCCCTGGGAGGGCAGTCACGTTCCCCCAACGTCCCCGGACAGGAAATTAAACAAGGCTGGTGCTGAGTAAATGCAGAGATGAGTTTACACAGCTTGTTACACAAGCCAGAGCGACCTTCCATTAAGGGAGCTTTGTGTACCCATACATTTAAATCTCGGAAAAGATCATAAAGGGGATCCGAGTTGGCTTTGACAGGCAGAGGTGGCAGGGCCGGGACCCCAGAGGGACCTCTTCCCCATTACGTGGTTGCTGAGTGACACATGTGTCCGCCCCTCTGGCCTGTCTGTGGAGGGACCAAGGCAGGCGAGGCAAGGGTGCCTTTCCGGCCACGATAGAGCCATTTGGCAGCTGCTTAATGGAAACTTGGGAGCCTGGGAGCATTAGAGCCCCAGGATTTCATCAACTGTGCTGAGCGGCCTGTGGCGCTTGGGGAAGCTATTTCTGTTTCTTCTGCATGTGAAGGGAATTATTATTAAACCACTCAGCGGCACCGAGAGGCGGGGGTGAAGGTCAGGGGTGAAATGTTGCTGTCTGGGGTTTGTTGCTGCTGGGATGGTTTTTGGTGTGTGTTGTGTGCTGTGATGGCTGTTGAGTGTTCCTCCGCGAATGCTGATGATACCCTTGCTTGCAGACCTTTTCATTTGAACCATCGCCCCCTGGGCAGTGCTTTCCGTTTGTTTGTCTGTTTGTTTACAGATGGCTTTGGCAACCATGGTGCCTAGCGGATTAAGGTTGCATTTTAGAAGGACCGGTTTTTTTAAGAACTAAATAGCAAGTAGGCTAAGCGCAGCTCTTGAAAGGAAGCACTTTCCCAAGTGGAAAGAGGCTGGGGGACCGGTCAGGCCTGGCCCCGCGAGGGGTTGCCGTCTGGTCTGTGGGGAGGACTACTTGGGGGAAAGGACGGGGTGTGCACGTGAGGCCGGCTGCAGAGAGAACGCTCCCAGACACCCTTCTCCCAGAAAGGGGGTCTCAACCGCTGTCCTCTGATGCCGGGGGCCTGCGGGTTCTTTTGTGGGATGGCGGGATGGAGAGAGTCAGTGACAAAGATCCATAGGGCTGGCTGGGGTTGCGGCTAGGGACACCCAGAAGACGGTGCCAGTCTGGATCTGCAGGTGGTGGGTGCCTCTGACTCTTGGTGGACCACATGTTGGACAAAGTCTCACTGGTTCGTGCCTTGATATCCAATAACCTGTGACCTCATCTGCTCATCTGGGTCCCTTTAGCTGAGCAGACCACAGGGACACTAAGCTTCCAGGGCTGCTGAGACCGACGGTTACCGGTTGCCGCCCCCTGGGCTGGATCACCTAGGCTTTTCTGGGAAGGACAGAGGCTTGCATGATGGGGAAGCTGCATTCTTCCTGCTGCCTGGACCCAGCCGGCCGGTGGTGTGGAGTCACAGTGGGGTCGCTGCAAGCTGAGGAACAGGCCACCATCGTGGCCAAGAATGGGAAGTAGGCCAAAGCTGTGATAGAGCCAGCATGTACCAAAAGGGGCCTCAGGGCTTGGAACAGGGCTGGTGTTTGGAATCCATAGCCAGGCTCAGGGGCACCTGGGAGTCTGGCTGGGCCCTCTGGTCTTGCCCCTGTATTTCCAGGGGGAGGTAGTGCCCAGTTTGTGAGTTTATGCTGGGAAGAGATTGGGCACCAGAGCAGGTGCCTCAGGCCCAGAAGTAGAGACAGGCAGCAAGGAGACCCCTTCTCAAAGGAGAAGGTCTGTTCGGTCCATTAAGAGGCCCCCCAGCCCACCTCTTCTGTGGCAGTGAGGGAGAACTACTTCATGGAAAGATCTGGAACTTGGTGGTGAGGCCAGGGCACAAGAATTCATTCGGGAAGAGCTGGTTCTTTTCTAGAGTTGTGTTTCCTAAGATTGAGTATGAGTACATCAGATGAGATGCAGTATCATTTTAGATAGCACGTTGGAAAAGGGTGAATCACACGATGCAAGAGTTACTGGCTCTTCATCTCCTTTAATTACTCTGCTTGTGGCAAGAAGAAGAATCTACTTGGGCCCTGTGTCAGTTCCGGTTCACCAGGAAGTACCTGGCAGAGATTAACTGGTGGAAGTGCCAGTGGTAGATTAAAGGTACAGGAGTCAGGGGTGCCTGGTGGCTCAGTCACTTGAGCGTCCGACTCTTGATCTTGCTTTAGGTCGTGATCTCGTGGTTTGTGGGTTTGAGCCCCGTGTTGGGCTCTGCGCTGACGGTGTGGAGCATGCCTGGGATTTGCTGTCTCCTTGTCTGCCCCTCCCCTGCTCTTTCTCTCTCTCTCTGAGAATAAATAAACTTAAAAAAAATAAGGTACAGGAGAACCTTCTGGGGTCTCTCAGAGTGGAGAGGAGGGAGGGACCTGGCAGCGAGAGGCTGAGACTAAAACTGCCTCAGCCAGGCCAGTGGTCGCCTGTCAGGCAAGATGCATGCAGATCGGGGCAGGGCTGGGGCTCCGTGGGTGGTCAGGAGTAGAGTCATTTTTCCCCTGCCTGGGCTGGGCTGCTGGCCTGCTGCAGAGGGCTGTGGAGGCCTGGAGGCAGAGGCAGGTGCCAGGGGTTGAAGTCCCAGCAAGACTCACCTCTCCTCAGAAGCCCCCTCTCCTAGCCCTGGCCCTGGCTAACCCTTCCCCTCTCCTGGGAGGGTGAGACCCAGGCAGTCTCTGGCAGTTTACAGCCGGTTTAGACTGTGCGCCTCAGATTCAGAGTCTTCAGAGGCTGAGAGTCACGTCCTTGGGTTTTGGTCCCTGAGTCTGGGCCGAGGTCAGAGTCCAGATACCCTCCCCCCCACAGCCAGTGCCTTTTTTTCGTGGCCAGCAATGTAAGGTCCATGAGTGCCGCAGGCTGCGTGTCACAGCTGGACCTTCTCTCTCTTCTTGCTTTTGGCATTTCCATAGGGACCGCTTCGGCATGGTGGGTGTACAAGCCCCCCCCACCCCCACCAGACACTGCCATCACAGCAGCCTCCTGCCCTTCCCTGTCCTTCTGCAGCCTGTCCTCAGGGGTAGAGCAAGGTTTTGTGGGGCCCTTGTGCATCTTAGGGGCTGTCTTTGAGAATGACAGCACAAAATGAGGTTTTAAAGTATTTACTTAGAAAGAGAAACAATCAAAATAAATTACAAATTTTATTTTTTTAAATGTCTATTTTTGAGAGACAGAGACTGAGCATGAGTGGGGGAGGGGCAGAGAGAGAGAGAGAGAGAGAGAGGGAGGGAGAGGGAGGGAGATGCAGAGTCTGAGGCAGGCTCCAGGCTCTGAGCTGTCAGCACAGAGCCCAATGTGGCCCTCGAACTCACGGACCGCGAGATCATGACCTGAGCTGAATGAAGCTGGACGCTTAACCAACCACCCAGGTGTCCCTAAATTAGAAATTTTGAAAAGGTGATTAAGATCCAAAACAATTGTGGAAGAACAATCCGGACTGGCTTCTGGTGCCCTACATTTCCTCAGTTCCCTTCCTTAGCTATGTTTCCTGCTACCAGCTGTTTAGGAACACCTCACCCCCACCCCCGATCCTGTACCTTCCCGTCCTGGCACGAGTGAGCCCAGAGAGCGGGTGGTGGGCGTGTTCCTGGGAATGACCAGGGTGGTAGAGGGGAGTTGAAGAGGAAGACAGTAAGACTACTGTCTTACATAAAATGCCTTACCTTTGCAAATTTTACAAAAATGCCTGACCAGGTGAACATGAGCCGGGGCCGGCAAGCTCGAGCTTCGTTGACCTCAAGGGAGACCCACCTCCATCCGTCCTGGGTGCCCTTCCCTGCCAGCACGAGCCCAGATTATCTTCAGGTCACTGCCAGAGTCAACGGCTTACAGTGGCTCCCAATGACCTTTGTAAAGTAAAATTCATTCCCTCTTATTTTAATCCTGCTTATAAAAGTAGCGTTTGGTCGTTATGTGGAAAATACAGACCAGGGTAAAGAAGGAAATAAAAGTCATCTTGGAGGCAAACAGTAACCATTTAGAATTCTCCTCTTCTCCCACCCCCTGCTAGGAACTGACAGGACACTGGTGGTAGAAAGTTGACACATCCAACATCAGTCAGCTCATGGACTCAAGTTATGGCCTTCCCTTCAGTCTGGGTGGTTGTTCTAGAACATTCCTGTTTTCAGCCTCCTTTATTATTTCTACACGGAGCCCTTTAGAGCTCAAATAAGGCCTGGCCGGTAGATGCAGCGCATTTGAGGCCTTGATAAGTGAGATGCTGCCCGCAGCACGTTTGAGGTGGTGGGAAGAGGTGTTTCCATTCTTGCAGACCTAGGTCTGTGAGGCTGAGCGTTCCCAAGAAGAGACAAGCTGAGGGACTGTTCTCCTTCCAACTGGTCAGGGATGCCTGATGTCTGGGGTGTGGGAAACAGGAGGGGCAGGGGGTGGCCCAAAAGAAGGACTGGTAAGGGGCATTGGACTCAACCTTCTGATGGTTCAGGTACAGCTGAGCGGATACCTGGGAGGTACATGGAGTGTTCCCGAGCACCTGTGGCCTCACGCATGGCTGAGGCCTGCAGCTGTGCAGCTGCAAGAAACCCTGGGGCTGGGGCCCTACCTGCCCCAGGAAGGGGTGTCACTGGCTCCTGTCATCACTACGTCCTTCTCTCAGCTGCCTACAGAGTGAGCACCCTGGGCGGGCCCTGGGGAGCTGGGCCAGGTGGGGGCACCACAGCAGGTGCGGGCTTGAGTTCTGCCTCTGGATCCCGCTCCTGAGCTGAGTCCTGCGTGGGCCGTGAGCCGTCAGAGGCCTGACCCCTTCCCTGCTCACCTCCTTCCGCAAAGACCAGGCCAAGCCTGCAAACCCGATCCTCCAGAGAAGGCTCTCGATGGGTCCCTGGCCGCTGGCCTGGGCCTTCTGCCCACCCTGTCTTCATGGGCACAGATTCTGAAGTCACATCTTAAGTTAATGGGAAGGTGGCAAAGGAGAGATGTCCTTTTGACAACATTCAAGTTTCATGTCCCTCCCCCCACCTATACTTAAAACTATAGGGAAGGAGTTCCATTCTTGCCTAGAAAGAGGGGAGAAAATCCAAATTGACAGTATTTGGGATCATATTCCTTTCAGGGTTTGAAATTATGTTTTCTTTATTTTCCTCAAGGATCTCATTTTGTTTTTGTTTTTTAAACAACTTGGTTTCTTTCCCATAAAACCGTGAGGGGTCCCTATAATTTTAATTCTGGATAAACTCCTCCCTACAGTCCAATTACCCCTGCTCCAAACCTGCCCCTGGCCACTTCCGTCCTGGTCTTTCCTGCACCTCTGTCATTGGGGGTACCATGTGCCCCCACAGGGGAGAGGCGGGGGCCTTCCTGGGCCAGGGCCAAGGCCGTGGGCAGGAGGGACAGAGGGTGCCGGGTAGGAGTGAGAAAGACCTACAGACCAAACAAGCAGCAACTGCTTATGAAAAGATCTGAGAAAATATCCTTTTTGCTCTGCCAGTTCTTGACAGGGAAGGAAGGACAGATATGCCCACGGCCTGATTCATGAGGAAATGTGATTATTTTAAAAAAGTCTTAAGTGAGGGAACTGACGCTGTCCTTTAAGTGGCATTTTAAAACCGAAATTGGAAACCACATTAGCATTGCCATTTTATGCTGAGGCGATAGAAATCTGACCTGCTCTCCTACTGGGTTGGGTTTTCAGGTCAGAATTTGGGATGTCTCCATCCCCACAGGCTTCCTCCGTCCTCTGGGGAGGCACGTGTGGTCCCCGCAGCCCCTTGTGGCTCAGAAAGGGGCTCCTGCCACCACCCCCTGAGGAGGCTGCCATGGGCTCGCTCTGCTGGATGAGGGAAGTGGGCTGAATGACTCCAGTCATGTGGCTCTTCTTTATGAAAGCCTTTAGGGTGCGTCTCCCCCAGAGCTGGCGTGATGTGGATTTTCTCAGCCTCTCAACTGGAGCCAAATAGAGAAAAAAACGAGATGCTCTTGGCGGGTGGGGGGGAGGTCAAGGGCATTCTGAGATATGACCATTCACCATCCAGCCCCACCGAATTCACCCGCCGAGGCAAGAAACGTAATGGCCTACACCGCCCTTGCACAGCACCCCCTCCAAGGGGAGCTGAGGGTTGTGGGGCCATGTGCTCCAGGGACTGGGTCTCAGGTTCTCCTCATGGCGCGGCTTCTCCTCGACCCCCTGCAGACCCACCGGGGGAGTTTTTTTTTTTTTTAAAGTTTATTTATTTTGAGAGGGAGAGAGAGAGTGAGCATGGGCAGAGAGAGGGAGAGAGAGAGAGAGAGAGAGAGAGAGAGAGAGAATCCCAAGCAGGCTCCACACCATCAGTGCAGAACCCGATGTGGAACTCAAACTCACGAACCATGAGATCATGGCCTAAGCTGAAATCAGGATTCGGAGCCACCCAGGCATCCCTACCTGGGGGAGATTTTTAAATGTAAGTTCTGGCCTCAAACCCTAAGATTCAGATCCAGCACTGGAGCTGGGAGTGTGCGTGTGCATGTGCGTGGGTGTGTGTGATATCGTCAGGCATCTCCTGACACCTATGATTCTTGCCTGCAGACGGAGACAACACTCAGCCCGACATGAGAAGCCTCAGGGAAGGGAAAACAGTGCAGGACTCAACTCACAAAGGAGTCAAATGGCTGGCTTTTGAGTTTCACGAGTCTAGACCTGGGTATAAGGTTTGGAACAAGACATCATGACTAAGGGCAGGGCTGTGCTGGCCACGTATGGTAGCTTTGGGTGGATTATAAAAAGGTGCCTTTCTCCTTGTCAGGGCAGGGCAGGTGGGAGCCTCCTGCTGTATCCTCACCACTCAGGGGCACGTGTTTGTGCAGTGCGTATACCCCTCCACCTTACACGGTAGCTCTGTGTAAAGGCAAACGTTCCCATCCTTGACGTCACAGGAGACCTTCCTGCTCTCGGCGCAGGGTGAAGAGGGAAGTTGGTTGGGAGACAAGGAGACCTCTCTGCCTTGAGGGGGGTGGCAGGAACAAGGGATAGTTTTGAGGATCAGGGTGCAGAAGGAGATAATAAATACCTTTCTTGGGTAGAGCCCCAGGGAGGCAGCTTTCAGAGTATGGATGGCTTGGCTCCCCCTGCCACACCGGGTGCAAGAAGGTGGAATAGTTTCTGCAAACCCACCTCTGCCTACCGGGAAGTGCCAAGGGCCAACAGCTAGTTTCCTCCGGCTCCAACATGGTTTGAAGACAGAAGAGCTTCTGAGCCAGTGTTCCAGGGAGGGCGCGCAAGCCGTGTGGAGGCGTCGGAGGATGTCTTCTGGATGGGGGTGAAGGTCGACGCAACAGCACCTTCCAGGACTGACCTTTAGGAAGCCGATAGGACAGCAGGTGCTTGGCAGATGCCAGCGCGGGGAAGGCTGTGTATGGGACGATCGCCCACTTACCAGCAGCCCGCAGAATTTAGCACGGTGTCAGGTGAGTGGGTGTGGGCACCCGGAGCTGAGATCTCTACCACCTCAGAGGAAGAGTGGGGTGGGCTCCTCCCAGAGACTGGCTAATGGAAAAGTAAGGTTACAGTCCTTGTCCACTCGAGCTTGTGGGTGAAGGCTGATATAAATACACGGAACAAACCACAGGCACCCCCAGTAACTATCTCTGTGCCCTGGGATTAAAGACAATTTTCATTTGCTTCTGAGTGCTAAGGTTTTGGGAAAATTTCTCCAGCAGCTCCGGTTTACTTTTGTAATGAGAATAATAATTTTTAAAAAAGAACGGTATAAAATGAAACTGTAAAAGTCATTTGCTTTTTTATTTCTCTCCCCTCTCTGAGGTCCTTGCTCCTCACGTGCTTCCCTCAGCCCCTCGGGAGCACCCTGGCTTCCCGGCCCTGCCCAGGCTGGAGGTGGGGCTGGGCCCTGGAGAGAGGAAGGGAGTGGGCCCAGTTGGGAGTCCTAGAGCCAAGAGCTCTGATTCACAATGGCACCGCCAATGATGTCACCAAGGACACTTTTCCACCCTCTCTGCACCCACTTGAGAGGACAGCCAGGGTGGAAGAGACACTCACCATTTTTGGCTTCAGAGAGGACGTCTGTCCTCCCCCACAGATGGGAGGGTCCTCGCTGGGCTCTGCTAAGCCAGAGGGTGAGTAGGCGGGGCCTTTCCACTGTCCAAACTCCCAAAATAGTGTCCTTTCTTGGAAGGTGCTTCTCTGGCCCCTCAGAGCCCTTGATCAGAGCCTCGCTCTGAACCATGAGGAAGAAAAGGCCCACATTTGGGGTCTGTGAGGGCCATTTAGAAAGAAAGGAAAAAGATAGAATGCCAGCTGGGCCCCTTTAAGGAGTCCCCACCTGGGAAGGCCAGGATGAAAATAGAACAGGAGGCAGGAAGGGGCTCGGTGAGCTGAGCGGGGGAAACACGCTGAGAATTAAGGAGCAGATTACCAGCTCCAATTATGAGCACACTTAAACAGCACATTTCCTCCGGATAAAGACCGGAAGTGGCTCTGGTTCCATCACCAAGAGAAGGAAAGGGTGAAAATAAGAAATAAGAGATGGGTCTCAAATATGATGACCTTAGTTGTGAGGTCAAGAGGAGAGGACGCCCCTACTCCCACCCCATGCCCACTCACTGTGCATCGTGGGCGCTTCACTCCTGCACCTGTCTCCATGGGCAGGAGCCGCCCACATGGGGGATGAGCGGCCCCGCGGAGGAGGTCTGATGCCAGGGCACCCGGGAAGCCTGCTGTCCCACTCGGGCAGGTGGTCCACCTGAGCTCTGCTGTCTGACATCAGGTGAATCTGGAGACCCCAGGACAGAGTGGGCAGAGTCCCCACCCATGCCCCAGTGCAAGAATGACATCTCCTCACCTCCGGGAAACGAGACAAGACCCTGGAGAACATTACTATGCCTAACCCTTGTTAGTGTTTCCTGTCCCTTTGCTATGCCTGTTTGCCTCATAATGATGTTTATTAATGGATATGAAGCATAGGGTAGACTGGGATTGAGTTATTCACCCCGACCTTTTTTTTTTTTCTTGGTGCCTCCCACGTTTTACCCTACATCTTTCCTTCGTGCCCAAATCTCAGAGAGCCTTCCAATATTGGATCAGTCCCACCTCCTTGGTGAAGACTGGAGAGTTAGTGAGAGCACTGGACCATGAGTCCCCGGCCCCATTTCCATTCTTACCAGTCAAGTAACCTGATACCCATGCCATGCGGCAAAGGGCCCTCTGCGGTGTTAGTATTCAAACATGATGGACCCTTGGAGTCACCTGGGAGCATCTTGAAATACAGATTGCTAAGCCCCACTCCAAGTCTGTAGATGCACATCATTAATGAGTGTCCCAGGTAGGAGGACAGCTGTCCTCCTGAGGCAGGGAGTTCTAGAACACATGGAGAAATGCCCTGCAAGGAGCATCCTTCCTCCCCCAGGCTGCCATACTTGGAGACCCACACTTGGACACTTGGGGTCCAACCCAAGGGCAGTCTTCCCATTCACCTGTGTTCATGGGCACCCCCCTTGCACCCAGGCCAGTTCACGGGGCTCAGGGGCTGAACTTCAGTTCCTGGTGGTTCTACTCAGTGGGATCCCTGAGCTACTTCTTTTTTTGCAAAGACGATAATGAATTCTCCTCTGCCCACTTTGCTGGGTTGCTGTTTTAATTAAAAGAGGTAAAGGATGAAAAAGTGCTCTGACACCTGTAAGGTTGGAAACCTAAGGGTGTGTTATCTTTGTCCGCTGGCAGTGATTCACTGACTACTGAGACATCACCTCTGTGGTGTCCACCGCTTTTATTAAAATCTCACCAATCCACTTAACTGTTGCTGGACTCGCCTCCTTTCTTTCCAGGGAGCCTGCAGCCTGCCCAGCGCCCCCAGAGTCCACAGCATCCTTTGGGCGCCCCACACGCTGCCACGCATGAGCGGAGGGGAGGGCTGCCCTGACCGGGGTCATCCTTCCAGAAGAAGGCCAGCGCTGTTTTGGGGGTATCTACTGGTGGACAGAGACAGGGTTTCTTTCTGTCGATCTAAGTCGTTGGGAACCCCGATTGTGCCTTTATTATGAACACCAGCTGACTTGCATTCCTAAGGTGCTGTTAATTGAGGTCCTTGGAGTTAAGTCACCTTCTTGGGGTGAGTGGGTGAGGTTCCTTTCCTGTGGCTGGGCTGGGCGTGATGTGCAAAGTTCCTGGGCTCCCCTTCAGTCCCTTTGTTTATCTCCTGCT
This sequence comes from Panthera tigris, assembly GCF_018350195.1. Classification (NCBI taxonomy): domain Eukaryota; kingdom Metazoa; phylum Chordata; class Mammalia; order Carnivora; family Felidae; genus Panthera; species Panthera tigris. The sequence continues at coordinate 112,202,722 of NC_056660.1, forward strand.
TGGGTAATATAGTACCTCCAAACTTTACTTGCCATGATTCCTTGGTTGACAGGCTTCAGCTGGGCAGCTCTTCTCTGCCCAGCTGAGTCTCTCTTGTGGCTGCATCAGCTGGGAGCGTGGCTAGACTGCAAAGCACTCTAGCGAGCCAAGGTTTCTCTCCACGTGGCCTCTCAACATTCGGTAGCCCAGCCCTTTCGGACACAGCTTGGCTTCCTCGAGATGAGCTCCAGTGGGCACGTGCTCATCAAGCCTCTGCTAGCACTATGCTGGCTAGTGTCCCGTTGGCTCACGCTGGTCACATGACCGAGCCAGTGTGGATGTGGGTGGGGAATAAGCAAGGGCCCCAGGACCAGGAGGCCCGTTTCGTGGGGGCCACTGACGTTTTAATTCACGGAACCCTCATTTTCCTTGCTTTCTTGGAAAGTCACCCAAACACTTCGTAGACCAGGAGAAGCAGCCAGGCCAGGCCCATGTGCCCCCTTGCTCTCTTTGTGCTGGCACCCCATGCGGCTGGCCCTGCCGTTTCCTGGGCTGGGAGGCCGGTGGTGTGACTTGGGGAGCTTCCCTGGACCCAGGCTCCTCTGCTCCGTGCTGATGGTGGTTTCTGCCCTTGGGTGTTGGAGGAGACTCCGAGGCCTGGCAGGTAGGTAGTTGCTCTCTTCTTTCCTCTCTGCTGCCTCTTTGACATCGGTTCCAGCCGCCTCTTTCTGGCGGTGGCCTCCAGAGAGCCCCGTGGAGTCCCTGCACAGGGCCCCCCGGGGGCTTCATCTTCATGGAGCCGCAGACATGGCCCCCTCCTTGTCTGCTCCAGGATTACCTGAAGGCAGTGCACCTCCCTGTGGTGGCCTGCAGAGCTCTGCCCTGTCACCCTGTGGGTGATACACACCTGGGCCGTGTGTGTGGAACGACCATTCCCATGGTTTGCTCTCATACACCTGTGCTCTTGTCTCAGACTGTCGACTCCCGTTTCCCAGAAGCAGTCCCTTATGTTTCGCCTCGGGCTGAATCTTTCCTGTCATGTGTCTGCAGGGGGAGAACCCACTGGGAGGTCTTTAAGAATCAGGAAAATGGTATTTCTCCCCTTTGGGAGAAGAACTGAAACATCTGTCCAGAGTGACTAGAATACTGATCCATACATACTGTCCTCTCGGTGCAGCCTCGGTCCAATGGAAATCAGTCATCCTGAGCTGCTGCTTGGGGACACACAGGTTCAGAAGTCCCAGGACTCAGCAAGCGCGTCTGAGTGTATCTTTGGAGGGGAACCGTCAGGAGCAGCAGCTCTGGCCCCAACCCCCATGGCCTTTGCCGGAGCACAGAATCCGCATTCTGTTCACGCTGTTGGTGACAGACAGTGACGATGCTGTGAGCATTTGCATGTAAAGATGTGTCTAAAAAAACAGCTCGGCTCTCAGAATGTTCACCTTCCGCAGGGCTCAACAGGCTGTGGGGGCTTCTGATTTAGTTGTGCAGGTTGGGAAAGCACCGGAGGCTGTGTTTTGCTGAATTGTCTCTCCTGTGATTGATTGGAGCTGAGCACAAAACCCTGGGGCTCTGTTCTGTTCTGTCACCGAAATGATCCAAAGAGTTACCTCCTCTCTCTTTCTGAGACTGACCTGGCTCAGGTCTGATCCCCATGGCACCAGCAGACTGAAAACCCTCTGAGTCTGTGGCCTAGCTGCCGGGATTCATGGCACTCTGCATCATCTGTGCTCATGGAAGACAGAAGAATGCCCCCACATCCAATATTGAGTTGTCTCTATGTAACTCAGATAGTCCGTTTCCCCAGCCTATACCTACAACATAAGGCTGTATATTTCCCATTTGCGGCAGGAACCTCACCAGCCAGCACCTGATCATCCTCACAGTGTCTTCTGGTTATTTCTAGAATGTCTGAGTACTGATCCCCACCCCCAACAAGATGATACGTCTAGTGACCAGCTGATTGCCTTGTCCCCATTTCTGTGTTGCCCTCCTCAGTCTCCCCCACTACTTGCTGCCCGCACAGCCGTTGAGAGGTGCCTCACCGGGGCCCCATCCCAGAGGTGTCCAGGGTGCCAAATCTGCATTCTTCAGAGCTGGAGCCTGGGCAGAGTGGGGAGCACCCTATTCCGCCAGTCCTGAGGTACAGGCATCGCTTGGGCCCCTGGCCAGCCCTCACGTCCAGTGTCTTGTAGATTTGCCCTTGATCAATTTAACCAGCTCGAGCCCATCACCTATGTCAGAACCTCACTGAATCTCAAGAAAAACAGAATGGTCAGTTTCTGGCCCAGCTCCTCTAACCACAGAAACACCAAACAGCCCCAAGGGGATGGGTGGGGCAAAGAAATCCTGTCATTTCTGTGTCCATGAGACTCTGGGAATGTAAAAGCTGTCCAGAAACTCCGTGCAGACCAGCTTCTTCAACAGTGGGGTTTATTTGCCTGCTGAGCTCAGGCGGCTTCTGGAACAGTTCCCCAGCTGTAAGGAGGAGCTGCAGGAAGAAGGGCGCTAGGGGGACACCTTTCACCTGCTCCCTCCTCCCCTCTGCTACCTCCCCTCACTTCCTTCTTGCTGTCTCCTCCCCTCTCCTTTAATCCTCCTCTCTGGTTTCACTTCCTTCCCAGACACTCCCCGTCTGTGAGGCAAGGAGGGGTCCCCTGCTGCTGGCTCACACTCACATTCTCCTGTTCAGCAACCCCAGTAGGAAGAAATGACTTCTCTTTCTTGGTGTCTGAGTGTATGTGCATCTCAAGGCAGGAACGTGATTGCCCTGCTTGGGGCCATGGTGGTTTCTGGGGTGCTGGTTACTCTGGTTGGTTAAGTTGGGGTCAGGTGCCAGCCTCTGCCTGGGGTGGGGGGCGGTGGTGAATTGTGTTTCTACTCATGGGGCAGTGTGGATACAAAGCCTATGTGCCCCATGGCTGCCCCTCCCGCCCCCCTCACCCCTGCCTTCCCCCTGCTTGATCTGTGAGTTCACACAGATTTCGGGTGGGTGTGGCAAAGAGGGAAGTGTTGTCTACTCAGCGAGCGTCCGAATCTACACTGAGACATCTGAAAGTGTCTTGATAAACTTTTATTTGGATCTAAGTTGCTTTTTCTGCCTTCTGCTTACCAGCACGCTGCTGGGGCCAGTGGGTCACTGGCCCTGGTGTGTCTGGGGTCAGCACCATAGGACCCACGGGCCTCTTTGGTCAGTGGGCACAGCTGATGCTGGTCCCTGTCCAGACACAGCAGGTTCTGCTTGACCTGGTTCTTTCTTTTTCTTTTTTTAAGTTTACTTATTTATTTTGAGAGAGAGAGAGACAGAGACAGTGACGGCGTGAGCAGAGGAGGGGGAGAGAGAGAGGGAGAGAGAATCCTAAGCAGGCTCTGTGCTGTCAGCGTAGAGCCTAACTCGGGGGCTCCATCCCACAAACCCTGGGACCATGACCTGATCCAAAATCTAGTCGGATGCTCCATTGACTGAGCCACCCAGACACCCCTCACCCAGTTATTTGTGACTCACTTGGAGGACAAGGAATCCACACTTTTGGACCATATTGTATTGCGAGTGTACTTTGCCCTTAATCAGGCAGGGGTGGGGGATGGTGTGGTGGGCAGCCCTTCCTTCTTCCTTCTCCGGCCTCCATGGACATGGATGGGGGGTGTCTGGGCTGGGACGAGGATGTGGCCTTCTAGTTGCCGGCCCCGTGTCTGTGGGCATGGAGTACTTTTCCTCCACCGGCAGGGCCAGGCTGCCTTGACCTTCAGTTCTCAGCACCAGGCCTCCTTCCCTGTCCCACCCCTGTTGCAGGGAGGCGTTTCTGGGTACGGGAGAGCCCTATGCTCCTCCAACGCCATTTCTTTCCAACTTTGTGATTTTTCCCTCAGTTGTCTCTCCCTTCCTTGAAGACTCAGGGCTCTGGAAACCCCAGCCCCGGACCCCTGTATTCATTACCTGTGTCTGGATCCTTCCTTCCCGGAAGCAGAGGGACTTCCCAGCTGATTGACTGCAGTGGAGAAGCAGAGGGAGAAATCCCCAAGCAAAGAGTGGCTGGGGATTCCTCCGGGAAGAGCCAGCTCGGGCGGCCTCCGCTCCCAAGAGCTGGATGAGGCTGGGTCAGCCTGGGCCCTTGCTGTGTCTGCAGGCCAGGCCCAAGGGATTTTGTTGCCTGAGCTGATTTACATCCTGTGTCTCTCCTGGAGTCCCTTCCCTCTAGCACATTCACCCTCCTAGGGATGAGGGTAAGACACAGAAACAGAATGGGGGCGTTGCCTCCTTGCCTCTGAGGATCAGACTCCTAATTCCTGTCACTCTCTGGGAGCCTCCACCTCCACACTTTTCACAAGCCTTAATGAACCCTTTGAGGAGTGATGGGCCAGAGGCTGCTTATTTGTAACTGGACACCCAGTGCTCCCAGCAGGTCCCAGCACAGCAGGTCCCAGCAGGGCGACGAGTCTTGGCCTCCTGGGGGCAAGTGGACTTGAAGGTGTCCTTCCGGGCCTTCCCAGGCCAACGGCCATTTGGAGGGGCTTTCGCACAGCTGCCCCTCCATTAAGGAATGTGCCTTAGCCTGGTTGTGTCAGTCACTGTTTTGTCTTCCAGTCTTCATGGGAGGGAGGGAGGGAGATACTTTGACGGGCAGAGGAGGCAGGCTGTGCTTTCTCAAGTGTGTGAGCACACTTCCTTTAGGAATAGCTCTGGGGACTAATTGGGGGTTTTGGTCCAGGATGTGTCACTAGGATTTGCCGAGTCGTCTTAGGAGCCATCAGAAGTGACAAGTTACTGGAGAACTCTCTGCTTCACCACTGGTTCCCCAGAGACCTTGATGGGGCCACCAGGCCCTCGCCCTGCCCATCCACCTCCCCCCCCCCCCCCGCCACCTGGTCTGTGCTGTGATTGTCTGGTCCCAGCCCAGTCTGAAGCAGCTTCGTAGTAAGAGAGGGTACTGGAAGCTGGAGCTCCTTCCACGCTGTGACAAGGAGGGAAATAGCTGCAGTGTTTTGCTTGTCTGCACAGAATAATGGCTGGTGTTTCCTGTAAACTCACATTTTCAGAGCCCAGTGGCGCCATCTGAAGGGATTTTTGAAAACTGGGCGTAGCAATGATTCATGGAGTGGCAGCTCTCTGGCCCTGTGCCAGGCACAGCGGGAATAAAACAGACCCACACCGCCTCATGGAACTTCCTGGCAAGCAGCGGAGACAGGTGTTACAGGCATACATGAAAGTTACAGACTTCTATATGGATAGCTGTGCGGCATGCTCCAAGGGGATGGATAGGGTGCTTTGGGAAGTGTGCAAATCTGGGGGTCTGTGGACTTTCCAGGGAGGGCCTGGGCCCTTTCTCCTCCCGTGTCTGTGAGCCCCTCTCTGACTCCATTTTTCACTCTCCTGTTTTATTTCTCCCACGGCTGCCTCCCTCATCTGGCTCATTCAACAGGAGCAAGGAGATGGGGGTGGGGGAGGGAGGTTGTCAGTGCCTGGAAAATCACTAAGCTCTTGCCTCAGCTCCAGATGATAGGTCTGCCAGCCATCAGTTCCAAGGCCTCTCAACAGTTCTCCATGAGCCTGGTGTCCCTCTCCTGTGCGACATCTACCCGGCAGCTTGGAATCCATTCTGGGACGGCCTTCACCCCTAAGATGTGGCATCAAAAACCTAATGGATGGTGCTAGTTTTCCTTTTCCGTTTTTAATTCCTTAGTGGGACTTGTTTTTCTTTATCTCCTGAAAGGGAGAATTTGAGGCTTAGGCTTGAAGGGAAAAGGGCACCCCAGGATTTTCAAATCCCAGGCAGGGTTGCCACCTGCCTCTGGTTGAAGGCAGATAGGGAAATTGAATAATGCATCTTCGAAGCGTTTATTAGCATTCTGATGAAGATAAGTGAGGGATCTGAAAGGAAATCTTCCAGAAGTGCTGGTAATTTGTCCCCTGGATAAATCAACTGCTCTTCTTACAAAGCACATTGGCTTTCTTAGTCGGAGTCCAGGCATAAAAAGGAGCCCCTTTGGACGCTTATGTGTTGCACCCCCAGTGGTTGACGAGGGATTCAGTACACATCTGCTGAATGATGTCGGTCATCAGCTGCAGGCTTTGAGGGGGCCATGGATGAGTATTTGGGGCACACTGCAGGTGTGCTCTCCAGAACAACGCACCATTACAAAGACAAGCACACAATATGCTGGGCACTTGAGGGGTTGCAGGGTTTTGGAGATCCATCTATGGCCCCTCACAAGGACCCCAGGTGAACAGCTCCCAGACCGTAAACTTACAGTATGCATCAGGCACCTGTTTCCTTCTTGTTGGATGATGGTGCCAGGAAAGCCCAGGTGTGAAACCACATTTCAGGGCATCTTCTCAAGCCACTCATCTTGGCTGCCAGGGGCCCAACAAATGTGGGCTCCCCTACTCCATGCCCAGAAATTGGGAAAATCTGGCAAACCTGGGCCTGTATTCTTTATGGCAGCAGTGGGCCGGGCTGAGTGTCTGTGGCCCACTTTCGGTAGGGCTCAGCTGCCCTGTTTGTCATGGTCCACCCCACTGCCTCAGTGCTGGGACGAACCTCACTTTTATTTGGTGCTCCTGATCTGCTCTTTTCCTAGAGCAGCTGTTAAGTAAAATGTGTTTTATCTCTGAAGATGCACTCTATATCTTGAAACAGAAGCCCCCTCATACATATCCATGTATAAGAAACACCTGTGCGTACACACACACACACTTAGCCCTTCCAGGGTATCTGCAAGGTATCTGAATTTGTGACCCTGAGCGTCTTTCTTCTCACAGGGTTGCTGTGAGGGTTCAGTGGATGGATGCGGGAGAGCTTTCAGCACAGTGCTTGGTACACAGCAAAGGCTCACTCATTACATCTGGCTAGTATTACTTGTAAGGCCAGTGGCCTCTCCCTGAATCCAAGGGCATCTTCTCCAACCTGCTCTGAATGGGAGTTGTTTGGGACTAGGACTCCCTCTGGTGGCCGCTCTCTGCACTCACACTCAGGTCCCTCCCGAAAGGTGTGGGGGTGCGGGGTCAGGCACCCCTTCTCCTCCCACACAGGGAAAGAGGGTGAGAGGTGGGTGGGAGGAAATGTTTCACTTCCCTCACCATTCTCTTTACCTCCTTCCTGACATTGGTCAAGTTGGGGTCAGTAGGTCTGGGGATAGGAGGAGGGCTAGGAGGTAGGCGTTCTGGCTGCATGATCTTAGGGGATTGGTCCCTTCCCTCTCCACACCTGCCCCGTTCTCCTCCCAGAGAAGTGCTGGCCCATGGGCTTCCAAGGCCACCTCCAGACAGGCCACAGGATGGCAGGAGGGCGGCACATTGACGGAGGCTCCACAGGCTATTATGAGGTAATTTTATTTCTTTCCATTTTAGGTAAAAATAGTAAATACAAGATAATAAAGGTAAAAATACATCATTTGGATTTTGTTGTTGTTCTCTAAACAGTGCTACCTACAGTACAATTTTTGATTTAGGATTTTTAATTTTTTTTTTTTTTTATAAACAAATAGAACTATTTTGCTATTAGGCTATCTGTGTTCTCATCTGGCACTTAAGAATAGATCACAGGTCACCTCCCGGTTCTGTTTGGATGTGATTAGGTGGTGGAGAGGGAGTGAGAAAGGGTGCATGGGATGAGGTGGTTTGTCTTCCTGGGACACAGACAGAGATGTGGTCCGTGTGCGGTGGGAGGGCATGTGTGTGCATCCAAGAAGGCCTCTTCCTGCGCTGGCCACAGGGACATGCGTCACTGTGACTGGACCAAAGGTCTCACACGTGTCAGGGAGCGTTTCCTCCCCCTCCTCCTGTGCTGGCCTTTCTTACCCAACAGCCTAGATTCACAACAGTTCTGGGTCAAGGCAGGCTACTATACTGCACATGTCAGCGACTCTGCTCAGGACAGAGCCAATGGGTCCCCTTAGTGTCCTAGAGGAGTGGGCCCAGGACCCTTCCCCGCCAGGGCTGGTGGCTAGGAAATCCATCCTGGCCTGGGAATGCTGGTAGAAGTCACAGATGCCGATGCAGGCTGCTAAATGTCTTTGCCCTTGTTTACCCGCAGGTGGTCTTTGTTTAAATTCTTTCCAAATTTCTCGCTGAGCTGTTGGATCAGGTCTGCCAGCTCACCGGTAGCTTGAGATTTCTCTTCCAGAAGCTCGTAGCGCAGGCTGGAGATATCTTGCTTGATTTCCTTCAGTTCACCTGCAAGGACAGATGAGATTTTGGTCAGCATGAGCAGGCTGAAGGGGCGCCTTCCACATCAGTTTGGGGCATGCATCTTTCCAGTGTAATTTCAGGTTGCCCACTAAGGGCAGAGGTGAGGGCATGGGGGTTGTGTTTGGATCTAAGTAACACCCAGCTCCTACCACTGAAGGACACGTCCGTCCATTTAAAACCTTCTTCTTCCCATTCCTGGTCAAGGTCTTTGTTAAGGGTTTCAGGTAGACAGAGGAGTCAAGGTCAGGTTGTGAATTCCTATTCTGGCACCTATTTCACATCATGATTGTTAGAATGTTGGTCTTGGAGCCATTAAAGGCAGATTTCAAGACTCTGAGCAACACCCTCCTTCACTGGGACAGTCGTTTCCACGATGTTCCATATTTTGTTCTGTCTTTATCTGCAGAGAGGAGAAATTCCCCAACGTGAAGGGAATGGCTCAGCACAGTGCATGTGGCCGTGGAGCCGGGCAGGGACAGGGGCAGGGACAGGGTCCCCCCGCACCATGCAGGCGGTACCACCCGGCAGAGGCCTCCTCCTCCTTCCATTGCAAGGGACCACCAGGTGGGAACTTGCACTCATTTCCACAGTGAACCACGTGGGCCGAAACCCCCCTGGGCTTGGGCTGTGGAACTCTTGTAGTCAGGAGGGCTCAAATGTTCTTTTCTGATATGCCTATCTCTTTTCTCCTCACGTGTTGCATACGGAAAAGGCAAAGATCTTAAAGGTACAGTTTGGCCACTTTTGACAAATGCATACGTCCCCTAGTTCCTTTATGTTGGGTGCTTTATTGGAGCCCCAGCTGCACGGTACAATCCCAGTGGCCTGACGTTTGGCAGCCCCAACCTGTATAATCAGTTACATTCCTGTCAATCACAGCTGGCTGCCAGGCTGGCCGTTTTACGTTTCAGACCCATACGTAGGGGTGGCTGGATAGGCTCCTGCTCAGCCCCTAGGCAGTGTCAGCCCAGGAATGAGTTCAGCCACTGTTGATCTTCAGGCTGCATGCTGGATGGCCTCAGGATGAAGCAGAGGGTTACTTCATGACCAGGCTCTTTGGGTAGCCCCCGTGGCCCAAGGGAGGGCGAGACTTCATGCCTTTGTTCATGGAAGAGGCTGCTTCTAGGGAGCAGATCTGTCCTGTGTGTCTCATGAAGATTAATTACCTGGTTTAAGGTAGTTTGCTTTTCATTTAAGAGTAACTGCATTAAATGGACTGGAAAATAACCCAAACAGTGAATATGATGTAGTCTGCAAACTTCAGTGTGCATCAGAATGACCTGGTGCTTTTATCAAAATGCAACCCCCCCCGCCCTGCAAGTGCCCCCCCTTTCCCCTCCCCCCCCCACCCCCCACCAGAGATGCCCATGCATTAGGCCTGGGTGGGTTCTGGGATCTGCAATGTTAACAAGTGATTCTGAGTTGGGGGATACTTTGAGCTCTCAGACCTGGAAGTGAGACAGGGTAGTGGCAGGTTCTGAAAGTGGAGGGGAGGCCGCTAGCAGCTCTCTGTATGTGCACTCACAGAACGAGGAATTCTGGGCCATTTTGGAACTCATGGGACTCGAGGTGGGAGGCAGAATTATTACCAACCCCCTCCCCCCACAAAAGGTGGCCAGGTCCTAATCCCTGGTGTCCGGACTGTGTGTGATAACTTTATATGGCAAAAGGGAGCCGGGGGTCACAAGTGTAATTAAGGTTACTCATCACCCAACTTTACATAGGGAGATTATTTTGGATTATCCAGTCTAATTGTGAGTCTTTAAAAGTGGAAGGGGAAGACAGAAGAGAGGGTTAAAGAGGCAGGATGACAGAAGCGGAAGGAACATGGCAGCTGGAGAAGGGGCTCAGTGCCCGTGGGGCTGGTTCTGAGATGAGGCGGCTGTATGCAGTCGGGCATGGCCTCAGCCAGCAGCAGCCAGGGAACAGAGACCTCCGCCCCACGGCTGCCTGGAAACTCCTTCTGCCCACACCCGAACCAGCAAGGCCTCGCTAGGGCATCCAGACAAGCACAAAGCCCTACAGATGACACCTTGACTTTAGCCTGGTGAGGCCACGTCCCACTGACAGCCTGTAGGAAACCAATCCATTCGCTTACCTTCATTGACTTCGTCGTTTTCTCTATCCACCTGGGCCTTCAGGACGTATCTTTTAATGAGCCGTTTCATGATTTTCTGAAATGTGAACACAAGGAAAGGATCACACAAGCCTGGCCAAGGACAGAAGCAGCCTGCCTGGTGTATTTGTGGCTCCTCTTTTCTGCAGAGTGCCCGGTCCGTGGCCGGGAGTCCTCCGGCACCTGGTGTCTCTCTTCTGAGGGTGCCTTGCCTGTTGGTGGAACCCAGGCTTGACTCTGTTTAACCTCTCCCCATAGCATGATCCTGTCCCTGGGGTGTAAGAACAGGACACTTAGTGGTGGCAGGCCAAGCCAAGGAGAGAGAGAGAGAGACGGAGAGGGAGAATGGGAGGGGGAGGGGGAGGGAGCGCCATCTAAAATGCATAGGTGCTGCTTGAGGGTCCTAAGCCCAACCCTACCCTCATCTTCTTTGTGACCTTAGCCAGTCATGTCCTCTCCTCAGGGCTTAGAGTCAGGACCAGGTTGGACAAGTCCACTGCACCTTGGAAAATTCCTACCAGAGGCAGAAACAGACACAGCCGGGCCTCGGGAGGTTTTGCCAAAACACCACTTCCTGAGATGCCACATGCCTGACGCTGGGCCGCCGGTCACGCTGGGGGAGACGGTTTGCACCCTCAGCTGTCATGCATTATGCAGATATTGGTTCTTTAAGCAAATGAGGAGGTATGAGTAAACACTCAAGAGACACCCAGAATAGAGCCAAGTGTGAGAAAGACTCCAGGAGGTGAACTTTGGATTTTGCCGGCTAGTCGTTGGAGGCTTCCTGGGAGATCGCAGGATTTAGAAATACTCTGGTAGCTGACACTTCTGAATCTTGCACGAACTGAGCAGCTGGCAGAGATGGAGGGAGTCCCTGTTCCTGGCTCATCTGTGCCTGTGACTAGCTCACCTGCTCAGACCTGAGGACTCAGGGGAGAGCGGCAGTGTTTTTCTAGATGGAAGGGACCTGAATTTTGTCCCTAGCTGTGCTGTGTGTCATCAGGCAGGTTGCTAAGTTCTCTCCCTGAGACACCTGTAGGCCAGTGTTGCCTGTCCTCAGCCGTCGGGCTGGTGGTCCACTTGACTCTGCGGTTTGAGTAGTGACCTTATTTCTTGCCGAACAGAGAATGAGCAAGTTGCCTTCATGCTGCCCTCTGTCAGAGAGCCCTGGGTCTTGCCATGCTAGTGGTCAGGCTGCTAGGCTAGATTTCTCCTTGACATTCTCCTAGTCAGTAAGGCAGGTTGCCCAAGTTATTAAGAATATCTATGCCTTTTCTGGGACTCAGTAAGGTTCTTTTCACTTGGAATCGTAAAGCCAAAACAAAACCATCTTTATCCCGAGCCGGTCCTCGTGGGAAAAAGCACAAAACCCCAAAAAGCAGATACCCAAGTGTGTAAAATTCATACTGAATACAGAATTCAGAAGTTTTCTGCAAATTTTCAGGCTGAGGCAGGGCCAGGGGATCTAGTTAAAGTTTGTTTCTATTTTAAGGAAAACCTCAAGAATTAAGGGTTCTTTGGTTTCTGGATTCATCAATTGAAGAAGTTTTATACGTAAGAGGGAAAAAGCGTTAAGCCCGAGACTGGAGGTGGAGAGTCTCTTTCTCATGATGTGCTGAGTGGAGTCTTTTCACGGCCATGGCAGTGATGACCGTCTTCCTGGCTTAGGGTGCACGCTGTGTTTTAGTACAGCACAACTCAACCCATTAGCTGAAAAGATTCCATGGTATGTTTATTATTAATACACAACGTGCCCCTCCAACTCCATTTGCTTTCAGTAGGTGAGACACTGCTCACAAGCCCCTTCACTGTGGAGTGGCCCTCTGGGAGGAGGGGAGAAGGAAGGGGTAAAAAAGAAACAAAGAAACAGACGTAGTGAGTATCTCCTACAGACCAGGAGTCCCCTTAGCCTCCTTGACAAAATGGCCCTGCTGAATCCTCCCCAGAAACCCAGTGGGATCGGAGAGATTGTCTCCATTCATAGATGAGGACACCAAGGCTTGTGGAGCCAGGGGACTTCTCCTGGGTCATACAGCCCAGAAGTGAGATTCAACCAAAATGGAAACCAAAGCTGGGCCTTCTTCTACCCTTCAGGAAAAGGTTACGTGCATGATGCTTTGGGGGATGAGATGCAGGAAACTGGCTCCCACTGGTCGGTGGGGGTTTGGGCTGCTTTGAGGTACCCATTTGATCTTTAAAACAACAGTGTTCTAGGCAGGAGGAAGCCTCAGCTAGATTTTGGAGGACTGATGGCTTCGTTCAGTTGTTACCCCTTGGGATATTTGAATGAAAAATATTGCTGCCCTTGGGGAAGAAGGTCATCGGTATGTCATTGTCATGAATGCTCATGGCCCACTGTTGATCGCTGGCCTGCATAATGACCTAAGGTTTGCACATCTGTGGCTCCAAGGGGAGAGAAGCAAATGCTTGTTATTAAGCCTCTCACCACGCATCAGGATTACAGAGGCTTAATATGGAAGCAGAATCTCTTGAACATTGCAGACAGGCAGGGACCCTTTAACCTTCCTCCCACCCCCACTGCACACTCAGGAGTGACAGGTACCCAAAAGGAGAACAGTATGACCTGCTGAGCAACTGCTTAGACCCTGTGTCCTGATAAGCACCTGGTTTCCCCTTTGGGGTGTACCTGTTGGACAGCCTGGGGTATGCAGGAATGACATGCCAGGCTTATCCCCAGAAACGCCAAAGTGGTTAGAAGGTGCCCATCTATGTAACGTGGATGCTACAGAGGAGATCTGTTTTCAGGGAAGGTGGACACTAAAAGTCTCCCCTCCTTCACTGTGTAGGGGGAAAAAGAATGTTCCTTTGCTGTGGGTTTTGAGATGTCTCCTTGCTCTCTTTCACAGAGTTCTTTCACTTCAAGAAGATAATAAACTTTGCCCAAGTTAATGAATCCCGGTCAGTGATGACTCTGCCCACCTTGCCCTCCTGCCCTTAGCAAGTGCTGGGGATGAGCATATGTAGTGCCATGACACTTGAGGGGATGCGAAGGAGATGGACAGTAGGTCAGAAGGGTTATGACACTGAGACCCACATCCAGGGAAGGAGCCACACAATTCTCCACCCCCCTCCCCCACATTCCTGGGGCCCAAATGGCCTCTCCATGCTGCTGATGCTGGGGAAACAGAAAGCCTTTCTGCAGAAGAGACATGTCTCTGCACAGCACAGCCAGGGCAGTTAAAGATGTAAACAAAGGGCACATATACGGTACGTCGAAGATGGTACATGAAGCAGAATCCAGAAGGAAGTAGTGGTGCCACCCAGGAAAAGAGAAATCAAGGGACACTTGGAAGAGAGGGGCAAAATGGATCCTAGGACATGTCAGTTATTAAAGCGGGATCTAGAAAAGGACCCAGAATATGGAAAAGAGGAGTCCCCACTGGTTTGGGGAAGGGCTTGCATCACAAACCCTGGGGTTTGCTTGACTTACAGACTATGCCTGGATTCTGCGGTTCATTTGGGATGCGGCTTGTTTGCTTTGCCCGTGATGGAAATGTACCTCTCAGAGTGTGAGTGTCTGTGTCTGCACACGCCCCAGCAAACAGACACCCTGGATGGTGTTATGGGTCACAGAGTCACTTTGACAGGAGGCACACTCTGACCCCCTCGCCGGTATCTTGGTTTTGTGTCACTGTTTAGTTCCATAGGAGCCCAGATGGGAGAAAAACCAAAACGAAACATTGCAAAAGCAAGGGACTAGTCTAGCAATCAGAAGCCTGGATGCCTAAGTTAAAGCACAGCGAGCCTCTGCCTTCCCTACAACAGAGAAACCCCCAGAAGTTGAAGGATTGACACGCTTAACGGAAACACCTCAAGGACTAAGTTTGAACACTCAAGTGGATCTGCTGAAGAGACACAAAGGCAATGGTTTAAAAACCCCACGTGTATGAACGACGGGGCTTTTGTCTTATTGGGAATGCTAGAGAATGACTCTGAACCATGACCGTGTAAGACACGGACAGCACACGTCCTCAGTGAGGTGCCTGCTCTGGGTGCGGCTGGGACGGTAAGAAAGAGGAAGTGTACTTGGGCTCCTTCTGATCTCTGCACCTTTGGCAGTTGCTTTGGGAAGAAAGCAGTGCAACTTGGAAGTCTACCAACGGGCCCAAGAACACAAAAGAGGCTTTGTCAGACCCTTGCCCCAATCTTTCATGCGAGAACCTCCTCCTCTACCTTGCCTCCTCCCCTTCACCCCTCCACAGATGGCTGCTGGCAGGCAGGACAGGTTCTCAGCAAGGCCTGGGCACCTAGGAAGCGTGATGTAGTAACGGAGGGGTGCCATTGTGAGTCACATAGTTCACCCAGCTGTGGACCTTTACCACTGAGCCTTAGTTGTCTCATCTGATAAATGGGTTTAGAGATACTGCCTCTCTCACCAGCATATGGTGAGATTACACCCAGGCTAGTGTCTGGCCTCTGTCCCTCCTTCATGCCGTCTCTTGCTTCACTCCTCCTGTCTGAGCAGATGATGGCTCAGGAAGGTGACCCGACTGCACCTTGCAGGGCTGAGCAAAGGGTGCATGTGCAAATACAAAGTGCTCTCTGTTTCCCTTTACTTGCCTCCCAGCCCCGTCCCTCTGATGCTCACTGGCCCTGGTTTTCCTTTCTTCTTTTCTGTGAAAACTGTTTGAATAAGTAGCCCCGGGCTTTTCTTGGTGGATTCACAAAATACAGGATGAGCAAGCTGTCCAAGGTCATCAGTAGCCCAAAGCTGAATACCACCAATCTCTGTAATCCCGAGCAGGAAGCTCTTGGGGACATTGAAAGCAGCAGGGACTCAACCAGTGATGAGGGAAGACGGGAACGAGATCTCTCTGAGGCTGCTTTTGAAAACAGTCTTGCTCATAAAGGATTCATTCTGGGTATAGGACGTTTCACCAGGTAATCAGTCTTCCTTTATCTCTGCAGCTGATTCTGCCCGAAACCCGTCAGAGATTTGACCCTAACCCATTAGGGTTTTCTATCTCTTTTGGGGCACAGATAATCTATACTTTTCTCTGAGAAGCTGGGAAATAAAAATCCTTCCACTGACCAAAGGGTTGGTCCTGTAAAATAACTCAAAGAAGATCAAACTGGTCAGGCCCAATTTTGTACACGATTAAATACAAGATTTGCCCATTTCCAGTTTTTAGCCCGTGTCATCTCATAAAACTGTAAGTACTTTGAAGGATGAACCATTTCTTAATTGTGCCCTTAAATCCTCCTACCTGCACAGCTGGCTCTGAAATATGGGTGGAGATACAATTAGAGATCTGTGGCTGGAAGATGCTATGTCGAAGTCTAATTGCTCCCTCTGGGATGGTGGGCCAGGGACATAGCTCTTCGGCCCCGGGAATACTCAGGACAGCTTCAAATTTACCTCTGATCAGAACTGATCAGCATGGATAAAACTGCTGATCTCTGAGAAGGGGAAGACAGGAAAAGAATGGCCTGTACTTTTATAATCAATAACCTGTAGTTAGCATTTATCACTGGCTCATGGGCTGATTCAAACAGATACAGAGATGTGGCGTTAATTTCCAAAAGCGGTGCAAAGGGTTGCAAGCATACAAAGTCTTCTAAGGTTTATGTATGAGAACAGACTTGGGCAGGCTGGTGGTCTTAGGTCAGGTGGCCCCTGTGTCTACCTGGTTGCTTAAGACAGATGGCCGGGAGTCACGCGGGATACCCCCCATCCCTGCAGATACGCTTCAGGTCCCGTTGCCTATATGTCCGGAACATAGACTGAATCTGTCTACTTTCCTCCATCACCCTACTCACAGCCAGTCCAAGCCCCCCTCCCTTGCACCTGGATGACTGGCCCCTGCCTGCTGAGCTCCAGCTGCTCTGGACTTGCCAAGCTTCTCTCCTCTGGCTTTTTTTTTTTTTTAAGTTTATTTTTGTTTATTTCAAGAGAGAGAGAGAAAGTGGGAGAGGGGCAGAAAGAGGAGGAGAGAGAGAATTCCAGGCTCTGTGCTGCAAGCACAGAGCCCAATGCAGGGCTCGAACCCATGAATCATGAGATCACGAACTGAGCTGAAAGCAAGCATTGGACGCTTAACCGTCTGAGCCACCCAGGCACCCGCGTCTCCCCCTCTGGCTTTTGCTGATGCCTTTCCTGTGCTTGGGAGGCCCCACATGCCTGCCTCCTTAACTATGAGGTCTTAGCTAAGTGTCCTGTCCTTGAAGATGCCTCCTCTGATAACTACACCAAAGCAGGGGCTCCCTTTTTTTCCCCTCTGTTTTCGCACCAGATTGTTTTCTTCTTTCTACTTTTATCAAATTGAAGTTACATATTTACTTGTGTGTTTGCTTGTTCCTTGTGTCTATCCCTCACTGGGCTGGAAGTGCCGCTATGATAGGAGCCTTGTCCTCGTCCCCAGTGAGTAGCGCAGTGCCTCTCATGGAGCTGCCACTCAAATGCATATTTGCTGAATGAAGGGAGAAATGAAGCTGTGTTCTGGGGCGCTGACAGCCATGTCGCTAAATCCATGTCTGGATGGAGTCCACTTCTCCCCATACCTGGGAGAGGTGTGGTTACCTGGTATCTGGTCGGCTTGCTGAAACTGTTATTTGCTGTTAGGTTTTCAGAATTCCTTGTGCCAGCCTGGTAGCGAGTCTTCTGGGGGGGGGGGGAGAAAGAACAAATACATAATAAATAATACATACACACATATGTTCAAATAACACATATGACACCCATATATGAGGCTGTGTCTAAAAAGAAGCTGATATGCCCACTGCTACTAGGTTGCCTAGAACACTGTTCTTGGGACTTGAGTTCTGTAGGATGACAACAGCTTAAGGAATATAGTTTGGTCAACTTGGGAAGCACTGAGTTAAAGCCACAGGGGGTGTCTTTGCTCAGGGATTTCTCAGAGATTTTAATATGCTCATAAACATTGAGAGTCTCCAGGAGGGGGAGATAATGGCAGGGAAGCTTTCTTCCAGGGATCATTCTCTTCCCATTTCTGGGAAGAGCTGTTGCTCCCTGGGACCCTCTAAGGCGCTCCCTCTGTGGGAGGCACGGCTCAGCAAGGCAGCTTGCTCAGCCCCTGCGGGGCACATCTGCAGGGCGCTGTGGGGAGAAGGGCAGCTGCCACGGGCATTCTCTGTGCTGCTGTGCCAGCCTGTTCTGAACAGCGCGGGCCCCTCTCTGACTTCCCTCATCTCAGGGGCACGTGCGCCGATCAAGCACACACACCTTCCGCCTCCCCCTCCTGCGACCTTCTCTTGCCCCATAAACCCCGCGCTACCTACCCTGAATTTGGAATTCAGCATGCCCATTTCAAGGTCATTTTCACAGCTTTTGGCCTTAGATTTGCAGAGTTTTATGAGGCACATCTTGATTCTCATTATGAGATAATAAAATGATTTAGGACTTGGCACAAGATTGAAAGGAGCAGGTAGAGTTCTTCCTTCATCAAAGTAAGACAGCCAGAGCTTTGCCCTGGCAAATTTCCACTCCACATCTGCGTCCTCCTGTGGGACGAGGGAAACGACACAACATCAAAGGGCACGATTTCACATCAGAGTTCAGTGTGATGAGTGGGGATGCAGTCTACGCATTATGACAGCAGATTCCTTTCTTCCTTTCCTTCTTCCCTTTCTCTTTCTCTCTTCTTTCTTTCTCTCTCTCTTTTATTCCTTTTCTTCTTCCCTTCCTTTCCTTTCTGTTTCTCTCTTTCAAGTTTATTTATTTTCAGACAGAGGGAGAGAATCTGTCTCTTATGACATTATGACAGCAGATTCCTTTCTTCTTTCCTTCTTCCCTTCTCTTTCTCTCTTCTTTCTCTCTCTCTCTCTCTCTCTCTTTATTCCTTTTCTTCTTCCCTTCATTTCCTTTCTGTTTCTCTCTTTCAAGTTTATTTATTTTGAGACAGAGGGAGAGAATCCCAAGCAGGATCCCCACTGTCAGCACAGAGCCCAATGTGGGGCTTGATCTCATGAACTGGTGACGGCAGATTTCTAAACAGGACTCTGACTGATATATCTGTGGATGTTCTCTTTCTTGACAAAGATGCAAGATGGGGCATTTGCTCTTGCTAAAACCATGTGAAATTAGTTATTCCTAACAATCTCTGCCTAACTCCTCAGGACTTAGTGCTGAAAACCTCAGCCTCTTCATACCTCCTTGACTCTCCACTGGGAATTTTCACAAACATTCTCCAACTTGCCACTAACCAGAGAACTTTTCTCACTGCCAATTAATCTCATTATCCATTAACATTTAGAGCTCTGCTGGATTCACAGTCCACCACAGCATCAAGGTGTTAATATTTTGGAGCATTGCTGCCCAGTGGAAATATAATACTGAGCCATGAAGGTGAACCACCTAATTAAATTTAAATTTTCTAGTAGGCACATTAAAAAAAGTAAAATGGAACAGGTGAAATTAATTTCAGCAATACATTTTATTTGATCCAGCAGATCCAAAATGTAACCCCTTCAGCAGGTAATCATTATAAAAATTCTTACTGAGGTAGTGCACATTTTTATTTCATATTGAGTCTTTGCAATCATTGTATATTTTGTACTTATAGCACATGTCAGTTTGGACCAGCCACATTTCAAGTACTCAGCAGACACAGGTGGTGAACAGTTCCCATGTTGTATTGTACTGCTGTGTACTTATTAGAAACCATATGGCTTACCGGTCAAAGTGCTGCCACAGAGGATGTTGAGAGATTCTGCATATGTAATTCAAGAGAAACAGACCTGACTGGAGTTAGCAGGAGGCAGTCCGGCCGTGCTGTCTGGTGGTGGCGATAGTTTTGACCCCCAGATCGATTCTGACTTGGTGTCAATCCCGGAATGCTGAGTAGGCCCTCCAAGAGGTAGCAGGTGTTTTTATTTATTTATTTTTTTTTTTATTGTATTTTATAGGTAGGCTCTTTGGGCCTCTGTCCTAGTGGGGCAGTCTGAGAGTAGGAAAGAGGCATGGAATTTGGAGTCACATGGACCTGGGCCCACAAGCCCATACTAGCTGCAGGACCTCAGCAAGAGCTCCGTCAGTAGAGGGAGATAATGCCGCCTCCCTCACGTAGCCCTGAGATTGACATCGAGTATGTGCTCCGTGAGGGGTGGGTTCCTCTTCGCACAGACGCTCGCTATGCTTCTCAGGACGGTGAGCCTACCAGGGGCCCACATGAGGCTGCCAGGAGGTACCGCATGCTTAAGGCTATCACCTGCAGGCTTGGCCATTTTGTTTGCTTTGGCTGAGAACCCATCAGCAGCTGGCCTGGTCTATGGGACACATCATATTGGAGTCTTTTAGACTGGAAGTTTCGTGAGGCCAGGGCTTGCTCCCGGCCTCTGCTATATGACAGAGAGATGTGACAGGGACATCTGACTTGAGAGGAAGGTTGGTATAGCGGCGACAGCAAAGGGTCTGGAGCCTGCCTGGGTTCCAGCCCTGCCTCTGTTCCTCCCTAGCTCTGCAGCCATGGTGGCATGGCTGCTCTGGGCCTCTGTTTCCTCATCTGTAAAATGGGGATAAAAATGCTTACCTCATAGGTCATTGTGAGAGTTACTTCAGGTCACACATGAGGACCGCTTAGTGTCCGATATTAGCACGCCCTCAGGAAGTATTATTTTTATTCCCATAGCTTAACACAGTGCCTAGTGTTCAGCCTTGAGTCGTTCAGCAGACATGTGTCGAGTACCTGCTATGTGGCCAGCATAGACTAGGTATGCACTGGGGTTGACAGTCCTTCCGTGCCGTCGTGGATTACGTGCTCTGGCCCATGACATGATTATGTTGAACTACTCATCCCCTGGTCTTTCCCCTGGAGTTGTGCTAACGGCTCAACTGCAAGGGATGCTGCATGTAGGGCTCCAGAACCGGCCCCGGGGTCGGGGAGGCTGCCTGATGGCTGGTATTGGAGCTGGGCTCCAGGGGGTGAATAGTTCTCTACCAAGTCGGGTGTGCGTTGGGTGGGGGTGGAGAAGAGTGGGAGTTAATGAGTAGAGAAGGCATGAGGAGTGTAAACAGCTTTTCTGAGAAAGCTGCCAGGAAAGAGCAGGAGAGAAAGAGCTGGAAAGCAGGATGGAGGGAGGATTTTTTTGGTTACTTTTTTAAATTTTATGATCCAGAGTCTCATTTAAATGCTGACAGGAAGGGCGAAGATATGCGTGGAGCAGGGATGAGTGCATTGGTGGCCCCTGAGGAGGCAAGAGAGAGGGCAGGGAGCCAGGGCACGCAGGCGGGGCAGCTCGGATGGAGAAGGCCTCTCTCTCAGCCACGGGAGGGCAGGTGGGGGCATGGCAGGTGTAGAGGCAGGCGGGTCAGCGGATTTGGAGAGTAGGTGTTTGAGATCTGTTGACCGAGTAAATAAGCGTTCTTGTGGAAGGATTCACAAATTTATACCTCATCAAAGTTCAGCGTGACCATGAACACTGGGCAGTGTCTAGTGGCCTCGTTCTATGTCTCAGGGTCCTTGTCCACGCACCACTGGCAGGCTGGGAGGGCACAAGCGCTCTCCCCTGAGGAGAAGCGCAGAGCCCCGAGGGGAGGTGTGGGCTGCAGTGAACCGTGATGCAATGCGGTGCTGGGGTAACTGGATGTGACAAGCCCACGTGACATCATGGCTCTGCCCACCCCGCCCCCAACTAGTGGGCGTCCCTCCACACTGAGCCACAGTGATTTACGTGCCACATTCGTTTGGACCAAAGCATGGCGTGCTTGTTAGGATGGAGTACAATGCCCAGGGTGAGTGGTACAGAGGTCTGCACGTTCTCTAGGTGCCATGTGGTTTCTCTTACATATGGGGAAACTGAGGCCCAGAAGGGTGGGGGTGGGGGCTGGTTAGCAACAGCTCATCCACGTAAGAGACCAAATATGTACACCATTAAAAAAAGATGTTTGTCCAGGGATACAGTGCTGCATTTTCCTGTGGGTGGCAGCAGGGGGAGTGGGGAAGAGACTAGGCTTCATGCTGGCTCACCTCTTCCTCTTACCTCTTCTTTCTCCTCCTTGCACAGCCTGCCCTCCTGTAGGCCCAAAATACCACATTGTTTCACCCTTCCCTCCTTGGCACATGTTCCTACTGTTCAGAATACTCTGTTTTGGACTGTGTGTGTGTGTGTGGGGGGGTGTTATGAGCCAAATGCGTCCGCTAAAATTCATATGTTAAAGCCCTAACCCCAGTGCCTTAGAATGTGCCTCGATTTGGAGACAGGGCTTTTACAGAGGTGAGTAAGGTTCAATGACATTGCTAGGGCGGGTCCTGATCTAACATGACTGGTGTCTTACCAGGGATGCTTACACAGACAGGAACGGCCCTTTGAGAACACCAGGAGCAGGCAGCCCTCTGCAAGCTGAGGAGAGAGGCCTTGGAAAAAACCAACTCTGCCAACATCTTGCTCTTGGACTTTGAACCTCTAGAACTGTGAAGAAATCGTTTCTGTGTTTCACCCCCTCAGTCTGTGGTATTTTGTTATGGCAGCCTAGCAAATGAATGCATGGAGGTCTTTAATTATTTTCTGTGTGGAGAAATACACTAATACTTGTCTTATACAAGGCTTGAGTACACAGGTATATACCAGGCAGATGTGACAGTCCCCTTCCAATGTCGCTCCTTTTCTTCCTTTCCCCAGAGGATGCCCTGGGTCAAGAGTGTGCTACTTTTTCTCTACCTTTCTCTGCTCTTTCTTTCTCTCTTTCTTTTTTTTTTTTTAATGTTTATTTTTGAGAGAGAGAGCGAGCAGAGGAGGGGCAGAGATGCCCTCTCTTTCTTTATATGCGTTCGTATTGTTATGTAGATAAGATTTTCCTACCTGTATTTTTCTACAACTTGCGCTTTTTCCCGCTTAACAATATCATAGAGATTTTGTCTTGTCAGCACAAACAAGTTTTTCTCCTTGTATATACAGTGTTCTGAAGTCTATACTGTATCAGAGGTTATTGAAACGCTCTGATGTTGATGGGCTATCTCCACGTTTTCCCTCCAGTGAACATCTATTAAAGTCGTATTTCTGCGTGGATCTATTCCTCGAACTGGAATTGTTGAGTTAATTCAAAAGAGGTTAGTGTGCTTCATTAATTTTTAGCTTATTTATTTTATGTTATAGTAAGTAAAACAATAATAAGATTTCTGCCCCCCAGCTACCGCCTCTCAGCAGGCATCCCCCGCTATGCTTGGTCTGGGTACTTTTACAGGGTTCTTTTTCAAATGCTTACCCAATTACAAATGAGCACGGATGCCCTTTTCTTCCTTTCTCACACAGCGAAAGCGCACTACAAACATTGTCCTGCAACTTGATTTTTTTTTTTTTACTTAGTGCTATAATTTGCAGGTCTTTCCCCATCCGTCTATACAGGGAGAGCATTTTCGTTCTTTCTACAAGCCACACAGCATCTTGCTGTTCAGATGCATCATAATCCACTTCACTAGATTCCTGTTAATGCTCATTTGTTTGTTTTTAACTTCTTGCTCTTCCCCAAAAGGCAGCAATCACTAGCTTACGGTGTGTGCCTTTTAGATTTTGATAAACCGCCTCCTCTGATACATTCTCTGCACTCCCTTAGCTATCTGGAAAAACTGTATTAGTCCTCGAATGGCCTTCACGCATCATCTCTGGAAGCTTCTCTGCTGCCGATCTCGTGCACCCAGTAAGACTTCTCTGGGTGTGCGGGGCTCAGGACACTGCACTTTGTTGACTGACGTATCTGGTTTTCTCAAAGGACAGAGTTCTTAGAGGGCAGGGACTGTCTTAGTTGTCTGTGTGTCACCAGTACCTAAGCACAGGCATTTCATACAGTAGGCATTTAATAAATAATACGTGAGAGGCAGAGGGAGTGTTGGCTAAAAGATACAGTCATTCCAGTTTGCCATGGGCCTCCTGCATGCTGTCCTGAGGGGACACGTGAAAGAGGGAAGCTTCAAGACCCTGATTCTTCCCGCCCTTGTTGGGCCACTTTATGTGTGGTGGCCACCCTGCCACGTGGCGGGTTGATCGAAAGAGCTCCTTGGAGCCCCGTGGGAAGAATGCTGGTCATTTGCTGTTCCGGCTTCACATGTAATAACTCACGGGCTTCTAATATCATTACCCTCCCTGTGGCAAACAGCCACGCAAATTAAACCAAAGGGTAGAGAACAGTTTCACTTAGCCGGTCTTACCTCAATTTCCTGATACGAGTTGTTGATCATGGCTATTAGCATATTGAGCAGCACGACCACCATGGTGACGTTATAAACGCCGTAAAGAACGTAGCCGATGTTCTCGATGAATTTGTGGTCGTATTTCAGCACCACCGAGATGACTTCAGACAAGCCAAAGATGGACCAAAATAAGGTTTTAAAACTTTCTTCAACCCTGTAATGAAAGACAGTCTCTTCAGGCAGTTCTGCATCTGCTAACACTCTTTGCACAAAAGTTCCCGTCACCCAGACTTTGGTGGTTATCCCGGAGTGGGGCTGGGCTGGCTGGTGGAGACAGGTCTTCTGAAATAATAGCAGGTTCAGATTTCTAAGAAGACTTTGACAAAAATATTATAAAGGGCAGTCTCTTTCTTTTCCATTCAGTCCATCTCTTGGGACTCTGGGCTATGGTATTGTTTTAATCTTGCAAGTAATTAAACATTTTTTTAAAGTTATTTAAAAAATTTTTTTTAACATTTATTTATTATTGAGAGACAGAGACAGACAGAGCATGAGCAGGGGAGGGGCAGAGAGAGGGGGAGACACAGAATCCGAAGCAGGCTCCAGGCTCTGAGCTGTCAGCACAGAGCCCGACACGGGGCTGGAACTCACAAACCGTGAGATCATGACCTGAGCTGAAGTCGGATGCCTTACCGACTGAGTCACCCAGGGGCCCCTAATTAAACATTTAAATATTTAAAATTAATTTTTAAAAATTAAAAAATTAAACATTTAAAATTCAACACCAGGGCACATGTTTGTTCTTATACTCTATCAGCCTCAGAAAGCACATTCTTCCTAAAATCTCCTCTTGAGTGTCTCTTCTCAGACCTCCCAGCCCCACGTGAAGGGGGGGAAAGGATGGTGTCCACTGTTAGAGGCAGCATCATCGGTTCCTGGCACTGGTCACAGAGCAGCTCACTTAAGCCTCGTGATCATCTTACTACCTCCATTTACATATGGAAGCACGGGCACTCAGAACCTTACCCTTTCTCAGTGGCGACCTACCGGAAGGTGGGGCGCAGACCCACACACATCTGAGGTCTCCAAAAGCATGTACTTCTAACTACCACGCTTTCCCACCCCCTGGCTCTGGATAGTGAGGCCAGCCACATAGCTCACATCCTCTCAACTGGAGTTGAGTTACGAGAATAGGGAGTTTGGTGTGTCCATATTATTCACATTTACCAGGCAACTGTCTAAGCCTCACCCTACAGCTCACTCAGGGTTGACATTCCATGTGTTTGGAGGGCACTGCGGGGAAGATCTGGCTTTTAGGACACTGTTCTTTGACTCTTTAGAGACTATGAACTTATGAGAATACCCTAGCGTTTACAGTCAGATCCAAGCATGTTTCACGGTCTATACTTCGTGGCTAGGTCCCCGCGTGAGGTTTACAACGTAGAATCCAATGAGAAAGCTGGGTTTGAGTTGGGTGGTTTAGAACACATCGGGGAAGATCTGGCTTTTAGGACACTGTTCTTTGACTCTTTAGAGACTACGAACTTATGAGAATACCCTAGCGTTTACAGTCAGATCCAAGCATGTTTTACGGTCTATACTTCGTGGCTAGGTCCCCGCGTGAGGTTTACAACGTAGAATCCAATGAGAAAGCTGGGTTTGGGTTGGGTGGTCTAGAACACACCCGTGCATCTGGTAACATCCGAAGGGTTATAGGTAGTTCTTCTGATGTGCATCTAGTTTTGAGGTACATGATGAGAAAGCACTTTCTTTTTTCTCTTTAACATATCAGGTTTTCAACACTCACCCACAGTGGCCAGGATTAGCTAGATCTCAAAAAAATATCAGCGTTTCTTAAGGACTGGTATTTATTTGACAAGATGTACAAAAATACTAGTGTTTGTCCCTTGGGCTAAAAATCCAGTTCTGACTTGCATGAATTTTCAGCTCTCCCGTGTGTGAGTACGTGTGGGCGTACGTGTATGTGTGCGTCTAGCCAGCTGTTTGACTCATTCCCTATGCATCCCCGAGTCTGAAAACTGAAAATTGAAGTGGGTTTTTGTTGTCATCACTTGTTTCTGGCTTCTTTGAAAACTGTGAGGTTGGAATATTTAATTCATTTTACTTTTAATAGGAAGGAATTTAGTGAGGGGTTTGGAAGTAATGACTGGGTATCAGGCCGTTCTTTTAGAGCCCCAGCTCCTGATGCTATTATGAGAAAGATGTTATTCTTCCTGTGAGATAAAGCATCCATTTTGTGTGGAAAAGATGGCACTCAGTGTGTGGGCATGATTCCATGCAGGTATTGCCTTCGATTAAGAGGTAAGCTTTTGGCTATCACCCTAGTGGAAGGAAACAGTGGCAGAGAACCCGTGGATGAGCCCCAAATCCCAAACTGGAAGGAGACGGCAGAATGTGATCTCTCTGACAGTTGTTCCCTTCCTAATCGGATCAGCAGAAAACCGGAGGGCACACTATCTCAGCAAGGGACTGGGCAGGCAGGCATTGGTCCAGGATTTGTGCACTTACCATGAACGTCCTACGAAACGGATAACATATGCAACTGGGAGATGCTTTACAGAAATTCATCTTCCATTGCTTACCTTGGAAAACCCCGCAAACCTTTGGCTGACACAAATGAAGCAGGCAATTATAGAACATTCAGGGAAAGTCTTCTGAATTTTGATTAGGGAAACTGGCCTAGATTCAGCATGTATTTTTTTTTTTCTCATTTGCTTCTTGCTATGAATTTTGCCACTAAGCTCTGATTTATCCTTGATGCCTTCGCTTAGGCATTCTATGTAACAGAATAATCCGAAGGAGGCAGAGCTAGCCCGCTAAGCGGTATGTGTTCTAGTAAAAGAATATTTACAGATCCCTAAATCCAATTCGTGGCTCAGCTCCTCCTCCATCAGATTCTACTCCTGCCCCCTTGGACTGCTGACCCTTTTGGTTATCTGGCTTCCAGACAATCTTCATACCTGTTTCATTTCTATATTTTAAAGATTAGTCTCTGCATCGGAATTTGGCTATGACCCCAGCATGAAAGTGACCCCCTCCAGCGCATTAACATATGCACCTGACTGGGCAGGAAGGGGTCTTAGCCAAAGTATACGTTTTTAACAACCTCTCATAAACTCTTTAGGGAGTGTCCCTAGCCCTGTGTCCCCCTATTATGGGGAAAAATGGGTTGTCATAGCAAAGACCTCCTTTTAGGAAAAGCTGGGTCCATCAGCATGAATAATCCAAAATGGCTAGATTCATCGTTGGTATCTGTTGGGTCTTTCTTGTGTACTTACCCTTCTTGACATGAACTGGATTAACTGAATAGATTAATTTTGTTTCTCAGGAGGGACCTTAGGGGCTGAATTATGTGCAATTAGCTAAACGGTAGTCAGTACAGTATTTTACCCATAGCTCAAGCCATATAAGTAAATTCTGAATGCATTCGACGAGGTCAATGTTAAAAAATGACAAAATAAAAAAAAAGAATAAAATACTGTTTTTTATATAATCTTGGGCTGGGAGACATTTCAGAAGATAGGGAAAGATGGAGAGATTTGACCCTGTAAAACTTTACATGTATACAACAAAGGCATAATAACGAACAATGAAATGCAAAAGACTAAGTGAGAAAAGAAATTTTATCTGCAATACAGTGACAGACACTGGATGTCTTTCTTATATAAAGAGATCTTATAAATCAACAGGAAAATGGCAGACATCCTAGCAGGAAGCAAAAGGGGGGGAAAGAAACTTCTATGAAAACTTGATGCTTTTTATGGTAAGTAGAGCTTCACAGTTAACTTGAAATGCTATGCTAGTGGCATCTTCTGGTTTAACATGTGGCAGGAAATAAATGAAACGTGTCCTCATTGCCCCGAGTGGGAAAAGGCTGTGTTACTTTGACCTTGGAAACCTACCATAATATATTCTCAGAAGCCTGGCCTTGGAAAGGAGCCAGTAGTATATTACAAGTGTCAAGAGCGTGGGCACCGAAGCTGGCCTCAGTGTTTCATGAGGGTGTGATGCTCTCTGAGTTATGTATTAATTATTAGCCACAATTTTCAGGAGCTAGGGGACCCAGGGCATGGGGCAGAAGGCCAGTCACTGTGGAGGTTGGGGGCTGTCTTTCAGGAAGATAGGGTCTTGGAACTGGCTTAGCTGATAATCGCCGTGAAGCCCCTTGTCTCACACAAAGCCCCTAGTGTCAACCAGCTGGTCTCAAGGCTAAATGTGAGGTTCCTTACTTCCAGAGATAGTGGTCATCGGTTCCACATCCTCTTCCAAACCACTCTGCCTGTCTACCGAGTTTGTCACAGATTCCTTCAACTGTGTCCATCACAAGAAGCTTCACAGACATAGCTGGAGGGGTAGTAAGTAAGAGCAGAGGTGCGTGGCTGGGTTCAAATCCCAGCTCCACCAGGTACTGGCTGTGTGAGTCCGGGCATGTTACAAAACCTCTCTGGGTCTCACTTTGCTCATCTATGAAAGGGCATAGAGGTGCTCTATTACTAAGTTGCCATGAAGATTGACCGAACGTCCTTATGTAACATACATAATGAAAGTCCAAAAGATGGTAGCTGTTATTTTTGTTCATTTATTTGCCAGATATCCACTGAACTCTGTGTGCCAGGCAGTGTACCCCAGACCTTGCTTCTGTCCTTGTGGAGGTCCCAGTCTAAAGCAACCCCAGCTAGGTGACAGAATGCTGCAAGGCTGTAAAAGGCACGTGTGCTCTGCTGGCCTGGCCTTACCCGGCATCACACAAACCCCTACAGTGCTGCCACACAGGGCTGAATGCAGCTAATAATTCAGGTGCTTATTGACCTCACTGAAAAAGCCCATCTTCCTTCCTACCTGCAAAGATCATCACAAACCCTTGATTTCATGCAAATCCTCTTTCTGACTTCTCCAGCCCAGGCTGTCTTGTGGCATTTGACTCTTGGCTTGTATTGGAAGGGACTGAAAAGTTGAGTCAATAGACCAGCCTAGCATAAGAAGTGCTCCTAATGAAGGAACAGAGGAAAAGCGCCTGTGAGTGATGTTGAATAGGCTGTGATTCACCCCTGCTCCCACTGTGCGGGGGTGTGTGTCGGGGGAAGGCTGGGACTGATTTGTCAGGCAGAAGGCCGGGGCATGGTAATCAGTTCTCTCCCAGGTCTGTCTCGCCTGGATAATGGGGCTTTAATAACATGTTGCCCGAAGAGGCGGTTGTGTATGGGTTTCAGAGAACAAACTGATCAACAAGGCGAGGGTTTGGGGAGATTGTTAGGAAAATTGCCGCTTCTTCAGAATGTCATGATGCCCTCCCCACGGGCGGTGGAACTCTGCCCAGCACCCCCCCCCCATTCCCCCAAACAGTTCAGTTCAGTTATCTACCCAAAGCTGCACATAGCAGGCTAAAATTAAGCAGGAGACTAGCTCCCGAAAGGCTGCTTCTCAAGTTGGGAAGACAATAGCGGGTCCTGTGCTAGAGATCTGCTGAGGTAGAGATGATGCTTGCCTGCCATCCCGGCTGGGAGGATGGATGACAGAGCTTGGAGTATACAGAGACCCTGCACGAGCACTGGGTTTCTCTAATGCCCGGTTGTGGGGACCCAGGGCTGCCGGGTCAGGCTCAAAGGTGAGCGGAGAGAGGCAGATACCCAAGGAAGTCTGAACCTTGCCCCTCATGTTCTGCAGGGTTGTGTCCCTGAATTACCTCTTGGTTTATCCCGGATCCTAAATGAGAAGTTTGATTTAGAGTGTCCAGAAGTAGACGAGGCTGGCCCCAGAATCAGTGCCAGGGAACGGGGGTCCACAAACCCTGTGCAGCCCGGACTTACTCATACTGGGGGCCTGGTTGCTCCTTGAGGGCAGAGCTGTGTCTTCTTCACCCTTGGATCTCCAGACCCTAGTACAGAATGTGGCTCACTGACCCCACTCTCAGGACAAGTAGGGCTCTGGGGAGGTAGTCAGAAGCAGTTTCTAAGTCAGGCAAACCTGACTTTGAATGTGAGCTTCTGGCCAAATAACAGCCTTTCCGGGCCTCTGTTTTTCTAGCTGTAAAATGGGAAAACTCTACAGTTTCTCCTTCATAGGGCTGTTATGAGGATTAGATGAATTAATTCAAATGCTTTGTGAAGCGCATTAAAATACTGCCTGGCAGGTAACAAATATGCGATGAATGTTACCGATCTTGTTATTACGTGTTTTTTCTTCCTTTCTTTACTGCATTAGGCTCCAGCATCAGGCTGAGAATCTCGCACAGCCTACAATCAACTGTCCGCCTAATCCTTTGAAAATAGCAGTGGGAACCTGCCCCTCCCCTTTAGTGGTTTTCCCTCAAAGGATCCATTCAGTCACTGAGGATGCCTCAAGGCCCCTCATAGTCTGACTCCCTGCGGATTCCCTGACTGCGGCCAGAGTGTTCCCTCAGCCTGGAAGGCCCTTCCCCCTTCTATATGAGTGGCCACTGGCCGCCCCTCATTCTCCTCAGGCATCAGGCTGTAAACTTGATTGTCAGGGGCTCAGACAGGGCCTGATGCCCTTGTTGAAGGAGGCCTCCCTAGCTTACTCTTGCATTCAGTGTTTTTATTTCTTTCGTAGCCTTCCGCATTTACTCTATAATGATCTTCTTTGTCTCTGTTTTAGTTTTTAATTTTTTTTTTTTTTTTTTTTGTCCTCTTGTCCTTTTCCCATTCATGGAGGAGTGTGACCTCCATGAGGGCAGGGCCTACTGATTTGCACACTGCTCTGTCACGGGTGCCGAGACATGCGCTCCCCCCTCCCCCCCGCCCGGCTCATAGGAGGGACTCAGTAAACACTTGTTGTCAATAAATGATTGAATGCTGGGAAACCGAGGCACGAGGTGACTTGGTCTTAGCTGTCTGGCTTCAGACCCACCCAAGGAATAGCGCTTCTGATAATACCTCTAGAGCCAACCATGGACAGCTGTTTCCTGTCACTCTGTCGCTTTGGGGAAGGGCAATTTGATCATTCTTATTGCCACCCTAGGATCTAGTGTTAGTGAATAGAAAGGTAGGGCTCTCTCCACATTAACGTGGCGATGGTCAGTTTGAGAACAAGATGGGAGATGTGGAGCAGGGCCTGGAAATATGCTATGAAGCTGCCATGGAAGAGAGCACATCTTCTGTCTATCCTCAAGCTTTTCTTTCGCTCATGAACTTGTGGGCTCCCAGCCTGTTCCGGAAGCTTAAAGGTACCAACCAGGCTTTTAAAATGTCATGTCATGAATAAGCAGGAAGAGCGGGCTAAATGAACATCATATGAGAGTACAGTACTACCATAATGGGTGCACTCATGCTTCTGAACTGGTCGGGGAAAAGATCTATGTTTTTATCACTTCCTGGAGAATTATGCAAAGATGAGAACTTATATTAGACTCAAACTATTTTTTTGAAACATAATGATCATTTCCAGATGCCCGGCCTCTCTGAGCCTGACCTGGACCCCATTCAGTGACCCCTGTTGCCTGCTTTGCCAAGTTTCAGAACCTTCCTACTATTTTTCCCCCATGACAGAGGCCATAATAAGCCCCCTTATTCCCCCAAACCCTTACGCCTAGCTTGAATTTCAAAGATGAAAGGTGAGATTATAGCTTTCAGAATATAGTAAACTATGACATAACACTTCTGTATAAGAGATGCCCAGATTTCACCACTGACCCGGAATCCTGGGAGAATGTGTCCCCTCTAAAGCCCAGCTGGCCGGTTCCATTCCTGGTTCCCACCTACAGACACATTCATCGGACTGTGCCAGAAGAGTGTGCATGGCAGCAGGCCACAGTCCGGCGATGCCACAACGTGGGCTTTCCCTGGTTTCTCTTACCTAGCGCTTGGTTATAGCGAGTGTTACTAGTGGGCAACAGCATCCAGCCTCTGCTGCCCCAGCAGGACTTCCTCTGCAGCCAGATCCTTCCTGGCCCTATGACCCTTTGCTGTCAGGAGGCCCCCCCCCCCCCCGGGGCTCATCACTGCTTTTTAGACATCTCGGGGCTTGTATGGCTCATCTGTTTCCCTTTCTTTTCTCTTCCTCGGGCCAGGGAAATCTCAGGCTCTTCTCTTCTGTTTACAAAGAACAATATGGCATTTTTAGCTGAAGAGCCTACTTTGCTCCTTCGGCAAGTCTCTGCTTGGCCCCTGGCACTGTGAGCATGGGGCCTTCCTTCTCAAGGCCCTACACTTCCTCCAACCCCTTAGGACACAGACTTCCAGGCATCTGCCTGGATCTGAGTGTTTGCCTTCGGCTCTGCTGGCTATGGTTCCTGGGGACGGTGGAAGCCCCCATCTCTCCCCTGAGCCACCAGCGCTCTTGCCTTTCTCTCCATCCTATGCTCCTCCAGATGGCCTCCCCCAGGTCCTTCTAGGCCTTCCAACTGTCAAAACCCAAGGAACATCCTCCTTCCCTCAGAATCCCCATGTTCAGTCAGTCATCACATCTCCACTCCTGCCTCCCCAGGGTCCCTTTCCATCTCCTTTCTCCATCTCCCAGGCACTGCCCAGGTCAGGGTCCTGTCCTCTCTCCCAGCAGCTCCCTGCTGCAGCCACCTAATGGACCTAGTTCAGCTCTCCTGGGAGCTGCCCTTCTTTTAAGGTCCTTTCTCTCAGAACATCTCATTTTGTAAACATGCCCTCATTCCTGTGACCTGTCTTCCCAGCCAGTCTGCAAGTTCCTTGAGGGGAGGGGCTGTGGGTATTTTCACTCATGATAAAATCCCGATCTTGGGGTTCCCATCTCACCCCTTCCAAAGCACCCTTCAAACAAGTGCCCCAGCCTTTCCGGACTCGTAAAGTCCTTCACGACCTGGATGCTCCTGGATTATTTTATGTAATCTCTCATTTCCCCAAACTCCTGCTTATTGGAAGTCCTCCAAAAATTCTCTGCTCCTTTACTTTGAATTACTTCCTAGTCATCCTCCAAGATCCTTCAAGGCCACCCCCTCCATAAACATTTCCCTGACCCTGCTGGGCACAGTTCAGTGCTTCCTCCTCATCGTGCTGCCCAAGTACCCTTTGATGTGGTGAAATAATGATGCTATTTTTTTTTTTTTTGAATTCCCCACTTGTTTATGAATTCCTCAGGGACAGGAGGACAGTCTTTTTTTTTTTTTAATGTTTGTCTAGAGAGTGTGAGCAGGGGAGGGGCAGAGAGAGAGAGATGGTGAGAGAGAGGATCCCAAGCAGGCTATGTGCCACCCGTGCAGAGCCCAATGCAGGGCTTGATCCCACACCGTGAGATCATGACCTGAGCTGAAATCAAGAGATATTTAGAAATAAGGTATGTAGAGCTCTCAGGTTCTCAACAATAGGTACATCTGAATCCAGTAGGATCTTCTGTAGAGTTTAGTGCCACAGGAAAGTCACCCAACTTTTACAGAGACTCACCCTTGACTTTGGAGCTGTGGTGTGGGGGTGGGGATCCCACTCTTGGAAATTTCAGGTCAAGGATAGGAGTCAGGCAGATCTGAGTTCAGGTCCTTTTCTTGGCTCTGGAGTCTTGGGAAAGTCTAATGTCTCCCTGAGCCTTAGTTTTTGGGTAGTAGTGTCTGTGTCAGTCCAGTCTTGGGAAGATTAAGTGAGAGCGCAGATCATGTGTGTGTCGCGAATTGTTCAGCAACAGGGTGACACAGCAGTTCTGGGGTGCGGTGGGCTATGTGGGGCACAGTCTTCAGGAGCTTCTGCCCCAGCCCCAGTGCCCCTCCAGGAAGGAGGACCTGGCTATTCTGTGGCCCCATGGGGCTGGGGGAGCTGAATCAGCACCTCCTGCCCCTGGCGGCCATATGAACCTCTCCCTTTATAATATGTGGAAATTTTCCATAACCGTCATGGAAAACAGAAGCTTCTAATTTTGCTTACACTGCTGAAACTCCTTCCATGAAAATGAGTCCTGGGGAGACAGAATAACCTTAGGAGAGGTATTATTTTTGGCTAGAAAAGTCTCAACTCACCTGGGCTATGAAGCTGACTACATAACAGCCTGGTAAAAAAACATAGGCTGGCTCATTTTCTGGGGGGAGGCAGGCCCCACATTTAATGTCCAATCAGAACTAATTAGGGGAGGCCAAGTTCACCCAAAGGGGAGAGTAGGAGCCCATTGTGAGTCATGAGTTGTGTCAGGGAGCCCTTCACTTCCCTGCTCTGGGCCACCTCTTTGCCCCCCATTGCTCCTGTTCTTCTCTGTGTCCCTGTCCTGCTATGGTCACAATCAGAGTACAGGGAAACCTACCTTTTTTAAAAAAATATTTATTTTTGAGAGAAAGAGAGAGAGAGCATGGGGGAGGGGCAGAAAGGGGGGAGGAGAGACAGAGGATACAAAGAAGTGGGCTCTGTGCTGACAGCAGACAGCCTGACATGGGGCTCGAACTCACAAACCAGGCGATCATGACCTGAGCTGAAGTTGGACACTTAACCAACTAAGACATCTAAGTGGCCCAAGCCAACCCTTTTTGTAGGCATTCTTGCCTAGCTGTGTTTCATCAGCGAGCCCAGGGCTTTTGGTCTCTCTAACACTGTAACCAGAGTGCTGGAACCCCATGGTTTCCATACAGTCTGTAAGTTGAAAATCTCAAAACAACCCCCTCAAAAGGCAGATCCTCTTTGTCTGCTGACTTCCACGATAAAGTTAAAGATGTGTTCGTAATAAGAACAAAATTCCTAACAGAATCAGCAACTTTTCTTAAAGACTTGCTTAAAGAAGAGCACTCTCTGGTGACTTTTTCAACTTTGTCTCTACTTCCTGACCCCTGTCTTGGAATATTTTGATTTTGTACTCTGAGAGCATAAAACTTGTCTGAGAGCTGTCTCTTCCTCCCCTTTGGTCATTCACAGTTTCTCATAGGAGCGGCTTAGAGATAATGAGCTGCCAGCAGGTGCACTATCTGTCATGCCCAGACAGGCCCAGCTCACCAGCCAATGACCCATGCCCTCACGTCCCTGCCCCCCTTCAGCCGGTGCCCCGACACAGAAGCGACTGAGAAAAATAACCCAGCCCTTTGAGAGTGCCCTGGGT
Organism: Panthera tigris; assembly: GCF_018350195.1. Taxonomy (NCBI): domain Eukaryota; kingdom Metazoa; phylum Chordata; class Mammalia; order Carnivora; family Felidae; genus Panthera; species Panthera tigris. The sequence goes on from NC_056660.1 coordinate 112,237,121, forward strand.
TCTGAAGTGGACGGAGGCTGACATGTTGTGAAATGTTCGTAGGATCGGACTCCGGAGCTGGCGGGATTTGGCTACCTATTCTGACTCGTACTTACAAAAACAAATCCCACTTGCAAAGCCTGAGAGTCTACCAATGAGACACTTACTGAGGTGAACAAGCCCTTTGCTTTTGAAATACACACCGCTGAGAGCGGCCTCTTTGTCCCCATCTGAGTAATGAGGTTGGATAGCATCAGCGTTTGTCACCCTGTAGCCCTCGGACCACCTTCACAGAGCCCCCCCACTGGCTTGTGAATCCAGACTTCTGGGCCCTACCCTGGAACTTTTGCGATTAGAGTCTCTAGGGGGTGGGGCCTGGGAAGTCCTCAGTTCAGCCGTTTCCCTAGATGGTTATGTGGTTTGAGAACCACTGATCTCACTTAAGACTGTTCCCACTATGCATTTATTCATACCTGAGCAGAAATAGTTCAGTCTGTCTATTTTCTTCTAACCCCCTCACCGAGGTCTGCTGGATGGAGGGAATGGGAATTTGGGGTGGGGAGGGAAGAACTGGAACACCTGGGGGGTGTTCAGGTCTGGGCTGAGGCCTGAGGGTCTGCAATTGTCTCTGAAACCTTTGTTCTCTTTCCTTTTGTTCCCAGCCTTGTCATTTGGGACAGGCTGTAACTTGGTGAGATGCAGGGGGGACTGGCTATTGTGATCTAAACTGGGACTGCACCCCTAGGGTGAGCAGTGAGCAGGGCTCTGATGGGGCAGCTGTCTCTTGGTGCCTCACAGCCGACTTCCAAAGTGGGCTCTGAACAGCCTTTAGGAACCCCAGCTGTCCTTGAACATGGCAGGTGTGGAGCTGGGGGACCAGTGAAGGGAGGGGTGATGCCTGCGTTGTGTTCCAGCCCAGATTTCCTTTCTGGAGGATTGAGTCTTCTGACTCTTTAGAAACAGATGAGGGGACCCATCTTACCCTACAAGCTCCAAATTCTACAGGAGAGAAGCCCCCAGCCTGTGGGAGGTCTAGAGGGAAGATCTGGAGCTAGGCAGGGTGGCCTGGGGATGGGCACACATTCACCTGAGAGGGGGTCATTCAACTTTACCACCAGCATAGCTGGTACACAGTTCTGCGTCCCTGAGAGTGCACATCTCATTCATCCTAACGTGGCTTTTTGCTTATCAAAGATCTCTTAGGGCAACCACCCTAGAGAGCAGTCAAAGGGTGAAAGATGACATTTACAAAAATCCATTCTTTCTTCTCCACTTCACCGCTCTATTGACTGTTTCCTGTTCAATCACATGCCCTCACAGCTGCACATCCCATTTTAGGAACTGCCAAGGCCATAAATTCCCTGTCCTTTCTCCACTGTGCTTGCCTCTGCCACACCTTTTCTTCCCTTCCCCATCCTGGAGGGCCTGGGTCCTCTTCAGTTGGATCTCTCGTGTCTGGAAGGTCTCCATTCGCTTCCCAGGACATGGAACAAGCCGACCGCACTGCCCCTTTCTTCTGCTTTCATCTTTTCCCATGACTTTCCTGATTCCCACTGATTCCTTCTAGAGATTAGCGGTGGTGCGTCCAGCTGGGAATTGTGGCCAGGTGAGCCCTGCTCTTAGGTCTGACCTTTTTCATTTTCTCCTGTGTCCTGGCACTGACCTTCTGAGCAACTGTGGGCCAGTAGTACAGGCTCCTTGTGAGGAACAGGGAGAGGGCTTGCACAGAATACCCAGGGTCCTTTCTGAGAAAAGGAACAGAAGTTCACATGGTCAGATCCCCAGTCTTTGGATAACTCTACTGCCTAGAACCTGGCTTTGTTTCCCCTGTTCACTCTGTCATTCTTGTTCACAAAGAATTTAGTGAGCCATACCGCGTGCACGAGGCATTGTGCTAGACTGGAAACACAGGAGGGACACCAAGGCCTGACCAAAGAGCGTTAAGAGCCTTTGTTCATTGGTGGACATTGTGACTGTGGTTCAATAACCCCCACATCCCATGCTGAGTGGGTACATCTAGCGGATCTAGAGCGAACTTGCCTTTGGGTGATTCAAACTTATTTTGTTCCTGCAACAGCTAATCACTGAGTATTGGAGTTATATAAAGTAGTCCGGCTGATTCAATAATATACTTGGCCTCATCTGCACAACAGTTTGTAAACGAGGCTGCTGCTCAGAAAGGGTCCTGTCGAGCCAAATCAGTACCCAGGTGTCTGCTCTTGTAGTGAACCCTCCCCCGCTTCCTTATTCCCCACTGCCATTCACTGGAGCTCCCTTGTACACTATGCCCTGCATTTGATACTGGTGATACCAATCCTGTGAGGTTGGTCATCTTGGTCTTCTTACTTCAGACCTGGGGACACTGAGGCCCAGGGGATTTAAGCACTTGCCCAAGGCCACGTGGCCGGCTTCCCCTCTGGGAAGAGGAGAGCTCAGTCTGAAACCTGGTCTGTCTGAGCCTTGGGCTGCTGTGGGCTGAGGGCGGAGCCGGGTATCTCTCTGGTGCGTTTCTCAGCCCTGGGCTAGGCACCTGCTCTTTGTAAACACAAACTACTCTGTGCCAGAGAGCAACCGCTTCTGTGGCTCAGCAGCACCGGGGTCCCGCCCTTCTAGGTAGGTCCTGTGGGCCGGGCAGCCGAGTCCATGATTCTGATCTCAGGGGTACAGTGTGCTCGTTGTTCTTGGTTTGGGTTCTTGGCGCTAAGTGTCTTCCCCTGATAGGTGATTTCTCCAGGAGAAGGGCTGCAAGCTGGGAATTGCTCAGGGAACCTCAGTGGCTGGGCTCAGCCATTTTTACCGGCCGGGAAACAAATTCTGGGCCACTTAGGATTCCTGGGGACCCATGTCAGGAAGTGCTGGCCCTGCAGGTCCCAGCTGCTGTGCTTCTGCCTGGAGATCTGACTGTCCTTCCTTCAAGATTCTGGGTGGGAGCTTGAAGAAGCAGGGGGAAGTTCTGAGCCTGAGTGGGCCAAGGAGAAGACCTAGACCACTAATACTTGTGTGCTGTGGGCCCTTTGCACAACCACTTCAAGTATTCCTAAAGGGATTTATGAACAAGGCATAGAGTCATTTCCATTTTCCAGGTGAAGACACAGAGGCATGGATAAATCGAGTGACCTGGCATATGGCCATCAGCTAGTAAACGCCCTTGTCACATTGTAAACTCAGGTCTCCTTGAGTCTTCCACTAGACCACTGCTCATGCTACTGATGGCCCTCCAGGAGACTGCCTGGCATCGCCCGCAGAGGGGAAGAGCCCTGGGTCTGCGTGGACACAGGCTCAGTGAGCTCCAACACCACCTCCACGCAGGAGTCCACGGCACTATCTTGCTCTGCGGGCAGCAGCTGCTACTGGACCCTAACGTCAGTCGGCCTGACAGCACCTTGCCTCTGCTTGTACCCATGCCTCTTGCCTCCTTCCTGGGCCTTCCCAGCTGCTGCTGATGCACACGATGTCACCGGGCTTGTTCAGTGTCCATGCACTGTCACTGGTTCACCCGGCCAGGTGCAGAGGGTGGCTGAGCGTACCGACACACAGACCTATCTCTCATGCTTTGTGGATATGGCTCGCTCCCCCAGGGCTGTCTTCAAGGTGCTAGGTGAGTTCATGTCCTCTGGAGTGAATCTTTTTGTTTTCGAATGTGACTAATGGAAAATAGCAGATGGAAAGGCTGTGGCTGATCAACTGGCTATTTCTCATCCTGATGGGCTATTCTGAGATGTGGTATTTCCATATAATCTTCCCAGAGAGTATGTCATGACCATGTTGTACGTTGTGATAGATGGTGGCTAGGTCAGCACCCTGTATCTGCTCTCCTTCCCACCCCCCACTTTCCTCTTTCCTTCAGTCTTATTTTGTTTGGCTTGCGACTGCCTTTCTCCAGTAAAGCGCTGGCATGCAACATTGGCCCTGGACTCTGTTTTTTAGGCAACACAGGCAAATACAAGAACGGTAGTAATAGTCCTTGCTTTCATGTATTGAGTATAAGCTGAATCCTTTCAATGAATCTTCAGACTAGCCCTATTAAGCAGGTATTATTTTTATCCTCATTTTAAAGAAGAGAAAACTAAAGGTGAGAGAAGTTGAGGAATGTAAGTGGCAAAAATGAAGGTCTAATACAGAGTAAAAACTGGATTCTTTCAACTCCAGAACCTGAACTCTAAGCTGCCCTTGGATAAAGTTGCAGTTAATTTGTAGAAACACCAAGGAAACACGAGTCTGTGCCAGGGGCCACCTGGAAGAGACTCCTAAAGATTCCTCGGGTGGGGGGGGGGCAGGGAGACCCTCCGAGGAGAGCCCTGGGTTACTCACGTTGTAAACGCTGGGTTGTACTTTGCACCTCGGTAGTAGGAGTACAGATTGAACATTCCAATCATGAAGGCCACAAATACCATGATGAAAATGACCATGAACTTGAAGATATCTTTCACAGTTCTCCCCAGCGAGATCTGCAGGGGTCCAAAACTTTCATTGGCTGGCAGGATGTATGCAATCCTGGAGAAGCTCAGCACGACAGCGATGGCATACAGCCCTTCCGATATGATCTGAGGGTCTGAAGGCCACCACTTGTCCCTGGCTGAAAGAAAATAATCCGGGTTACTCGTGGGGTGGGGGTGGGGGGGGGCAGGATCTGCTGTAGTGACTTGCTTCTGGCGGAGAAACCAGGTAGGCATTTTTAGAGGCCTCTAACCTCATCATTGCCATTCCTGCCCTTGAAGTTGATTCCAATGCACTGAAGGTACCACACCTTCCCTCTTGGAATGTGCTAGTCCATCTGGCTGGAGCACTCTTCCCTTACTTTAAGACCGCCTCATTCCCAGTCATCCTTTAAGACTCTGCTCAAGTGACATCTCTTTCAGGAAGCCTTGTGTGACTCCCACAAACTGAGATGGGCTCCCGGTTCCCCTTGGTTCCCTTGTTATCTGTGCACCCTCTGTCATGGAACTTACCGCGCTGCTTCCTATTCTGTCCTCCCTACCATTGTGTGAGCTCCACAAGCAGGGGCTGCTCCAGTCACTGGGGAAGCGTCACGAGGAGGTGGTGGGGCGGGGCACGGGCTTACAGTCAGACAGACCTGAGGCTGACAGTGGCCTTTCTATGCAGATGCTGTGTGATCGCAAGCAAGTCAGTTAACGTTTTGGAGCTGGATTTTCTCCATTTGTAAACTGGGCGTAATTTCGTCAACCTCAGAGAGCTGTAGTGGGGGGTAAAATGAAATCATGGATGTGAAGTGCGTAGTCAGCCTAGGGCCTGGCACCCGATGGGTGTTGATAAGTGTTTGTTAAATGACTGAAGGAAATACCACAAGTTTGGACTAGCCACAAATCGAAACAGATGAGCACCCATGAGGGCCGGCAATCTAAAGGATCTTGCCTGAGAAAACGTTCTGGGGTTTTGTTTCTCAGGCAGTATGTGTCTGGAAGAGTTGCTCTGTGTTTGAGCTAGGGTCTCCAAAGTGGTGACCAGTCATCCAGGTTTGCTATGAGAGTGCTTTTCCAGGTGGCAAGAGTCCTGGGACCTGTCCTGGGCGGTCAGGTTTCTGTTTGTGGTCTCTGATGTGAGTCTCAGCAGCAACCCCGAGTGTCTTCCTGCAGCAGAACAGAGCTGTGAAGGGTTCCTATTGCAGTTCTAATGGCGCAAGGAACAGCGTCTGTCACTGAAAAGCTCCCTGCTACGTGTCGGCACGTACAGTGTTTCTCGGGTGAGGGCAGCGCCTTCATCCTGGGGAACCGTATGCGGGTGTCGGCTGTTTTCACGAAGCTGGGGCAGGAGGATTACAGGGATGCTAATATCCCGCATCACTCCAGACAGACCCGTAGCACGAAAATTGTTCTGCTAAAAAAGCCAAGAGTCTCCCTGTTGAGAAGTGCTAAGTGAAACATCAATTGGGAAACATTGAGAAACCTAAATTAGCCCTTACTCTGTACATTAGCTGTGATTTTAGTGACAGTCCTGTAGAGTAGATATTATTATTGCCATTTTAAAGATTGGATTTGGGGTATGGGGTCTTTTTCAGAGCCAGGTAAATGCAGATAGCAAGGAGATTACATAGCAATTCTTGGCACCCTAAGGGAAATGGAAGAAGAGGAAACTTTTTCTTTATTTTCAAAGCTAGACTGTGTTAAACAATTATAATAATAAAGAGCAGTAAGAAACATTTAGTAAGGGAAGCCAGGCCTCTGTTTGCTACAAAGTTCCATGGAGTGCATTCTAAATTACATTTGGAGATACAATACAATTATAGACTCTATGTTCTCATCAAGGTCATAACTCAGAAGTCCAGGAAAGACAAGTAAGGAGAACAAATTATGTTTCTCAAATGTATCTGTCACTCTCTAAGGATAAATAACACCTTTGGGTAACATGAAATGACTTGACTTCTACAAGAAACACCAAAAAGGGATTTCTTTTTTTCCCTCCTATAATTTACTGTATGAAACCTTAACTGTAATAATAAAAGCTGCTTCTATAATGCAGGAAGATAGATTTAGCTGTCATCGGACCCTGGTGATCAGGATTTCCAGTGAAAAAGTTTTCTATTTACATTGGCTTGTAAGAGTTGTGATTGTTGTAAAGCAGACAGCAGTGTGACAATTCAGACAAAGGGATTTTCTTCTTTTTGGAGCTCTTTCCTTGAGAAAAATTGCCCTATCACAACCTGAAAAACTGGAATCTGTCTATTCGGAGCTGTAGAGGTTGGAAGGTACCACTGCCCGGATGGCCACAAGGGGGCTCTCTTGCCCAGCAACTGGAGCACAAGCGAACACTATGACAGAGCCAAGAGATTTCCAAGACTCAGGGTGAACCTCGAGGCAGGGGCAACAATGTGCAGTACTTTGCAGTTGGGTGAGACCTTAACACAATCCTTAAAAGAAACAGAAGGTACAAGTGGACAATATTGCAACCTGAATCAGGGAATTAAAAAAATTATCCAGTTTGGGGCACCTGGGTGGCTCAGTCGGTTAAGCCTCTGACTCTTGATTTTGGCTCAGATCATGATCTCATAGTTTGTGGGTCTGAGCCCCCGCATAGGGCTCTGCACTAATGATGCGGAGCTTGATTGGGATTCTCTCTCCCTCTCTCTCTCTGCCCCTCCCCCATTCGTGCATATGCTTGCTTGCTCTCTCTCTCTCTCTCTCTCTCTCTCAAAGAAAAGAAAATGATCCAATTTATGGGGCTCAGTGGGTCAAGTGTCTGACTCTTGATTTCACCTCAGTTCATGATCTCACAATTGTGAGATAGAGTCCCTTGTAGGGCTCCATGCTGAGCATGGAGCCTGCTTAAGATTCTCCCCCTCTCTCTCTCTCTCTCTTCCCCCCTCTCCCTCTCCTCTGCCCCTCTCCTCTGCTCACACTCTCTCCCTCAAAAATAATAATAAAAAAGAAAATTGTCCAATTTAGTATCAAGATTCTCTTATCTTTCTTTGATGAACCCTGAATAGCACAGAGGAGAAAACGTACAAGCCCATTTTGCTTTTAACAAGTCTAATTTTGCTAAACCAACAAATGAAAAGCGAATGGCTTATAATACTACCAGACTCGCCATTTCTCAGTAGGTGTTTCCTTACCACATTTACATGTAACAGTCTGTGTAACACAATCCATATGGAATATGGGTAGCAACTCAACAGCTGTATTAAATGGCCAGCCCTCTGCAGCTCATTGCCGAGTGACTTCATGTAACAGGGACTTTTGACATTCAAACCTTTCATAATGTAGTGGCTGCCATTAATGAATGCCTATTCAGCTAGTTTACTGGTAACAATAACACAAATCTGTTTCTTCTCCCCACTTCTCTTTTAGTACAGAAAGCACAGTGTTAGAGCAGGCAAATGACCTTATAGGCAGTATTGATAATAACTATTACCATTTAGTGAACCTTTAATATTTTTAGAGCACAATGCAAAATTCTTCTTATGCGCTATCTTATTTAAAACAAACTTTCTGACATAGGTTTTCTCCTGGTTTTACATTTGGGAAAATAAAGGCTCAGAAAAGTTAGATAAACAGAATCTCAGAGTAAGCTGTAGAAGTAGAATTTGAATCTAAGTGTACCTCCAAAGCCTGGAAACATAAGCACCATGCCATTCTGAATGGTTTTCAGTTCATGTTGGGCCAGGATCCCTTGCTATCCAAGGTATTCCTGTATTTCTGAGAACACTGTGAGCCCTGCCATGGAAGCCCATTTCGTCATCTGAAAATAGGGGCAGAAAAGACCCTCCCCCCCCCCTTTTTTTGAGGCCTTTTGCAAGGATTGGAGTTTATGGTTTAAAATGTCTGTACAGTTCCTGGCACCTAGCAAGTCCTCAATAAATGGATGCTGTAACTCTTATTATTCCTAAAATTTCAGTCTACTACCTTCCACCATATGGCCTTGTGGTTTGAAAGAATTAAGTCATCTCCAAAAAAACTAATTTTGCCATGAGAAAAGAATGTTCGGATTGGGCAATTGAGGGCCTATCTCTGCACAAAATACAGGGATCAAATACAGAATGAAAATTCTTTCATCTATACATTTCCTCTTACTGCTCTTGGAGCCACATCAGAAATGAAATCTTTCTTAAAAAAAAAAAGAAAAAAAAACAAAAAACAAAAAACGGGGAGCCTGGGTAGGGCTCAGTCGTTCAAGCGACTGACCCCTGATTTCAGCTCAGGTCACGGTCTCCCTGTTGTGAGATCGAGTCCCGAGAGGGGCTCGGTGCTGGGCATGGAGCGTTCTTGAGAATCTCTCTCTCTCTGCCTCTCCCCTGCTCGCACGTGCCCATGCTCAAGCTCTAAAAAAAATAATAAGGGAAAAAAAAATCTCCCAGAAAACGTTCTAAGAGCCTTTCCAAAACAAATCTATCCTTCTAAACATACAAAAATTCATTTCTTATAGTCGCTAATTGCACATTCTACCGAGCTGCTTGTGCTGCAGGGAGCTGGGCTATGTTGGAGCAGATCCGCAGGTGGAGCCGAGCTCAGGGCCCTGGGCCACGCCCCGGGAACACAAGGCAGGACTCGCTAGAGCGCCCTCTGGCTCACCGTAGGTGAAGTACGCCACTTCCGGCGGAAGTGAGACGTTGTGCAGCGAGTCGTCCTGCACGTGCTGGTCCACGTACAGCTGGGCCTCGCTGGCCTTCAGGAAGGCCATGAACCTGGCGGTGAAGGAGGCCACGAAGATGGACAGCATCCCGAAGTCTAGCAGGTTCCACAGGTGCAGCACGTACTCCCGCGGCCCCTCCTCCCAGATTTCCTTGCATTCGGACCAAATCATTCCTGCGGGAGAGTGAGAAGGTCAGGCTCATTTTCCATTTCCCTTGGCATTTGTGACCACAGCGGGGCACGGAGGGAACCAGGGTATGAATGTACACGTGAGCTCTTTAGAGCTGAGAACCTTGATAGCCAGCGGCAAAACGGAAACGTGTCTTCGAGGGCCGATTTAGAGACAGGAAATTCTCAGATCGCCAGAAGACCTGTTACCTGCCCCTCTGTTTACAGATAAACCTTCTCCAGGATTGAGGAGAAAGTTCTCATCCTTTCATAGATTCTTGGATGCATTATAGGAGAAATATAGTGTCCAACATTTGTGCATTTTAATAACTGAGAGGTTTTAAGGAAGCATCCCTTTCTAAACGAAATGGAAGGAAACTGAGGGCAAGGAATGGGAAAGGGCCTGGAGCCCAGGTGTCCTAACTCCCACATTCGAACACCTTCTATATGTCTATGATTCAGTGAACATTAATTTTGGGTTGTTAGTTTTTTCATAATTTTTTTATAACATAACTGGGTTTTAAAAACGTATCTTGTCATTGTAACATATTAAACAGTGTAGAAGTATGTAAACAAAATGTTGCTAGTTCCCCTACCTAACCTCTAAGCCAGCCTTGCGAAGTAACCCAGAGTTAACAGTTTGATATATGTTCCTCTATATCTGCACTGCCAATATCATGGCCGCTAATCACATGTGGATATTGAGCACATGAAATGTGGCAAGTTGAATGCGAGGTGCTGTGTAAGTGTATTCTAACACACCAGGTATCAAAGACTTAGTAAAAAAAAAAAAAAAAAAAAAAAAAAAGGTAAAATACTTCATTTTTTTAGTAGCCATCACCTGTTGAAGTGACACTATTTTAGGTAAGTTAGGTTAGATCAAATATTGTTAATTTCGCCTTTTTATAATGAGGTTACTAGAAAATTTTAAATTAAATATGTGGCTTGTGTACAGCCTTGTACTATATTGAATACTGTCATTCTCTATCTTCACTGATGCTGTAAAACGAAATTGGCTTAGATTTTTAAAGTGTAATGATTCAGTAACATTCTGAGCACCTACTATGTGTCAGGCACTGTTTGGTGTACGTGTATGTGTATATTACCTCAGTTAAATCTTTGGAACAACCCCGTGAAGTACATCCTGTTGTTATCTTGTTTTCACAGCGAATGTTCTTTAGGCAGAGAGATTTGTAATGTGCCCACCTAGGAGGCAGGAGATCTGGAATTTGAATCTGGAAGGCCTGTCCCTAAAGTCTGTGCCTTGACCACTGTGTTATTCTGCCTCTTCAGAACTAAAAAATGGATTCAGAACCAGGACTGTGTGGAAAAGACTCTTGAATATTTTGTAAGTGACATTAAGGAGTTTTATAGCCGCTCAAACCTGGGAAAGACTTGACGTCGTACCAGCCCATTCTATGTACTATATTTGGCCTGCATACTTAGGAGGTTAATGTAGTAAAAGAATTGCTAAGTGGTCAGTTAGTGAAACAGTTTCATTCATGAATGCCTCACTTCCAAGAGGTCAGCACTGCCCTGGCTTCTGCACATCAGACATGGCGGCCTGCCTTCCCACAGCCTTCTTCTTCCTTAGCCTCCTTTCTTGGTCCTCATCCTGTCCCACAGCTCTTAAAGGCTGTTGCTTTCCAAGAGTTGGGCCATTCTCAATTTTCCCTCTGTCCCTGACTAAGCTTCGTTCTTCATTTCTTTGCAAATGTCACACAGGTAAACAACTTGCTGTTTTTCTTCAGAGCTTCAAGGCTACATTTCTGCTATGCAGAGAGACTGCTCTAAGTGGATGTCCTGTCAGTGCCAGATATATCACGTATCCCAAGTTGGCCGCCCCGTCTCCCCCTACCTCACAGCCCCACCGTTGCCCATTACTCCTTCCTGTGGCCCCAACTCCTCAGGCTGTCACCATGGATCACCACAGTTCTGCAGACCCTCCTCTGGTTGGACTCTCAGTTTTTCAGTTCTATGTCCTTACCTCTTCAAGTACAGGTCAGATCATGGTCACCTGCCCCTGCAGTGTACTCCTCGTCCCTAAGATGAAGTCTGGACTCAAGGGCTAGGCTGTCAGACCTTCCTGTGATCTCTTACTGCACACCCTGGATTTGAGCAAATGCTGGTCTCCCTGAATAGTTCCGCCCCAGCCGTTTGCTGGTGTTCCCTTTTCTGTCTCCTCCATACGTCAAACCCAAGCACACTGGCAGATGACCACACTATAATTTGGTAGCCTTTGAGGATGCACCTGCCTAAAAAGCTTGGAGTCAGGAATGGTACTAGGAGGAGGGTGCCAGGGTGGCTCAGTCAGTTAAGCGTCTGACTCTGGCCCTGATCTCATAGTTTGTGGGTTCAAGCCCCACGACAGGCTCTGTGCTGACAGCAAGCAGGCTCTGGGATTCTCTCTGTGCCCCTCCCCCATGTTCTCTCTCTCTCTCTCTCTCTCCACCCCCCCCCCCAAGCACGGACGTGCTCTCTCTCTCCCTCCCTCAAAATAAATAAATAAGAATGAAACTAGGAGCAGACAAAGAGTTATAGGCACCGAAGCATGGCTGACTTGGTCACAGGCCCATGTCCGGCCACAGTGGATCATCTCTACTCTGCCCAGAGACTGTTGTTGTTGTTGTTGTTTGTTTGTTTTTAACGTTTATTCGTTTTTGAGAGACAGAGAGCAAGTGCGGGAGGGGCAGAGAGACAGAGACAGGATCCAAAGCAGGCTCCAGGCTCTGAACTGTCAGCACAGAGCCTGAGGCAGGCCTCAAACTCACGAATGTCGAGATCAAGACCTGAGCCGGAGACAGACAGACGCTGAATCGACTGAGCCACCCGGGCACCCCTGCCCAGGCAGTGTTTTAATCAGAGTTTTCCCTTTTCTGGTGAAAATGGTCCATTATATAAGAGGAATTGAAACCAAATGTTTTTCTGAGGAGAAAGGCTGTTTAGATAAGTGGTGGCTTTGTTTGAAGCAGTGGATTCTAAGCTCTGCATGTCTGTTTCAAATCTGAGTCCCCACAACGGGAAATATCCCAAAAGATTACAGGTCTGTTTATAAGACACTGCTGCCTTACCTTCTTTTTCTTAATCAAGCCACACTTCTCAAGCTTCCCTGTTCAAAATTTGTATGGTAGTTCAGCAAAGTAAAAATTGTCTTAACACTGAAATCACTTTCGATTGTGCCAGTTCAAATAGATGTTTTTTAAAAATGTGTTTAGAAAAACCATTATAGGCTGGGAGAAGTAATGTTTATTGTTTTTGTCTCCCCTCAAATTAAAATTCCCAGTGTCTTAGTGGAACTGCTTTTAGCTGGGCACTAGGCAAGTTGCAGGCTATCACTGGCCTTAATTCAGGAAGTCCCGGGTTCAGGTTCTAGCTTGGCCACTTACTGGGTATTTCAAGTGTTGGAGAGGTGAATAAAATACTGTGCCAAAGATGGCCCACGGGACTAAAACACGCTCTGGTCTCTAGCTTGGAGACCCCTCCTCCGGTTCTTCTTCCTTCATTTGCCCTATGCGGGAAAACCCCCACAGATACGGAGGCTGACAACTGTAAGTTACCCTCCCCACTTGCATTCAGCACTCAGATCTTTGGAGAAACGGTCTCCTCTGAGCCCGCCGGTGGTAAATAAATCTCTGATCCACTAAGATCTCCGAGTGCCGCTTGGTTTTTCTGCCAGTATTCCAGCCTGGTTCCATGACACAAGCACTAAAATATTGGGTATTGGGGTAATTTCAAGCACTAAAAGCTCTGTGAATCTGAAATGCAGATTGTTTATAGAAGACTGACTTTTCTGACCAATCTAGTAGCTCCTCATTGGGCATTGCAAATCATTTCCTCCATAGTCAAATGCCCTCATCAGTTTTACCAGATTTAAATATTAACTCACCCAGGCTAATTTAAATTATTCCAAGGCCATGAGTAAAAGTAGCATGGGCCCAAGGGTTTGAGCAGCAGGAATGCTTAATGAAAAAAGAAATGTGTGAAATTAAGTACTTTAGTGAGTGAAATTAGGCCCCCTGCTTCCGAGGTTCAGCATTTTATATCCATGCTGGGTATCATGGTCCCTTTCCTCCAGCTTGTCCCTCAGAGGAGTGTTAAAACCCTGGGGCTCAGGGGTAAGGATGCTGGGTACTGGAGCCTCCTTCAAGCAAAATCCCCTTCATTTCTGGATGCCTGGAGTCCAGAGAACAAGGTCACTGAAAATTAATGGGGGGGTGGGTGACAGTGGAATAGGCTGGGAAATGCTGGGAAGCCTTGGGAGAAATGAATACCGACATTTGGGCAGTTTCTGAATAATGGCCTGCAGGCTGCTGAGATGGAGCTTGACAGTTCAAAAGGTGGTTCCCTCCCATCCCGAGCCTCAGATTCTATTCAGAAGGGATTCCCCCTTCCGAATCCTCAGGGACTTAAATGTGCACATTCCTTCAGTGGTCTTGGCCCCAAGGCTTTCTGTACACTGCCCAAGCGTCTTCAGCAGAGCAGACTTCCCAGACCACTTCCTGGGGGGACTGTTCTTTCAGGTCAGCTTCTCAGTACCGGGCCAAAGTGTAGGTGTTCTGTGAACTTGCAGGAGGGAGAGAGAATATGCCCTGAAGCCCTGACACGCAAACACTATCTCAATGGCAGGTCTTGGCAACAATTCTGGGCCTCAGACACGTTTGGGATTCAGCTGTTTTCCAGGCAGGAAGATGAGGTTAATAGATTTAAAATTTTCTTAACAAAACTCATCCTGTTTCTCTTCTCTCATTTGAGTTGCTGACAGTTACTGTGCAAGTGCCAAGGCCCTATGCTAAGCACAGGTGGACCCCAGTACACCTTCCTAGCAGCCTGAGAGGTAGTTAAACTGCAGTTAATCTGCACCTTCTGGGTAAAAAAAACCTACATGCCAAGATGGCAAGTAAGTTGTCCAGAGCCACACAGACAGTTCAGGACCCTTGCTGTCCACTGTGCTGTCACCTACCACACCCTTTGGGAGGCACAAGCTTACTCTCACTGGTTAGAAAACTCCTCCACCCACTTAATAGACACTGTTGAGTGCAGACTCCATACCAGCCCCATCCTGGGGATACAATAACCAAGATGTCAGCCCTTCCTTAGCAAGACCAGTCTAGCGCTGGAGACAAATGTATCATAAGCAATAATGAATACTCTCAGTGACAGATGCTGTAATAAAAATGTCCAGAGATTGTTTGTGGAGACACAGACACAGGGATAAGAGCAGTCAGTGTTCCGATCTTGTGACCCAGGAGGGTGCCTGGAACAACTTCCATTTGTTCACTGAATGGAGTGAATTCATGGAGGAGGGGACACTTGGTGTGAGGAACCAGGAGTTATCGTGGTGAGGGAGGAGGGACTGGCAGGGTGTTCTAGATAGTGGGCATGGAAGTGCGGGACAGCAGGCTCTTCCCGCGTGCCTGAAGAGACTGAGTATGGCTCAAGAGTCAGGGAGTGGGGCTGGCAGTTGGCAGCAGGGAAGGTCAGTGAAGAGCCTTCCTTCAGGCCATGAGGAGGAGGCTGGACTGCACTCTGAGCAGCAAGATAGCCCTTAAAGGTGGTAAGCAGAGTAGCTATGTGGTCTGACTTGTTGGGAGAAACTTTGGAAAGTTGACTGGAGCAATCTGCTTGGGAATTTTACCTAAATAAATGGGGAAACGATCAGAAGAATGAATTAGGTGAGGAACTCAGCACATATAATGTTATGATTCTTGGCCAAACCTTGCCGTATGGTTCTGGAGCCAGGACTTAGCACTGTCCTTGAAGAGTTAATAACCCTGGGTGAGTGGAGTGAGGGAGAGGTTGATCCTCACAATTTACCCGTGTGAAAACTAAAGTTCAGAGAGGCGGGGCCACCGAGGAGAAAGGGACACGGGATTGGGTTTCCTGACACCCAGTCCCAAGTATTTTCTTACAGCCCTTTCACAAATGTATTTTCTTACTATGCTGAGCATGTATATCTCCAGTTCACTTTCAATACTGGGATGTCTATTTTAGAAAACACTGCCAGGGTCTAAGAGTGCTGTAGAACAGATCTTTGGACATGAATCTATTCCTTGATGGAGAAATGGCATGCGTTGTGGAGAGGCTTCCTGCGCTCTGAACCCAATGGCTTTTTGGGAACCACTAATGTTACACAGTCCTCTGATGAGTGTCTCTGGAGCCCCAATCTCCAATTGAAAAGCCACATATCATAAGCTGTTAACAACTACCCCAGAGTTGCCACTGATACTGATAGGCAGGAAGGAGGTTCCTACGGTATGAGCTGATATTGGAGGTTCTCTGGCCTGGAAGGAATGATGCTCCCTGGTTCATTTAGGCCCCCAGAAAGCAGCTCGTTTGACAGTGCTACAGAATACGCATGTCTACTGGCAAATTTAGCCCTCCTTCTTCACTCCTACTTTTCTCTTGCTTTTCTTAATACCATGTTCTGGTTTTTCTTCCATTTCTCGGTGTGTTTCTTAGTCTCCTTGTGGCCCCCACCCTGTGTTTTAACTCTCTGGGATTGAATTCTTCCCAAATTCCTGCTGGTAGTCACCTAAAGCATCTAGAGTGAAGGCAGAATACATTTCTCATTGGGTTTGACTTTTCCGCAGAACTATACAGCAGAAGAGGAACAGCATACATGCCCAGTGTGAGTAGAAGCTTGGGGAAGTGAGCTAGAGCATTGTCACATGACATGGCCCTTGAAAGAGGTCATTGGGAAAACCACATGACCAGATGGAGATGCTGATAGCAAAGGATGGAAAGGGGCAACTACACATTTACATGATTACAGAAATGTTAACATTCATTGAGACAGGAAGAAACAAAGGAAAGCATGCAGTCTTGTCAGAGGTGTTAACTGTTAGGAGGAAAAGGAGCACAGAGAACTGGAGGACAGGGTGGAAGAACTTGCAGCTGCAAACAGGTTGGTTTATGAAGGCCTCGCTTTGAAGGAGACTTTAGAGCAGAAGACCTAAGGAGGTGAGGGCATGAGCCATTCACTCTCTGGGGGAGCTCTCAGGCAGAGGGTCAGCCCCAGCAGAGGTTCTGAGGTAGAAATGGTGTGAGGCAAGGAAACCAGTGGGGCTGAAACAGAGCGAGTGAGGTAGGAAGTGGTTGGAAATGAAGTGGGGTGAAGAGGTGGAAGGCTTTGTAGGCTATTGTAATGACACTGGTGTCACTCTGAGGGAGATGGGGAGCCACTGAAGAGTGTTGAGGCAGAGAGTGAAAAAACCTGATTGTATTTTAAGTGGATCACTCTAGGTCTTGTGTGGAGAATTTACTGAGGCCTGGGGGTTCAAAGAGTAGAAGCAGGCCACCTGGAGAAGGCCATCCACCTCTTTGTGGCCACCGTTTTCCTCCATGAAAGGAGCAAGTTGAACTTGCTAGAGTCCTAAGGTTCTTTTCAGCCCTAGGGCAGCTTTTAGTAGAGGGAATGATGGTGTTTTTATAATCAATCTGTCCAAAGTCCCGCATTCATTCGTATGATAGTTATGGGAGAAAAGACCATGTTGCTGTGTATCTAGACGATCAAGGCTTCCCCGCCCAAGTAGAATTCAAAGTTCTGTCATTATAGGCCTCCTGCCATTTCAAGGCTCTCCATGTCTGAGCAGAGGGTAAATCAGACTGTAGACTTTCGGATGTGCCAGCAGTGCACACAGTGTTCAGAATCTTTCTCTCAAAGATTAGTAGTACTTTGTAATAACTAAACAGCTCCAGAATGTATTTAGGGATAAGGTCATGTTAGTCATATTTTACAACTGCTTCCCCAGTATCTGGTACAGCGCCTGATACATAATATAATGCCTAATAACTAGAAAATATTTATCGAGAAAAGAATTAAGAAAGTAGGAGAAATATCCCAAGAACTTCCACATTGCTCCCACCACTGCATCTAGCAAGCCACCTGCCCTGTGCTCTCAACCCCGGCTTCCCTCCTGTTATACTGGATGAGGAGTTCATGGCCCTGCTAAGTCCATGTCCTCCACTTGCATACTGGATTCCATCCCCTCTGACTACTCCGGAACTTTGCTTCCACATTTGGTGGTGAGGTCTCAGGTCTCATGTGACTTAATCTGCCGGCATTCGACATAAGTCATCACTTCCTGGTTCTTGACACAGTTATTACTTTGATAGACTTCAACACCACTCTCTTGGCTCTCCTCTTACCTAATCTCTTTTGCTAGATACTTCTCGTCTTTCATCCTTTAAGTATCATCACGCCTCAGGGGTCAGTCCTCAGTTTGTCTGACCACATTCACAGTCGAGGTGATTGCATGTAATTTCCTTTAAATATACTGACATGCTCATATTTATGTCTTCAGCACCAGCCTCTCCTTATATACTTATGTACTTCAGACATGTATAGCCAAGTGCTCCTTGACATTTCCACCTGGTTGTCTAATAGGTATCTCAGACTGAACTCTTGATTTCCTTTTCTGCTCTCTCTCCAAACTGCTCCTCCCCTGGTCTTTCCTGTCTCAGTGAATGGTGCTGTATTATACCATTACTTCAGCTAAAACACATGGAATTTTCCTTGACTGCTCTCTTTCTCTTACGCCCCACACAAAATCCAAAAGTAAATATTATCGATTTTATCTTCAGAATGTAATCACCACCTACCACCTCCTCAAAACAAACCATTTCCTGTCTCAATTAACGTACTGGCTTCCTAACTGGTCTCCTTGCCTCTCTTCTTGTTCTAGAATCCTCTGTGCTGTACATAGCAGCCAGTGAACCCCATCAGAAACTTAAGTCAGATGATGTCACTTCTGTGCTCAGAACTTTCTGATGGTTTCTTGTCGTGCTCAGAATAAAATCAAAACTGTGTACAATGGCCTACAAGGCCTTGTGTGATCTGACTCTGCCTATCCCTCTGACTTCATCTCTGTTCTTTCCTCATTCACTAAGCTTCAGCCACATTGGTTTCTTTGCAGTTCCCTTGAATCTAAGCCTTCAACACATACTGATCCCTCTGTCTGGAATGCTTTCCTCCTAGATGTCTGCAAAGCTTACCTTCAGGTCTCTGTTAAAATTTCATCTTCTCAGAGTAGGAAGATGAGAGGACATGCTGTTATCTGCTCAGCTACTCTGAGAAGGTAAAATATGAACAGAGCAGAAGGAAGAGAAGAGCAAGCTACTCAGGTCATTATTCAGTTTGTCTCCTCTATCAGAGAAATTTGAGTACTGACTAGGTATTTAAAGATACAAAAAAAATCATTATGAAACTTTTTTTATGTTTGTGGTTCTGTTTTAGAAAAAAGAATTCTGATTTCTATTACCAGACATGATGGGATTAGTAAACTAGAAAAGAGAGAAGAGATAAAGAAAAAAAGAAACTATCCTCAAACATTGGAGATAGCATAGGACAGTGGTCTTTCAGTAAAGGGAAACCAGCACAGAAAGCCATTTGATCACCATATCTTTCTTTATGGTGGCACATTCCAGTCTGCAGTGCATGGAGAGGGATCCCAGAAGCATGGTAGGCAGTCCTACTGAGTTGAAGAGGCAGAGTCTAGAGTTCAGGAAGGTAGAGGTAATTAGACATTGTGTGGCAGAGTCCCAGAGAGAAGGATACTACGCAAACCAAAAAACAAAACCACCAAGTCCAGAAAATTACATAGGGGTCTTTTTGAACATTTCAATACTAAGTTATGAATGCCAAGAATAAAACTCCACTAACAGCCAGAGAGCTGCAAGCTGAATAGTTTCCAGAGCTCACCCACAATGGAGAGATGTTTGAGCTCCAACCTTCCAGAGTTGAGGTTCCTTGTTGATTATCCAGGGCATTTAGTAGAGACTCCAGATGTGTGTCTCTATAGTATAAGGAGAAACAATCCTTATGGTTAATTTTCTCCAGATTCACTGTAAGAAAGCCTGAAAAGCCCCAAACTCATCTGTAAGTAATTTTAATAGCCTGTCAGAATAAAGCCAAACACTCTTTCAAGGAAGACAACAAAATCTAGATGATCAACAACATATCAAGTGCCCATCATTCAATCAGAAATTACTAACCCACCAAGATGCAGGAAGATGGGATTTATGTCAGGAGAAATATTAGGTAATAGAAGTTAACCCAGAAATTACAGAAATTATAGAATTAGGAGTTAAGGATTTTATAACAGTTACTATAAGTATGCCCACTATGTTCAAGGACTTAAAAGAAAATATAAACGTCATGAAGAAGGAAATGAAAGATAAAAAGAGAGCCAAAGAGAATTTCAAGCGCTGGAAAATATAATAGCTGAAAGGAAACATTCACCAATTGGGGATTAGAATCACAGACAATGAGGAAAAAGTATCAGTGAACTTGAAGAGAGAAAAAAAGATGGAAAAAAGAGAACTTATCTTTTAGTGATACACACAAAAATGTTTGTAGATGATATGTACTTGAGATTTGCTTCAAAATACTACAGCATTGGGGGAAGGGAGCTAGTGAAGGCATAGATGAAACAAAGATTAGCCATGACTTCCTAGTTGTTGAACATGAGAGATTGGTCCATGGGTTTTATTATACTCTTGTCTTGATTTTTATATATTCTTGAAATTATTCATAATACAAAGTTTGACAAAAATTAAATAAGATAAAGTGGTTAGAATCTTCTACCTGAAATATAATAGGTAATAGGTTAACAAGTCCACTCCTCCCCAGTACTTTTCATGTAACAGTCTTAAAAACTCAGCTCTGCTTTGATGGGTGGAAACTGGGACTAGGCTATAGAAATTGGGTCCTTTCTAGCTAGAGATACATGCCTCTTATTGGGACAGTGCTCTGATATCCAGGAAGAGAAATATGGGGAATCAGGAGGAAGTCATACTTCAGTAACATATGGTAGCTCTACCTATCCACTTAAGAGCAAGTTAGGTCACACTCACCGCAGTCTTCTCCCTGGAGGCCAGTGGGAAAGGTGGTGGGTGAGTGACTGGTGCCATAAATACTCTTTAAGTTTTATCCATAAACCCAACATGTGAGTTACGGTTTGTTTGTTTGTTTGTTTGTTTGTTTTTTTGTTCTGTGTCTTACGCTTTTCCAGAGACATTCAGATGGCCAATAGACACATGAAAACATGCTCAACATCACTCATCATCAGGGAAGTACAAATCAAAACTACACTGAGATACCACCTCACACCAATCAGAGAGGCTAAAATTAACAACTTGGGAAACAACAGATGTTGGTGAGGATGTGAAGAAATGGGAACTCTCTTGCACTGTTGGTGGGAGTGCAAACTGGTACAGCCACTCTGGAAAACAGTGTGGAGGTTCCACAAAAAGTTAAAAATAGAATTATCCTATGACCCAGCAATAGCACTACTAGGAGTTTATCCAAAGGATACAGGATTCATAGGGTCACATGTACCCCAGTGTTTATAGCAGCACTATTAACAATAGCCAAATTATGGAAAGAGCCCAGATGTCCATCAACTGATGAATGGATAAAGATGTAGTTTATATATACAATGGAATACTACTTTGCAATGAGAAAGAATGAAATCTTGTCATTTGCAATAACATGGATGGAACTGGAGGGTATTATGTTAAATGAAATAAGTCAGTCAGAGAAAGATACCATATGTTTTCACTCATAACGTGGAATTTGAGAAACTTAACAGAAGACCATAGGGGAAGGGGAAAAATAGTTTCAAACAGAGAGGGAGGCAAACCATAAGAGACTCTTAAATACAGAGAACAAACTGAGGGTTGATGGGGAGGTGGGGGAGCGGGAAGGTGACGGGCATCGAGGGGTGCACTTGTTGGGATGTACACTAGGTGTTGTATGTAAGTGATGAATCATGGGAATCTACTCCCAAAGTCAAGAGCACACTGTATATATACTGTATGTTAACTAACTTGACAATAAATTACATTAAAAAAATGGAATCTCTGTCTTAGTCAATTTGGACTGCTGTAACAAAGTCACAGGCTGGGTAGCTTATAAACAGAAATTTATTTCTCACAGTTCTGGAGGTTGGAAGTCCAAAATTAGATTGCCAGGCATATTTGGGTTCTGGTGAGAGCCCTCTTCTGGGTTGCAGACTGCTTGTTGTACCTTCACATGGTACCTTCGGGGACCCTTTAACAAGGGCACTGAGGCCATTCATAAGCATTTTGTCCTAATGACCTAATCCCTTTCCAAGGCTCCACTCCCTGATACCATCACATTGGGGTTAGGGGTTTCACATATGGATTTGGGGGGGGGGGGATACAGATGTTCAGTCCACTGCAGTGTTAAAGTGTTGAGTTTATCCATGGGGGTATACTAGGGAGAATTGGGATAGGCCTTGAACTGTGAAAGTTAGACCCCAGAACTCACTGCAGCAGGCTTTAATGTCTCTCTACAGCTTTAGTGCCGGTGACTCCACTAAATGAGCCTTTGGTCATAGACTTGCTCGTTGATGGAAAGCCTCTGGTAAGCATGGTATGCTTTCCTGCCCCTGTCCTTTGGATCAAACCTTTATCACCCTCTTCCTATTTAGAGACCCAGCCCAGAGTCCATATCCCCATTGCTCTCAGCTTGGCCATCTGTAGGATGTTCTCATGTGGTTTGACTGTTGTGGCTCGCTTAGGCTATGTCATTTAATTGCAGCAGGTCATGTGTTGGGCTGTGTTCAAGTACTTAGTTTTTTGTGATTTTGTTGATTGATGGCATACACACTTTGACCCTGTGTACAGTTTTACTCATGTTCGTTAATGTAAACACAGTGAAAATTACACGAATACTGAAATTTTGTGACAAAAGCAAAATCTGGGGTGCATACCATTAGGGTGGTTTAATTAATTGAACACATTGTGATACTACAGAGATGAAATTTGGCAGTTCTGTCTTCAGTTTTGTTTTGCTCAAAAATTCTGATCAAATTCATATTTTTGACACAAATATTATAATTTATTGATTAGATTTTAGTTATGTACAGTGTCACTGATTATAGCTTTTACAGTTAATCATTTTTTTCTCCATGTCTAATGTTTTTTTTTTTTTTATCAATTTTGCAAATTTCAGTGTTAGAAAAACCTCTGTCACATTTTGCCTATACAGGTGTAGCTTTTACCATTTTAGTTTATCTTATTGATTTATAGTTCTTATGAAGTAGGCAAAAGAGAGATGGTCTTAGCTAGTCATTGGGGAAATTGGGAACACTTTCTTTGGCAATTCTAGTGGTAGACCTTGGCAGCACAAAATATCACCGCAGGGAGGAATTGCACAGGGTCCTGATGTTCATTAACACAAACAGTGAGAAAATGTTACTCCCCTAACTTTTTAGATTTATATTTATCATCAAGATTCTACTCTATATTAGTAGTCAGTGATAAAAAATATCATTTAAGCTTTGAAGTTTTATACTCTTTACTAGAAACAAAACTTGACTTCCTGAGGCTTCTTATAGACTACACTTAAACGGTCCAAATACATTTTCCCATGCAAGTCTACTTTACAGTCACTTTCAATACATGTGTATTGAAAAGTATGTAGCACATTTCCTCCAAACATCTTCTTCCGAAATTGGGATTTATATTAAAGGTTTGTGCGTCTTCTACACCAGCATATACAGAAGCTGACTTTGGCTTCCGTATTGGTCATCTGCTTGCCATTTTGCCTGCCAGAGGGCACTCGAGGAGAGGAAGAGGTTCAGAAGTCAGAGTTTAATAATGTCCTATTATCATTAGTGGAGGAGAGAATATAGGACAGAGTGACTGCTTACCTAAGACCCACTTCATGATGAGCATTTCTGTCCAGGAGAATTGTGTGGTTTTCACTCTGAAGATCTGTTTCGGGTAGTCTGTGAAGGTTTCGTTGGGCAGGGTTTTAACGCCTTCAAAGCGGTCTGATGCATTCACAACTAACAGTCCCAAAAAGATTGTAAAAGAAACTGCATGGGCTACAAATTTCATGAAAGGGCTCCTCAGGGTTCTTCCTAGCTGGAAACAAAATATGTACAAGACATATTAAACTGGCAGCTGTAGGTGGGTGCAGGCTCTCTTTAAAATGCTTTTGCCAAAAGTTTAGCCAGAGAATCCATTATCTTGGACAGAGCCGCTAACTGAACCCAGACCACATTTTCTCTTGCGCTTTTATGTGAGATGCTGCTGAACCAAATACATTTTCTGTTGACTTCCATTTTTTTCTATTTAAGAGATTTAGTGGGAGTGGTACAGAGCAGGAGTAGAAGACACTGATGTATCATCATCTTATAATCTACACAGCATCTCGCAACCACATGGATACACAATTTATGCCATTCAAATCTGGAGGAAAATAACCTATCTCAGTAGAGTTCAGAATTAAAAAAATTACACACTGGATATGCTCCCTTGCTCTTTTTTCCATTTTCCTGAGTTTCGTTTTTTGATGTTTTGTTTTCAGTGTTGCTTATAACTTGGTAAATTTGTTTAAACTATACATTTCCCACTAGGTACTGCTTTAGCTATATTCCAAGAAATTTGGACAGGTAGTATCTTCATTGATATTCAGTTATAAATATGTTACAGTTTCCCTTTTGATTTCATTTTTTAACTCACAGGTCTATTTCCAGACATATAGGACTCCCCTCACCCCCTGTACTTTAATTAGCAATAATCGCTCCTCGGATAAACCTCATTGGCTATGATACTGCCAATGCGCAAAGCTTCACCCCCTGTACTTTAAAAAAATTATATTTTTATTACAGCTTGTGTGTCGATAATAGCCTCTGTGATGCTGCTGTAAAACTTACTGAGGTTTCCCTTGTGGCTCTAGTGCATCATTAACTTGTGCGCTTGTTCCATGTGAGCCTGAGATGATCCAGGAGATGCCCTGTTAGGGAGCAAGTGTTGGCCACATCTTCTCTAGCCCTGGTGTGCCATCCAAAGGCTACTTAAGTCTTTGAGAACTAACCTGCAGGCTACACAGTGAGTCTCCTGACCCCTGTTGATGAACTCGTGTGGGTCCCTTGTAGGTCCCTGCCATCACTTGCACCTAAGCACCGAAACTTACTCCTCACTCTGTACACCAGTCAGACAAGAGCAAAGAGAGGAACCTTTTCTGAAGCTCGCTTCCCTCTCCAGAGCAGATGTTCATCTGTAGCCAGTGCCTGGTTAATTGATGTTCACATTCTGACTCATTCAGGAGTCCTAGAGTGAAATGTCACCCAGGAGATAGAGTATTGGTTCAGTAGAAGATCAATTACAGGGGTTTTTGCAGGTAAAATTTCCCTTATTATGACTATGTTTGACATAACATTTATAAATCAGATGGCTTGATAATGTTCTTTTAATATGCTTCAGCATGGTAATCATCCACTTTAATTGTTCTGGTTATGAGTGTAACGTGATTTATTATGATTCTAATGCTATAGAACCTATGTATTGAAATTAAAAAATGCTATTTTTAATTAAAAAAAAACTTGGCATCTCAGGTCTAGACATTGGGAATCCCTACTATGCTGGAAAAAACTCATTTCAATTCATTTGCATTGTCAAATATCATATGGCACTAATTCTACTGGCCTACAGACATTTTGTAAATGACACTCCTTTGTAATGTTCATTATTTACAAAATAGGACTGTAGCTTAGTTTTGATCATACATAGATGTGTTAAATTTGGAATGCACAGGTTAAATCTAAGGACAAAATAAAACATCTCACATAAATTCAGTAAGAAAACTGAATTAAACCATGTCTTATTTTGATTTCTATATCAAATAGCTGGTTTGAATTTTTCGCCATTTTAGCTGACTGTGTTGGAATCTTGAAGCCCCGTTTCCCAGCCAGGATGCTCCTGTACCCAGGAGTCATCCTTCAATAGTCACTGCATTGTTTCTTGTCAGTGTGTCCTAGCTGGGGTAGTGGTGAGAGTCGAGGGAAGCCTGGTGAGAGTTGAGAGTCGTGGAGCCTGACTGAAGGGTGGGGAGTGGGGTAGGCTGCACAGATGGAAAGGGATGTCAGATCTTGTGTGCCCCAGCAGGGTCCCAGAAATATCAGAAAAAGATAGGGACCATGGGGAGAGACCCAGCTCTTCAGATCTCAATGGCCAGGTTTCCCCAGTCCTTTATCATTAGGCTCTATGCCTTCTGGTGACAACCTGGAGGAGGACACAGGGACACTGCTCCTTCTCACCCATGTGAGGTGCCTGACACAGGAAGCTACACACAGCTGAACCTGAGCTGGCCTTGGTATTCCCCAGAAGACACGGTTTGAGGAATTTAATCTTCTCTTTGTTACCTCCTTCAGGTTCTTATTGTCTGGCAGAAGATGAGACTGTAAAAATTACTGTATCTACTACAAACATAAGAAAAAACTCTTATAAGGCTCTTGTGGTGCCGTGTAAGATGAGCCTGGGTTCAGTCCCCACTCGATCTGAGCCCTAGGGAGGAAAGGTGAGGTTAGGTATTAATGCTCCTTTCCTCTTTTTCTTCTGGGCTTCAAGTCTTCTTTTTAAATGGTCAAAATTTGATAAAGGTCAGCTAAGATCAAATCATGTTAATGGTTTTCTTTTTTTTTTCTTTTCTTTCTTTCTTTTTCTCTTTTTTTCTTTTTTTGTTGTTGTGTGTGTGACATTTCCTATTTGTCTCACAAAGATAATTTTTGAGACAAATTACACCTGGGGAAAACTTCTCCTTTCACAAAGCCACCAGGTGAGATAAAAGAAAGGAGAAAAGTCAGCCAAGCATGCCAGCAGCTCATAGCTGGGTCAAGTAACAGTGGTAGGTGTAAAAAAAAAAAGATGGTAGAGCTTTGGGAGATGTAGACCTTGGTGTGGTCTGCCGTTTGCTCACCAGTGCAAAACTGGTGAGTCTGAATAATGGGCTTAAGCAGCTCTGTCATTACTTGGACCTTGTGAGCAGAGAACTGATACAGGAAATCTAGGCTTGTAGTATCCAAGTACTCTGGCTCACTTCAAACCTCCTGTGTACTATTCTTAAACTCTGAGAAGTATATGAATATGAGAGCAGTTGAGTAGTGCTCTTGAATTAGCTGCAAATGAATGGCCTTCATGAGCAATCAGAGGTGGAGTTTTATTGGTTAGCAAGCCTTTGTGTTCCATGCCACTGGGCTCTTAGCCATAACCATAAGTGTAGTCATCTAAATGGGGACCTGGTAGCCACATGCCTGCAAGGTAGGTAATATCTGCAGAAGGAGACCCAGAGAATGTTTCTGACATCTCTCCCCAGTCTTGTACCACCAGAGCCCCCCTCAGCAAATGCCACCCTCACTTGCCACCATGTGCCAGTGGCATCAAGGAAGGGCTCAGTGAAAAATATGGATCATGTTCCAAAAAGAAACATGCACAGCTTCAATGCCAGAGTGGTTCTCAAATGTTAGAGATCCTGGTTAAATTAGGGGTGGGTTTCTCCATATGCTCCCTTTCAAATGCTTAATCAACATGTCTAACCTGGGGCTCAGGAATCTTCTTTTTTTTTTGATCGGGGCAGGGGGTTGTTCACTTGGTGTCTTTAATCTGGGTGTTCTCACATTACCTTGTGAATCCACCCTTTGTCCTGCGGGCTGAAGAGGTGCTGAGTGATAATGGACTCTTGAAGGTAGGGTTTCTCCAGAAAGAAGAGGAAAGAGTAGAGTTTCATGTCATGGTTTTGACTCCTCCCTTCTAGAAAAGTCCTGCCATCTCTAAATTTCTGAATCAGATGCATTGCAAAGTCAAGTAAGCAACAGTTAAGATACTTATATTCAGTATTGAAGGTTCTAATGCTGCCGATGTACTGGAAAGTGTGGGAGGGCAGGCCTCTGTGTGTGTGCGTGCGTGTGCACTCATGTGCAATGGTTAAGGTCAGGTCTCTGGAGCCAGAGATCCTAGATTTCAGTCACAGCTCCATAGTTTTTGGCATGTTACTTAGTTCCTCTGTGTCTTAGTTTTTTCATCTGTAAAAAGGGGATAACATATAACTTGTTACATAGGGTTGACGTAAGAAGTGAATAACGTGCAGAAAGCTGAGCAGCTCCTGGCACATGTGAAGCATATGTGAAGTGCCAGGAAGCACTTACTATGTGACACTGAAGGGCCTCACGCAATTCTCCTAAGGGGAAACTTAAACTCAGCTGGCTCTTAAAAAGCTTGTACACAAGGGTTCACAAGGTGGAAGCTACACAGAGTCCTAGTGCATTTATGCCGTGAGCTCTTCTGGGGTCCTGTCTATGTGCAACATGTTGCTGGACACTGGAGGGCCTAGAATAAGCTGTAAGGGTTGGTTCTTCCTTTCAATGTTGCTACTATCAATGGAGAGTTGGGGAGAGAATGTTGCAGGACTCAGACCGGGCTACGTGTGGAAGTGATCAGCCTTCTGGTACTCTTAAATCCTGTCCTGGCAAGGTGTCAGGTGAGGGACTCTCCTTTTGGATTTGAGAGCAGACACTTTTGTAATATAAGAGCAAAATACGCTCTATTTCCTGGCACAAATTTCCGCTCCATGGCAATGCTTTAAAAATTGCAGCATCATTTTCTTTAATCTAGTGCTGTCTGCCAGGGGTGAATGACGGGGGCTCAGAGGCCTTTGACATCATTGTCCTCTCCTGGTTGGCCCTGGACTGCATGGTGTGAGGACCCTTGTGTCAAACCACTTCAGCTTTGGCAAGGCAAAGCAGGGATCTTCCAAAGCTGCAGAGTTCCTTGCACCTCCTCACTGGGTGTTTTTGTTTGGCACCAGGCTGAGGGGTCAGGGCGTGGCAGCTAACACTTTGGCATTCCTCAGTTGAGAGTTATGTGGTAGTATGTGGACTGATGGACCGTATAATGCAGAGACCTCAGGTAGGAGGCTGAATGTATTTACAGCTCTCCTTGTCTGAGTCCTGGGATTGATTTATAAGGATAATTAAACAGTCAAGGTTAACAGGCTTGGAGGAAATCAGTTTCACCTCTCACACCCTTATAATGAAAACTTGTGTGGTTCCTCAACACTTGCATCCTGTGGACTTCTGCCCCAGTCCACCTGCTGTAGAGACACTGTTTGAGCCCTTGAGGATGACTGTTCTTCTTTCAGCTCTCAGATTTTAATAGGCAGACAACCTAAATTATGAATTGGAATGGAATAGCAAAGGGTGGAAAACAGGCTATACACACCCTTGGCATCAGAGCCATTGTTGAGAGGAGGAAGAGCTTGGTGGGAAACGATGGACCTGAGAGCATTGGTGCAGGCTAGAACTCACCAGCCTCCCAGTGTGCTGCATGACCTCAGCCGTGTTCGTGATTAAGATGAGAAATGATCAAAAAAATGTCACTGTTCTCTTTATTGACCTTGACAGGCCTGTCCCATGATCCAGACCTGGCATTATCACCTTAGGTACACATCTGTGATTTGGTTACCCTCTTCAGCCACTATATTACTAAGCTGAACTTCTGTTGACACTCTCATAATCCTTATAATATCCTTATTTAGCTTTCTTTCATAGGGACCCTCAAAACTTTAAATAAAAGTAGAATTGACAGCAGTGGGAATTCAATGGGAAAGAAATGATGAGATAATTTTAGCAAGCCAATCAAGTAATTTTGGTGTCCCTAATGGTCCCTAAATTAGGGCAGCAGCTATTAAGTGTAAATGCAGTGTTAATTTGGAAACAGAAACTTCAATATTTGTTAGACGTTGATGGACGTTAGCTGACTGATGACGTTTAGCAGTAACATTTTACGAATATGTTTATAAAAAAATCAGCGTATAATTTCTTTGAGGCAGGTGTCAAATTGTGGTTAGAATATGAAGTTGCTGGAATGACGCTGGCTTTTCCATAGATTTATTGGACAGGTATAAAGGAAGTGACCCCTTGGGAGGAGGGATGCTAGCACATTAACAGAATTCTCCACTGTGCCACTTTTCTTGGGAGGACATTGTATTCTGGAGCCTTTGGAGAGTCCTGGTTTCTTCACATGGAAGATGTGACCCTTTTATAATCCCCAGTAATGTAATATATTTGCCAAACTTGAAAGGATTTCTTTCAGAGTGGTGAAAGGAAAGACTAAAAATATCTTGGCTGTTTTATCTGTCCTTTGACTGCCTCAGAGCCACTTTGACAACTAAAGTTTCCCTCTTTAATGAGAGAATCTTTCCTCAGAATGAGCAGTGCCAGCAAGAATTATCACATGCCACAGACTAAGACTTGTCACTCCAATATGGACACACCCTCCAAAGTGTTGAACTCAGACTTGCAGCCCAGAAAGTGCCCAGAAGGCACAGGTGGCATAATGGCCAGCTCATATTTATCTTTAGTGCTCTTTTTTGGAGTATTACTGGAAGCTCTGGGAACACCAGATGTCAATCAGACAGGTATCTGAACAGAGGAGAGGAAGCCTCAGCCATTGGGTTAAATTTTCCTGTAATCATTTCTTCCAGAATGTTCTAGAAGTCGACTGTAGGTGTGACCGTATGTTTCATGGTGGTATCAGATTCCACGATTTATATCGGACCCCAGGAAAGTCCAGAATTCCCTCCACCTTTATGCATCTTTTTTTTTTTTTTTTTTTTTGGCATCACATCTTCATGATATTGGCTAAGATGATTCTTCTTAGACCTACTGAAAATCTAAACAATTTAGTCAGCAACTGCAATATAATTTCTTCCTCAATATTTCCCTAGGCCACCAAGCAGGCAGAGGCAAACCAATTTGTTGGTGTTGGCTAGTCCGTTTTCTGGTAGCTGTCACATTTGGTTTTAAAAGCAAAACTGAGGATTGTCAGTGTTTTGTCTACCAACTGGCTATCATTTTAATGACTGAATGTCCTGAAATTAGTTTGGGGATCACAGAGTATGGAGGTGAGCATCCCTGTCCATCTGTGATGACTCTGGAGGAAGGCAAGGACCTAACCTGCGGTACAGACTAGAGAATTCCAGGATGAAAACATGTGCCTAAAACCAGTGACCTACTCTAACCCAGTTTTAAGTCTGGTTAGGTTTTTCTATGCACTGTACTTTTTTCAGCTTGTAATGAAAGAGAAAAAAATTGCCTTCATTTACATATGTATCATTTGGGGAGTTCTGATTTAGAAATCCATGACATGGTAGACTGTCAAAGAAACAAAATCCTCAGTAGATGTAAGGTTGAATTCCACACGTATTCAGTTTGAGGCCTTTTATATTTAGTACCATTTTACAGAAGAAGGAGTCTGAATCCTCCCCTCTCTCAGTGGCCCACGTCTTACTCTAAGGCAGTGAGCTCACTGCCTGCCTGGTTGGGTGGCCTCAGCAGCAGCCCTGAAGTGTTGGGCCCGTCATCCTGGCAAGAGATTCCTCTTAGTGGTGTTGACAAGAGGTTCCATTTAAAACATTTTTTTTTTTAAATGAGAGGTTCCATTTTTCATTAACCACATTTGCTGATCGCATTCCCTGTGGAATCATTTCTCCATGATTTAGTCCCATACGTGCTAACCTTGCCTGAAGCTGCAGTGACTGTTGTGGCTCTTTGAGGCTCGGGATCAGATGGCTAGGCTGTAGGGACGGTGGTGTGGCAAGGTTGGCAGCTTGGCACTCGTGTGGGCTCCACTCCCTCCCTCACCAGCAGGCACCGGACATGCCCCTTCCCTGTGAGAAAAGAACCCAGCTCTGCACCTTTCCAGCTCTCTTTCTTTCCTTTGTCTTTTCCTTCTTGTGACCTAATTAGCTGCCCATGTGGGACAGAGCCCAACGAAGGAAGCCAGGGAAACTGGGACGATGTTGAGATGGGTCTGCAGTGTCCCCAGATGAGCTGCATTGGACTCTCAGCCTATTAGTTATTTCTCTTTTCTGAACCTACTTCATAAAATATATGTGTCAGAATGTAATTGAGGGAGGGAAATGAGATATTCCATGAAAAGGGCTTAGCCAAAAGAAAGTACTCAATAAATGTTGGCTCTTCCTATTACCATTATTATAATTATCAAAGTGAGTGTAGAGGACATGTCTAGGACATCGCATAATTAGAAGAGCAGAAGTGCCCTGTATTCCCTCTCTCTTCTATTATTGATCAGATTATGGCTCATGTATTCTAAATTCCCCATATTATCACTCCTCTCTGTTTAAAAAAAAAAATGAAAAAACAAACAAAGAGCCCAGGTCTGTGTGGTTTTCTACTTGAGGTGAGTATCTCAGGACTATTTTCTTTAAACACGGGAAGTGCTCAGCTGTTGATCTGAACAAATGGACTTGAGGTCATGCTAAGAAGAGAGAAGAAATCACTGCAAACGACATGCACCTTAAGCAGTCTGTACCTTGCTGCACGGAGCAATCCAATAGGCTATGGCGAGAAAAGGGAGGCCTAGGGAGACTCCAAAGACAGCCAGGAATTTCACAGCGATAGACTGTTGACGTAAGCCTGAGAGATTTTCATACCACATGGTAAGCAATTGCTGCTGACAGTTAGGATGAGCAACGAACTGTAAAAACAAAACAAAAACAAAAACAAAACGCAAACAGGAAAATGGCATCGGTAGCACTTGAACAGTATACGACCTATGAGTAGCTCAGGGCTGAGATGTTTTACCTGGGACGTGGCCTGGGTGTTAGAGCAGAGCAGCGGGCAGGTGCCCGCTGGGCCCTTCCAGCTTGAGGATGCTGGGTGTCTTGGCGCTGAGGTCAGAAGCCTGACAGGACTGGCTGCATCAGTGCTTGGTACTTATCTCAGGCAGAGTTCATTTGGGAGGCAGCATGAGTAATGAATGGAGCACGGATGGGGTCTTGGAGTCCCACATGGGTTTGAAATTTGCTCTACCATTTTCTAGCCAGGTGACCTCGTGTCACTTACCTAATCACTGTGAGTTTCAGTACCTTATTTGCAAAGCAGTCTGTTATCTTGTAGGATTAGCTGTGGTTGCAGAACTGTTCTCTCTTTTCCTCTACTAAGAAAAGTGTTCTGGAGAACATATTAAAACTGAGTATTTCCCTACTGGGTTTTAGTGGTGTTTGCTTGGCCACATAGAACTTTTTGTGGCCTGCTAGAGCATTGATATATGGTGTCCCTGGTATAGTAGCTTCTCACTGCTACCTCTCTCTCTTGCAACTGCCTTAATGCCCAGGTTACAAGACCTCTTATGGCCATTTTGTATCACGTGACCTCACCCCTCTGGATATAGCTTACTGGACTAGGTGAAGAACCCTGACTTAAACTGGCCTATCAGGTTTTCTCACTGTGATATTAGGGACTAATTGAGAGGGGCAGTTTCTTTATTTACTGGGAAGTTAACAAGTAATCTTGGGAGGTGTGGGTAACCATCTTCTATTGCATAGACTAAGTAGCAAAACAAGCCAATTCAAAGGAAAGAAGAATGAAGATGTGTAGAAAGAGGCTCAGATAGATAGTGTGTGCCCCTCTCCGGGGCCTCGCTCCACTCTGCCCACGTGGTCCATGAGACACTCTTTTATTCATATACAGAGGCTTCCTTATTCTGCTCTATCCAGCAAGTTGGCTTGAGCTGCTGCCACCCAACAGCCTTTTTCTGCAAATATTTGGTGCCACTTGGCCATGTGTTGAGTTGATGTTGAGTCCTGGTCACTGGAAATGGGTAATTGGTAAGTAAAATTTATGGGAATGAAGTTTACGTTTGAGAAAACTTTACTCACTAGCTTATTTTCTCCTTGTGACAGGAGGAAGCCATTGATTGCTTTTGGTAGCCCTGCTTTTTGGCCCTGCAAAGTTTAGCCATGTATCCGTGGATTGGAACAGACAGACTGGGCATTCTTTAAAGGGTCTGACTTTTCATATGATTACACAGGAGCATAATATGCCAATTTTCATCCCATGTGCCTCACTGGGTATTAAGGAGACATGTATAGTGGTTCTGAGCAAATGCAAAACAACTCCTTTTCATTGTTAAGAGTAACGTAAATACAACTGTTTTAAAACATTCTCAGTGCAAATGGCAGCATGTTCTTGTTTCCAGTTTCTGGGAACTCAAGGCAGAGGCCAAGTGATCTGTGAGTACACTATCAGTGGTTTGTTTGGCCATGCAGCAGCCCCCGATAATACCGCTACTCAAACATTAGTGAAAATGAGGCTTTTTGGGTAGCATTACTGGATCCATGGCAACCATTGTGGTCTTTCCCTCTAAGGACAAGAGCAGTGAATTCTCCTCTACCTAAGGTAGGAAACCCCAGGACAGCAGGTGATAGGCTTCCCTATGCCCTTTCTGACTCACAATATAGTGGAGAAAGCAACAGAAAATCATGTGGGTGTTTTAGTAATTATCAGCTTTCTGAGAGTTGAGGTCCCACAGAGGGATGGTGGGTGCGCATGTGAGCCAGTCAGTTTTGTTTGTCAACAGTCAGCCTTCCTGGGTGCTGAAATGGCTCTTCTCTGGAGAAGGAGTCCAATTAGAGGGTGAGACGTACGCTTATGAAATAGCAGAAGACCCCTTGGCTCACCCTCTGGCTCCCTGCCCTGTAGCTGCTCTGGAAGGATTTCAGTGCTAATCCCCTCCAGTGGCCTCTCTGTATCTTGGGAGAGTCTGTCCATGCTTTTTCTGTTGCCTCCTGAAGAGAAGTCAGGACAAAAGATTGAGCAGCAGAGCTGGAGGGGAAGAAATGCTGAGAGAGAACACAATGGGGACCATTCCCAGTCTCCCTTGCCTGCCTCAGGGAACACTGGTCACAACTAAAACATAGGGGCTGTCTTGAGACTCTGTCTTCTTGTGGTCAGACATGTCCTAATTTTTATAGCTCTGTTTCTTCCCCCATAGTAAAGCACCCCAGCTCCAAACATGCTGTTTATTGGCAGACAGTCTTTATGGTATAATGCTCCCAGAAAGCTGACAGCAGCGGATAGCTAAAGCCCAAATTGTTTGTCTTTATATGGGCACTTTTCTATAGTTGTGGTGGGCCTTTGAAGACAACTTTATGACATATAGTTCAGTGTGTAGCAAAAGATTTTTTCTACTGTGTTTTTGAAGCACAGGGAAATATCATCTGTGATCCCAGTAAGGCTAGAGTAATGTGAGACATGCCATCCGGACACAGAGAGCCGGACACTCTAACCAAAAAGGCACTCTAGCTAGGGAACTAAGGCAGGAAGGGTTCCTACAGG
Source organism: Panthera tigris (assembly GCF_018350195.1). Taxonomy (NCBI): domain Eukaryota; kingdom Metazoa; phylum Chordata; class Mammalia; order Carnivora; family Felidae; genus Panthera; species Panthera tigris. The sequence goes on from NC_056660.1 coordinate 112,271,301, forward strand.
GTGGGGCTGGGATGAGGAGGTGGGCAGGGTAAGGATTTTCAAAAGTAGGGTCACAAAGGAATGGATGGAAGAGGAGCCCACAGCTGGAATAGAACGGGAACACAGAAAGTACTGTCTTGGGTTTGCTTTCTTTGGCATCTAGCTCGCAAAAGGATACATGATACCAAGAGCTTTGTCCAGGCCCTTCTTGCCCCAAACCATCTTGGACTGAGTGTGGCACACTTTTATGGAAGTTATTCACGGGAAGAACTGATGAGAACTCCTCAATTTTCCCAGCAGCGAGATTCACACTCGTCATAGCTGGGAGTTCCTGATGGCCTGGGGCTGAGAATCTGGTAAGGCGGGCATACGTGGAGCTGAGCAGTCTCTTCAGAGAAGATAACTCCAGCCACGCCCATGATGGGGATGGACTGTGCCAAGAACCGGGGCCGGAGAGGGAACTTGAGAGAAGTAAAACTGCAGAGAGATAGGAAGGAGGCCTGAGACAGAATTCCCTGTGATGGATGAGGAGACTGCTGGAAAATAGAACCTGAGAATCAGGAGGGACCGGGAGTCTTTTGGCTGCCGGTTTTTGAGTCCCTCTTAAGCCAGTTTTCCCGGCAGCTTGTTTGACCAGACTTCATCGTTAATATAATAGCATTTATACCCAAAGCTACCTTTCTGTTGATATCTCACCTAAATGTCTTGTTCCTCCCAGCCCAAGGTGACATAGTGAGAATATAATGCTGGCATATGGGAACTCTTGGGCATGTTAGCCAAATTATGGCTGTTATTTGCTTTTATTTGATCCATGGGCTACCATTTTCTTTTTACAGCTCAAAGGAGAACCATCCCCTTCACTGTCTCCCTGATTTATATTCATACACAAGGACATAGCTGATGTTGTAAGACTAGTTGTTGAAGAGATACATTCCTTAACTAACTAACTAACTAACTAACTAACTAACTAACTATATTTAAAGCTGTTTCAAGGGGGTGCTAATGCCCTTGGGCCAGATACTCCCATTGCAACATGGTCTAAGACTTTCCTGATGTGGGGTGGGTAAGAGTATGGACTGGTACATAGCTTCCTGGGTTCAAGTGCTGGCCCTGCCACTTGCTGGCCATATGTTGTCAGCTCATTGACTCTTTCCATGCTTAGCTTCCTTCTCTCTTCTAGAAATGAAGCTAATAATGAGGATTAAGTAAGTTAGTATTTGTAAAGTGCTTAGAATAATACCTGGCAAATAGTGAGCCCTATATCAGTATTCAGTAAATAAAAATAAATCCATGACTTTGCTTTCCTTGCCCATTTTCTCTTTCCCCTCTCCCTCAGTTTCTTTCTCCTACTCTCTGCAGCTCTTCCTCACCACCCTGTCTTTATTCTTACCTCCACATTGTTTTAGCAGCTATGTTCTTGAAGTGTTGGTGTCTCTGGAAAGGGCCATGTAGCCTAACCGTGTGGGTCAGGTCACTCCGTCTCTATCTAGTCCCTCCCTCCTCGTCCTCCACTAAAGGTGCAGCTTGATTTATCCATGCAGTTAGCTTAAAATGGGCTGGTCTCTGCTGTCAAGTGTATTCTGCTGTACCCTGATTCCCTTCTACTGATTAAGGAGCAGTGCAGGTCACTGGACCTGTGGAAAGCCCTTCTCCTCCCTCCTCAATGCCCTGCCTCCCCCGTCCACCACCTTAAAAGCTTTTAAGTCCTGCATTTTGCACTTTTTGCAGGGAGGAAAAGAGGACGACATGACTACAGTTGAGCTCAGAGGCTTTGAGACTGTGATTTCCATATCGTTTAAGCACAGATTTTTCTCTCTGACACTAGGTGTCATTTACAGAATGATGAGATGTGGCAATGCATGATTTGATAAGCTGAAGAATAACTTAGCTGGAGCAAAATTTATAAAATCCAGTGCTTATACAGAAAATTACTTTCTTTTATACAGATAAACCATCAAAGGGCCCAGTGATGTCTGATGTGACTGTGGTCAAGATTTTCCACTTGGCTTATCACCAGTGTTTGCTTATAGAAACCTGTTTTTCCTGGAAACTGTCTATGTAGGCCACAGACACTGTCTCAAGCTACAATCACCCAGTGGCTTTTCTTAGTGTGGACCATCCGTCTGAATTAGAATAATTCTGTGATGCCATTTCCTGTTTGGAGCATCTCATGGGATTAGGTTCAGGGGTGCTACTGTTTTCCTTCCCATCTTGTCTTGGGAAAGCTCTCAAGTTGTGGAAATTGAGGAGGGAAGAAGAGAAACAGAAATGTCAGTCATTTACTAGTTTAGTTTGTTGGTGGTTCCTTAGTTTTCTCATTCACTTCACAAACCTCTCCTCAGTGCTCTCTCTCACCAGGTGCTGTGCCCAACATGGGAAATACAGAGCCAAGTCGCAGTCCTTGTGCACTTGGAGATCTCAGCTCTGTGACTCTGCAAGTAGAATGGGGCTTTGGAGTAACAACACCCTGCCGATTCTGGAGTAGACTCTGTGTTGGGTGAATGCATGAATGATGAGTGATCACTCCATCATTGGGTGCACTTGGTGTGCTTTCTCCCATGCGACCTAATACCGAGAGCCCCACATCCTTGGCACAGACGGTTGCTTTGTTTCCATTGATGACCTTCAGACTGCTCTTCTCTGTGCCAGCACTTAGCAGGGTGGTCGCATTCACAGGCTCTGAGGCTGGCCCGTCCAGGTTCAGGTCCCAAATCTGCCATTTCCTAGCTGTGTGACCCTGAGCATGCCACTTCCCAGGTCCTAGTTTTGTGATCCATGGGAGAGGAGAATGTGTGTTGGGTGCTCAGAACATGACCTGGTGCTTAATATTAAAGGTGGGCATTGATATTATTACTGCTGCCATTATTACTCCCACTCTACTCCCACTGTAGGGATGTCTAAATAGTGCTCTTGGTTCTTTTCCTTGCTGAGTTTATGTCATTAGCAGAGTATTGAGTATCCATGGTGTTTTTAGAGTTAAAAATTCCTGAAAAATTTAGTATGTTTGATTACAATAAAAAAGCAGAAATTGCCATTAATTTTAAGTTTTCAATTGACGCGGCATTCTGGTATGGGGTCAACATTTTCTCCATGTTCAACGAATCTGTTTATTTAGCCATGAGGCTCCCAAGTGGCCACCACAAGAGGATAGTCTGTGATAGATCTGGGTGGATGGTGGTGGGGGTGAGAAGAGAAAGGTGCTGGGTTTGGAACTTTGGATGGGGAATCCAAACAATCAGACCTCTTTCAAGGAGCCTGTCAGCCTGGGCACTAGACAAAGTAAAAATTCTTGAAGTCACAGCTCAAGTGTTTCTACTATTAATAATTGAAGGCCGGGGCGCCTGGATGGCTCAGTCGGTTGAGCGTCCGTCTTCAGCTCAGGTCACGATCTTGTGGCCTGTGAGTTCGAGCCCCGCGTCAGGCTCTGGGCTGATGGCCCAGAGCCTGGAGCCTGCTTCCGATTCTGTGTCTCCCTCTCTCTCTGCCCCTCCCCCGTTCATGCTCTGTCTCTCTCTGTCTCAAAAATAAATAAATGTTAAAAAAAAATTAAAAAAAAATAATTGAGGGCCTACCACATCAAGGCATTTTAGTTATGTTATCTATAATCTTCATAATAATCCTTCCAAAAATGGATGTGTGTGTGTGTGTGTGTGTGTGTGTGTATATATATATATATATCTCCTCATATACAAATAAAGATGTGCTTTCATCCTCCTCTTGCAGCTGGGGAAAATGAGACTGAGTCACCTCAAACTGCCACAGTCCCACAGCTAGAAAGTGGTTCCAACCTGGGTCTTTCTGATTCCAAAGCCTGAGGTCTTTATATTCCACTCAGTTCCCTTTGGAATGCTGTTGATTTGTTTGGCTTAGATTTTAGTCCTTCCTGGTCTTAGTTCTCTGTCATAAATAAAACAGTAAAAAGCTAACATTTATTGAGCACTCATGTGGATGGGGCCTTGTGCTGAGCACCTTGTGAACATTTTCTCATTTAATCCTTTTAACACACTAGGGTGGGAACTCTCACGCCCTTTATAAAGTGGTACCATAACTGTTCACATCTGTCTCCAGAGTTGACATTCTCAAACACTTCCCTGTATTTCCTCTCACAGCCGAAGCTTCCTGCATCTCTTCTGGGTCCCTTCACCATCTTGTTCTTTCTGCCAAGCAGGAAGTCATGTCTGTGAGCCTGCAGATTTCAGCTGTGCCACAGAGATGCACATAGGGTTTTCCAGCCAGAGTTCTGGGTGTCTCCTTTTCACTCTCTGGTGGTGGGCTGTGTCCTCTTGAGGGGGGACAGTCAATCTCTGACTTGCTTCTCCAGAGCAGTGAGAGTCCTATGCTAATCCCATGTCCCCTTCCTTCGCACTGTCTGGGATGGATGGAGAAATGGAGGCAGAAATGGAGGGGATTTTAACTGTAGAGAAAGAAAGCAAGTGAAAGGAAATGAAAGGAAGAAAAAGGAAGAAGAGCAGAGCAAAGGAAGGGAGAGTAGGAGTTGGTTCAGACCTGACTTTCAGCTGCTGCTGCAACTTGACTCCAACTCTTTTCCTTCCCATCCCTAGTCTCTGTCCAGATTCTAGCAGCACTGTTCTCACAGCCTACCCCAAGCTTGACCATCGCAGACCCTTTGCTCAAGGTATCTCTGCTACCCAGTTTGCTTCCCCTTTCATCTTCACTATCCAGGTTTTGTTCAGCTCAGTATCTTTCTTGAAAGCTCACCCTCCCTACTCGGGTGAGAATCTCTCTTTCTCTCCTCTCATGCAGTTCTTAGTCTCTCCCTTTTATCATAGTTATATGCCTGGGTGATCCTCTACCAGAGAGAAAACTCCTCCTGGTTGGCTCCTATGGTCCTTAGTATAGTGCTCAATGAATGGGTACTCAGGCAGTGCTATTTGAATGAGTAAATGGCATAGCTAGAAGGTGGGTTCAGACTGAAAATCTGGAACCATCTACAGACCTTCCATACTCATCATCCCAGTTGTTTGGTAGATTCCCAGCACTTCTGGCTATGTCACCACATCTGGATAGACATATGGATATAAAAGGCTGAAAGTTTGCTTGGTCTCCAGCAGACATAATGAACAGACAGATGACTGAATTCACGTCTCGACTGAACTTATTTTCACTGTGGACGTGCCAGGAGATAGGAAAACAATAACAACAACTTGCTTCATTTCAGAAGGCAGTGGAACTAGAAGTTTAAAGATGTTATCAGGAAAAAATTCATACCATTATCTGGAGGGGCTACCCAGGAAATGAGCCAACAAGGGACATAGGTGTTGGCACTCAGGTCTAGGGGATTTTTGCTTCTTTGTTTGGTATGCATTGCCTCAGCACACTGCCTCACTGTCCCCACCTTTTGCAGTGCCATTTTCAAAATTCTCCATTTTCTTACTAGTCAAGTGTCTTTCAGACATCCCTCTCATTCATGGGAGAATCCATTTGGATGCCTGTACAGATAGATGTCTCTCACTCCATTCCAGCCTCCCCTACCTCATCTTCCACATGTGCACCCGCAAGCTTAACCAGCCCTGGCATGCTTCTTAGTTATTCCTACAGCTGGGTGTCCTGCCAGGCAGCTGGCTACTCACTGAGCCATCCTGCAAATCTGCTGTGCAGCAAGAGGAGATGAGCACTTCTGAAGGCTCTTCACCCCATGAAGGTTTGATATCATCTGATGAGTTGAATAGCTTACTCCATTGTTCTCTGTGCCTGTTTTCCAGGGACAGCAGGACACAAGAAACTCTCTCCCAGCTTAAATTAAGCAGTCCTCCAATTTCACAGACCAACTGGAATTACATAAATGCCCCAAACTGGTGGGTTACTCTGAGCACTGTATCTCTGACTTAGCTTCTCTCTTACCAGAGACAGAATGGTTTTCCGATGAAGACAGTTGTTCATGAATAGCCTGCGCTTTAGTCTCCGGGGCACAGAGACCTAAACGAATGGTGCTGGACTTCTCCCAGGGCCGTGGGTGAGCCGTTTCCTGAGTGCAGGTGCAATGGCAAGGGGCCTTGCCTGACCCTCGTGGAGGCGAATGCTAAGTATATGATTTTCCAGTGCTCATCAGGAGTCCTCCCACATCCCTGAGCGCAGAGGGTGCTGATGACGAAACTTGGTTTCCAGTCTGCCTTCACTCTCACAGCCAGAGTCCCACTGTGGGCTCAGAGTGAGCTTCTAGCCAGCTCCAGATGACTGCCTCTGCTCTTTCGCAATGCCACAGAGAAGCCATTCACCATACCTGGGCAGTGACTCTGTCGTCCCCACTAAGGGTTATGTCATAGCCTGAAACCATAGCAGAAATGGAGGCAGCGTTTCGCAAACCTTCTTAGATTGTCTTCAACTATTCACCTTCTTGGACCTTCCCCTCCAGCCAAGCTGCTCTACATACTGTTCCCAAACATGGCCAGTGTAGCCTACCTGCCTGTGTTCATCTTGCCCTTCTCTGATTCAGTTCCTAATAAGCCTTTGAGACACAACTTTCTCCCACTTTCAAGTTCTGCCAATTCCCTCAACACCCTGAGATGTCTTGGACGCCTCTGGGTCTTGTTCTACGGCCCACTCACTTGGCAGTCATGGCTTAAGGGTCAAGTCGTGAAGAGCTGTACTATTGTGTTTACATCTTATCTCTTCCACTGTTATTAAGCTCTTTGAAGGAACCAACTGTCTGTATCCCAAGAGTGTGCAGCCTTATGTTTTGCACATAACAGGTGCTCATAATCTTAAACATCTGTTGAGTGATAAATCGTGTGCTCTTCTGAAGCCTCTAAGATTTGCTTTATGATTTTCTCTGTGACTCATCTTTCAGAACAATTTCTAAATATAACAAATTTTGTATTACTCAGGTTCTGATGAACACTTAACTGTCTTCACATCTTTACTAGAAGGCAAACAGGGAGAGGTGATACAAACTAAACCAGACTTTTGTTTTCTTGTGCAGGAGAAGATTGAAGCATGAGACTAAAGTAGGGTTTGAGGATTTTCTTTTGGATTGGATGAGGATTGTTTAATTTCTATGTATGCCATTACCACTGCAAGCTAACATAAATCCAGAAATATTCACACAATAATGATAATAATTATTATTATAATAAAGAGTAGCTGCAGGCACCTGGGTGGCTCAGTTGGTTGAGCGTCTGACTCTTGGTTTCAGCTCAGGTCATGATCTCACTGTTCATCAGTTCGAGCCTCATGTCAGGCTCTGTGCTGACGGTGCAGAGCCTGCTTGGGATTTTCTCTTCTCCCTCTCTCTCTTCCCTTCTCACATGCTCTCTCTCTCTCTCTCAAAATAAATAAAAACTTAAAAAAAGAATAGCTGTTGTTTATTAAGCATCTATTGTATGTCAGGCTTTGTCCTTAACAGTCACCATATTATTTAGCCCTCATATCAATTCCTTGAGATGGCTGTTGTTATGTCAATATTTTATTTATTATTTTTAAAAATTTTTAACATTTATTTATTTTTGACAGACACAGAGAGACAGAACACGAGCCGAAGAAGGGCAGAGAGAGAGAGGGAGACATAGAATGTGAAGCAGGCTCCAGGCTCTAGCTGTCAGCACAGAGCCTGATACGGGGCCTGAACCCATGAACCGTGAGATCATGACCTGAACTGAAGTTGGACACTTAGCCCACTGAGCCTTCCCAGGTGCCCCAATTATGCTCTTATTTTAAAGATGGAAGTTTGAGACACAGAACTTCAGGAAGTTGCCTGTAATCACAAAGGCAATCATGACATGGTCTAGACTTGAAACCAGGCCACTCTGACTTAAAAGACAGTGGTTAGAACTGTTACCCTGTATTCCCACAAAGTAGATTTTAAATCAGGGAGACATGTCAAAGCACAAGGGACCACAGTGATTTCTCCAAGCCCACAGAGACCCAGGGACCTCACAATTTCAGATGCTGTTAGAACTCTCATCTCTCTGTGTTTCTGTCTGTGGGCCAGCCAAGTCCCAGTGGAGATAAAAATCAGGAATACATAAGGGGAAGGACTCAAGCCAGTTTCCTCAACAACTTTATCTTCCTAAACGGAATAAATCATCACACCAAAGACAAAATCCTGGGTGCTCTCTCCTGCATACAGACAAGAGCACCAGCAGCTGATTGAGTAGTTGCTTAATGCCTGGTCACCACTTTGCCAGGGACTAGGTTAATGTCGAGGCCACCTAAGCACAGATTTACAGCATTGAAAAGTACAGACTCCAGTAAAAAAACTGCTTTGCTGAGGACCTAATTAGTATCTTGGGTCTCTTGCCAAATCCCACCTGACACAACTTGCTAGAAGAGCTGTAGTTTCACATAATTCTCTGAGCCTGAGTTCTGACTGAATAATGTTCCCAAGTTGGATCCGTAACTCTGCAGACTTTTCCTGGTGGCTTTGCTGTGCCTTAGGTGTAAAGATGCATGGGGGCGTAGAACATGCACTGGCTTTGGGGTCAGTCCACCTGGTGTAAATCTTGGCTCTACCACTGACTGGTGAGGGACTGAGTGGCTTAACTTCTCAGGTCTCAGTTTCTCCATCTGTAAAATGACCCTAATCGTGCCTGACTCAAAGTATTTTTCAGGGGTTCAGAAAAAGCAGTTCAATTTTTGGTTTATGGTTCAATTTTGAAGTGCCAAAATACTGTTGTTTTTCTTCTGGTATAATATTTTATTTCTGTAATAAAAGTCAGAAATACAAATCATTTACATGTTAAGCCCTGTGCAAAGAATTATATAAAACATTAATTTTTTTTATCAATCAAGGGTATGCTCACTTACAGAATATTCACCTATAGTTTTCATGGTTTTTAAGTAGAGGAAGAAATTTGATTTAAATTTTTCTTGCAGAATAATTCTTATTCTAGTTCTAAGACTTTATCAACAAGGAGAACATATATTTAAAGGTATTGATTTTGATAAAGGTAATCTGCATCTATATTTAATGAAATAAAAGAAAGCAAAGACTGGAAATACTTTCTTGAAATAAAAGACACAGGTTTCAACCAAAACAAAAATTCTTTTCCTATGTTGATGGAACTAGTGGTAGGTAGTAGGGTGAAGTGGTCATGCATTTTCCAAAAAGGCTTTATCAAATTATCTACTAAAATATTAGGTCAGTTGCAGATGAAGAAATCAGAAGGAGCTCTTTGGAGTTGACTTATAACTTTATGATACCAAAATTTTCAAGTTTGTCTTGCAGAGAAGTGTACATGCATATAATTCAGCAATGATGTATTTGATATGCTTTACTTTTTAAAATCACACTTTACATTTTACCTTTATGTAATTATTTAAAAATCACACTTTAAAATTAATTTCGTCTTTTATGAATTTATATTATAATGCTCGTGTATGTGTAACATATATTTTGCCCATGTTTTATTTTTACTTGATGCTTTTATTTGTATATGCAGTTTTACACTTAAAACACACTCAGGATTAAGTGTCTTTTAAAATTTAAACTTTTTATTTATTATTTATTAAAAAAATTTTTTAATGTTTATTTTATTTTTGAGAGAGAGAGACAGAGCCTGAGCAGGGAAGGGCATAGAGAGAGACACACAGAATCCGAGGCAGGCTCCAGGCTGTGAGCTATCAGCACAGAGCCTGATGTGGGGCTTGAACCCACGAACTGTGAGATCATGAACTGAGCCAAAGTTGGACACTTAACCGATTGAGCCACCCAGGTGCCCCTAAAATTAAAGCTTTTTAAAATTTAAACTTAGGAATTTTCAACACTTATGAAATGTGACCATTACCAGTATTTTGATAATATGAGACATAAATCTTGAAATAAATCTTGACATACCATTACCAGTATTTTGATAATATGAGACATAAATCTTGAAAAACCCTTGGTTCAGGAATAAGAAATAGCAGATATGTGACCCACATGTTAACGGTCTTGTCAGCTGATGAGTACAGACCAGCCCCATTGACATGCATCTGTCTGTCCAACGACCTGACGTGTAGTAAATGCTATTTGATACTTTGAACCAAGCACCTTCAGGTGTGGAGAATATAGTAGTAAGTGAGGCGGTCAAGTTTTTTGCCTTTGGGAAGATTGTGAATTTCCAAAACTTGCTACATCAGAGCCCTTTCAGGCTGGATGGCAAGCAGTTTTTTATGATGGCCTCCTATGTGTTTCTACTTGAGTCACATACTAAATGTTCCCTGAAGTGTCCCCAGGTGGCTGATCCAGTGCATAGGTACAGCTGCTGTTGTGTCCCTGTAGCTCTGTTCTGGCTGTCCTACCATCAGCTCGTTATTCTGTTGTTCTGCTTGCATGGACGCCTCCTGGGCTGGCCTGCACCTACCTCTGTAGTGTGTTTAGCCCTCTGCCCTCTACTCTGCTCTCATGACTTTCTTTCTCCTGCAGTTCTGCTGCTGGCCTGGGGGGCTCCCACGAGGTAGTGGATGCTGAATTCCTCAAGACCTCGAATGCCTTTGTTGTGAGGGCCATCCACTTTCTCAGCACACGTGGCCACTTGCTCACCATCATGTCTAATCTCCACATTTCCATCCGTCTACCCCAGAAATGCCTGTATCTTCTCATGCCCATCTTTTCTAGAGGGCACTCCCTCAATAGAGTCACTGGAACTAATGCCCAGGGTGAAGTAATGCCTTCCACTGTTCCACAGTTTCTCCTTCTCAGGGTTCAGGCCTGCATAATTCTGTTTTGATGATCCCAAGTAGATTACTCGTCTTATTCATGTCATCTCCATTTGACTACATGATTTAGTTTCCCAAAAGCCAGATGGATAAAGGTGTGAAAACCTGAGCCAGTACTCTTAGCTCCCTATATAAAGTTAGCTTGTCTTGGCTTATGGGGAGGTCAGGGAGGACCTGAGGACCACTTCATGCTGAACTCTGAACTCCTGTTCACCCCTACACTCAGGTTTTTCCCAGACTTCTCGTTTCTGGGAATTTGTCTTGCAGTCTTTCCTTAACATTAACCTTATTTCCTGCTCTTCTGCTTCCCAGCACCAACCTGACCAACAAAGTGAAACCCAGTGTAGACAATGTTCAGGTTAGTTCTCACAAAGTTCTGGGCCCCATGCAAACAGTAGAGTGTATCTATGATGAATATTCCCTCCCCAAAAGCTACCATAATTTTCCACATCTAGAGCACACAGACAACTTTTAAGGGGTGTTTCCTAATTCTTGATGTCGTGCTTCCATTTCTATCATCTGATACTTGAAGGGACATTGTTACTTGACGGAAAGCCTGGCACACACCTTAGCCAGATACGTAGCAAAGGTTGCTGTATTTTCCTCTTCGTGGTATCTGTGTCTGCTCTGTCACTAATGCTTCCAGCCTGGACATCCCCAGTTGCACCTTTTGTTTCTCCAGGAAATCTGGAAATTTATCACATCCCAGACACTGGGAAACCTAAAGTGTTTATTTCTGGTGGAGGCACACCCTGGTCATGCAGGTGACCGCTGGCTGTCATTCTTACATGTCAAATGATGGGTATGAATATTCAGCAACCAATGGAAAGGTCCCCTTGACACTTCTGTTTAGTATTTGAAGAGACACTAGTGCCCTTTGTCACTCAGGGGTCATACCCCAAGGTATATATATGTAGAAAATTTCCTGGTGACTTAATTTTGGTCTTACTTTGGGTGCTGTTTTTTGTTTTTGTTTTTAATCAACCCATGGCAATAACGTCTTTATTTCTCTCAGAATGTTCATATTCTTCAGAAGTAGAAACTGAATCTCATAAGCAATTGTGATATGTTTAAGCTTACATGCATGTATGTATGCATAAATTTGTATCTGTCTGTCCATCCCTCCATCCATCCATCCATCCATCCATCCATTCACCCATATGCTTGTCCAGAAAATACCTATTGAGCCAGATACCACGAACACAAAGGTTAAAAATAATGTTCTGGCTTTCATGGCCCTCTAAGTCTAGTCAGGGAGACTGGTAAACAGGAAGATTCATTGTAGCTCAGTCGGTGCTATAGCAGTGCTATCAGGATGCTATGAAAGAGCAGAGAAGAAGCAACCCATCCCAAGAGGGGATACGGAGGGGCAGTGAGGGAAGGCTTCCTGGAGGAGGAGGGTTTTTTGAGCTGAGCTAGAGAGTCTGTTAGCAGACCATCAAGAGAGTCAGGAAGGGCATGCTGAAAAGAAGGACCTGCAAAGAATTTGGGCTTCTAAGTCAGATAGATCTTGCTTTAAATCTTGACTTTGCCTCTCAGGCAGTGCTATTGCATCTGGAAAGTGGGGATGACGATATTGATGGTGCGCTGAATGAGGGTATTCAGAGCACTTGGTATGGTTAAGGGCACAGATTAAGCACTTAATAGATTGTTGTTTTATTAGTGATGCCTCGGAACCTAGCGTGTCAGGAGAGATGAAGATAGCTCAGGGTGGATGACCTTTGGAGAGCAGTAGGAGGTAGGAGCTGCTCAGGAGTCTTGCATCACCCTAACGTGGAGACTAAACGTGCCTCAGAAAAACAGGGTGTCTTGGCAGCTAATAGTCTTTCATTTTTAGATATATGGGCAGGAACCCATAATGTAGATTGTATGCACACACTTGTCCCCACTTCCGCCCCTGCTGTACTCCCATTTACCGAAGAGCAGAACAACATCATTTAAATTACAGCATCAGACAGTCTCAAAAGGCTCCAGAGGCACCTGATTCATGGAACCTGCCCAGCAGACAATTATAATTTATTGCATTGTCCAGGATTCTGTTTGCAACTTCTTTAAATGTTAATGATCAATAATGTAATTATGATGGGGAAAGTTTCTGGGCCAGTTGTGAGTTTAATTGGATTTACAAAGCCATCTGGAGCTTTGCAGAATTCTTTGTATATTATTTCCAGACCAAGTTTGGATAGCTTCTGGTTGCTATAATGTCCAACATATAGCAAAGACACTTTCCCAAGCTCTGAGAATCCAGAAGGGTAGACCTGGGTCAGAGGACACAGGGATGATGGTAGATTCTGTAATCTCCCCTCTCCTCAACTCCCCAAGAACAGGGAAGGGGCCAGTAAGGATGGATTTCTTCTAAGAACTGAGCTCCCTTCATCTGGACAAGAGGCTTGATCAATTACTGCCCACTATGGGTAGAGAAAAAGAACATTTCTTCCCATATCTTTGAGATTTTTGATAATCTGGTTCTTGCATACTTCCCATCCTGCCAATCTCCTTTTTCTTTCAGTGTGATGTAGCTCCACTCCCCACTCTTCCTGAAACATACTAAGGTCTCACTTGACCACCTTGACCAAAATAGAAGTCTTCCCTCTACCTGCCAATCAGTCCCTTCCTGCCTCTTACCCTGCTTTGTTTATATCACTTGGTAACCACCAGACTTTATGGTACACGTTTATCATCTGTCACTGCACTAGAATGTAAGCTCCATAATGGTAAGGACTTTTTTTTTTTAATTGCATTGTGTTCACAGTACTCAGAACAGTGTCCAGTACATAGTAGCCTTTTAATAAATATTTGCTGAATGAATGAATGAATGAATGAATGAATGAATCTTCTAGCTCATCTCCTTAACTCTACCATGTGCCCCTACAAATAAGAAGTCTAACCCTTTCTTTCTGCCTGGGGGTAGATGGCCTTTCTAAAGATAGTGATAATAATCTCTCCCATCTCGCATGTTCTGCAGTGTGACAGAGGTGGGGTCTGTTTCCACTGCCACTGATGCTGGGCTAGCTCTCAGTGATCTATTTTGAACAACAGAATGTGGTAGAAGTGATGCTGCAGAACTTTCCAAGACTGGACCTTAGAGATCTTCAGCATCTCTTTTCACTCCTGGGAAAGCTCCCTCTTCAAAGACAACTGCCCTGTAGGAGACCACCCCCCCTGAGATCACTGTGCTGTTAGGAAATGCAACATAGCCATGTGGAGGGGGAGAAGGCAGGGAGAGAGAGAGAAAGAGAGAGGAGAAGAGAGAGACAGAAACACACTATATAAAAGGGCATTCATGTGCCAGACACGTAAGTGAAGCCTTCTAGAATCTTCCATTTCAGCCTAACCACCAATTAGCTTACACCAGTTTGATACAGCTGAGCAAAGGACTCCAGCTGATGCACTGTGGCCATAAGAACTTCTCACTTGAGTCATGCCAGATTTCCTGATCCACAGAATTGTAAGCAGATAAAAGTATTTGTTGTTTCTTTAAGCCACTGAGTATTAAGCACCAGAAGATAAGTTGAACGCTTGTGTTGCTTTCAGTCCCAGCTCTCCGTGTTACCTCCTTCTCCATGGGACTATTGGGTGAGAGCTCCCTCCACAGCTTTCAACTGTTCTCTCCTGGGACGCTCATCCTCTTTTCGTCTCCTCCTCTCCTTCACAGAAGAAGTGTTCCTCCTAATCGCAGCTGGCTCTCACCTGTGTTCTTGACCTTCTCCACAGCCTCTGGACTATCTGAAATCTGGTCCCTGAACTCTGATGCAATTGCTTTCTCAAAATCATGTTAATTTCCTCCACTCCTCGGACCTGATAGTCTGTTCTCTGTCTTCCTGTCCTCGGATACCTCTGTAACCCAGATACCACCTCCTGCCCACTGAGCTGTAGATGCCCTTCCCTTAATCTCCTCTGCATCACTGGGTGTCTGAATAACCCTCTTGGAAGGGGCACCTGGATGGCTCAGTTTGTTGAGTGGCCGACTGTTCATTTTAGCTCAGTCATGATCTCACAGTCATGGGATCAATCCCCGCACAGGGCTCTGCACCGGGTGTGGTGCCTGCTTGCGATTCTTTCTCTCCCTCTCTCTGCCCCTCCCCTATGCATGCCCACACTCTTTCTCTCTCAAAAAAAAAAAAATAATAAAAAGAATAACCTTCCTGGGAGATGAGGCTGTCATGTTTTCTCAGCTGAAGTATCATGATGGGAGAATGATTGGCCTTCTACTTCCTGTGGAGGTGTCCAGGAGGATTCTGTGAGCCAAGTAGTTGTGGCTCAGGAGGAAGTACACAGTTCTTGGGATTGGTTCCAAAAACCACATGCTGGCCATTTTGGGGTATCAAGGTCTAGTGAGGGGGAGGGGATGGAGAAGGGTATCTGATATTGGAGAGATGCTTCCTGAGACTAGAAGAAGAAATTGGGCTTTATGAGTTTTCTGTGGGGTGTAGACATCAGATTGCCCTTGAACTCTGCCCCATAGGTAGAAAGACCCCCAGATGGCGGTCATTCCAGAGTGCTGGGGGATTCACCAGTGCCAAGTGGCTTCTTTGTGGAAAGGGAGGACCTCAGCAGTAGTCTGGCCCAGAGATCCTGCTTCATTGGAAGCCCCATGAGGGAAGGGACTCCTGTCTGTTCTGTTTTGTTATTGTATTCCCAATACAATAGCAGGGACAGAGTCGCTGCTCAAACAAACTGTTAAATGAATTAGATGGAGCTACAGCTTGGGCAGATGGTGGTGATCAGTGCGTGCTAGGGGCAGTGGGTATCCACAAGAAGTGGATGGGCCAAGAGCCCTCCTTTGGGTATACAGGTGAGTTTTCAGGACTGTAGTGTGACACAGAGGAGGATGCTCCACAGTGACTGAGACAGGATTTTCTGGCCACCTGGGTAGGAGATATGGGGCCAGATTTCACATGGCTTAGAAAAGTAAAAAATGTTAGGGAGCCAACATTTATTGGATATATATGATGCACCAGGCATTATTCTAGGTGATTTTCATGTGTTAATTTAATCCTCACACTAATCCTATGGCATAGACACCATTGTTTTTTTTTTTTTTTAAACATTTATTTATTTTTGAGACAGAGAGAGAGCATGAACAGGGGAGGGTCAGAGAAAGAGGGAGACACAGAATCTGAAACAGGCTCCAGGCTCTGAGCTGTCAGCACAGAGCCCGACATGGGGCTCGAACCCACGGACCGCGAGATCATGACCTGAGCCGAAGTCGGACACTTAACCGACTGAGCCACCCAGGCGCCCCTTTTATGTTTTTTCTTAAGCAAGTGAGGAAACTGAGGCACAGAGAGGCTAGGTCACTTGTTTAAGGTCACACAACCAAGATGTCAACCACCCAAATACTCCCATTTCACGTATGAGATTTCTTAACCCAAGGGTCCTGAAGCAAATTCATACTGGTTATATCTGTTTCTCCACTAATTACATGTATAGTACTATATATCTATGTACATAAAATTTTAATAGTATAATAAAATGACATTTCCAACGGAACAGATTAAGGCTAGAAATAGAAAACTGTTTTCTAATAATAGAGTATAATACCTTGGAGCGGGCTGTGCTGTGCCTGCTACCTAGATAATGTGTAGCCAGTCCTGTAACTAGTACCTGCTGCGGATTAGAATAATTCCTGAAAGATAGCATTTGCAATGTGCTAGTCGTCCACATTTATCAGGTACCTACTATGTTCTAGGCCTTTATAAGGCACGCATTATGACCTGTACTTTAGAGATGAAGGAAAAACAAAGTTAAGTGGTTTGCTTAAGGTGACTTCAGGCTGTCTCAATCCAGAGCTCATGATTCTAGCCCCTCCTCCACCTAGAAAAGATTCACCATGATCCACACATTGAAAGATCGGGTTTTCCGCAGAATCACGCACTCTTTGATTTTCTGGGAGGGAGTCCATTATTTCAGGAAGAAGTCTTTAACAACAGTATTACATAGTTGTGCATACATGTGCAAAATAGAACATATATACGTGTATGTCCCCTACCCTCATAGTACACCATTTTCTCTGGCCAGTGGGCTATTATCGGCTAGGGATCTGTAACTGGTGATGACGGATCTGGTTTTTGGAATTCTGTCTTTATAAATCCTTCCTAATGGGCCTTAATAGCACTAAATTTCAGCATGCTGGTTATTGAAAGCAGCTTCCAAATTAGTGAACATTTAAACATCTTTTTGCTCATTGAATGAGGGTCCTTGTTAGAAAACCAAGTACTATTTTGCATCCACTGAAAATAATCCAGGGAAACTGAAGGATCCACTGAGAGGTTTAGTTTCTCTGAGGATCTTGGCTGAGTTAGTTTCTGTAGCCAGAGACTTCCTCCAGTTTCCGGCACTTCTCTGCCTTTGCGCACAGGGCTTGTGGGTTGAGTAGGAGCACCTGACTCTGTGGGTTCACTTGCCCCCCATGCCTCTTCTCTTTGGCAATTTTCTGGCACCCTCTAGGCGGGGGAAGCTGGTCTTAACCCCTCAGGTCCCAGCACAGCCTGGTGGCTAAGAACAGAGGCTTTGAGACCAGGGATTTAAGTTGGAATTCCTCTTCTACTTCGTACCAGTTGCCCAACTTTTGGAGAGTTGCGTTCCCTCTCTGGGCCCCCATACCTTCATCAGTAATATGGGGACATGTGACCAAGGCTGTGAGGCTGAGGCACGCACATGAAGTGTGGGGACAGGGCTGGCACTCCTTGAGAGAGAAATACTCTATATGTGTTCTTCCTGAGCATTTCTCTTGAGTTCTGATTATTTCTCTCCTTGTCCTCTGCCTAGTCCTTCCCCCACCCATGTGGGCCCAGGGCTCTGCACTGCCGCATCCTATCACAAAGTCCCCTAGGCTCCAAGATGGCCTCCAATATCCTCCGTCACCTAAGTGAAATCTCTGTTAGGGCAATTTAGGGATCTGAGTAATACAGTTTGTCCTGTGATTGATAGGCCAGACTCCCACAGAAACTTCTAGGTTGAATTTGTGTGCTGGATTGCAAAGCCCCATTTTCTACTTCCAAAAAACCAGTTATGCAAGATTTCTTCTTTCTTTTCATGAACACAGCTACCACTTTACTTTAGGCCCGCATCACCTCCCATTCGACTCTTCCAGTAGCATCTTAGCTCCCGTTCTGTACACTGTCAAACCCTGCTACTCGAACTGTCTTATGGTAACAAGGCTACCTCCAGTTATGACCTAGCACTTAGCCACAAATATATGTAAAAAGTTCTGTATTGCGCAAGAGCCATTCATGTCACCTTTGAAAAGGTCAAGGCTCCGATATGCAAATGCTAAAGGATGTTGGTGGTGGTGTGTAGTGAATGGCTGTGGGTGGGGAGAATTCGCGTAGAAAATGGTCATCTGCACAGTGACCAGAGGAATACATTTTAATATATCTAATACTTGCAAAGTACCGATGAAACTGGTTCAGTTGTATAATACTGCTGATATTGAAAAATAGTGTAGCCCTTGAAAAATAATTTTGCAATATGTGTTCCACAGATATTTGTGTCCTTTGACCCAGGAGCCTCACTCTCACAAAGTCAGTTTTCGGAAATAACAAAAAGAAGGAAAGAAAATGATATGTATGAAGATAATAGAAAAATATAAATCTATGAAAAAAGCAAATGTCTATCAGTAGACAAGATATAAACTGTGATACATGAGTCTTATCCTGTCATAAAAATAATAATTATAGAAAACAATAGAAAAGTGTTCTAATGCTAGGTGAATCACATCACAGAATTATTTACCCTATGGTTGTAAGTATGTGAATACATGTGTCTGTATGGGAAATAGTTGGAGGCATGTCAAGAAATGAAAACAATCAACATGTGGACACGATTGTAGATTATTCTTTTCCTTTTAAAATTTTTTCCTATTTTTAGGCTGTTTGTGTAACAAATGAAGTAAGTATGATTATAAAGGCAACCTGTAGAGACAACGTCATTGATTCCATTTCTGTTATGGAATGAAGGTCATACATTTCAGCACATCTTCATAGCCTGTCACATCTGGCCCCA
Source organism: Panthera tigris (assembly GCF_018350195.1). Taxonomy (NCBI): domain Eukaryota; kingdom Metazoa; phylum Chordata; class Mammalia; order Carnivora; family Felidae; genus Panthera; species Panthera tigris. Next base: position 112,289,943 of record NC_056660.1, read on the forward strand.
CATCCCTAGCAGGTTGCATTTTCTCTGACCTCAGGCTTCTGGTCTCCAGTTGCCACTCCCCATCTTGTCCCTTCCTCCCCAGGCTCTTCTCTTCCCATATGCCTTCGCTCTCACCATCTGCAATTCTCCAAACATTATCACACTTTTGTGCTTCCCTCCCATTTCTTTGTCTGGAATATCTTCATTCCCCTTTTCTTTTGAGCTCTGACCCATCTTTTAGGGTTTGACTCAAAAGCTACCCCTTCTTCTTCCTTAAAGTTTTCCCACATCATTTTTGCCTGAGTTAATCTTTCCTTTCTTTGTTAGATAAAGGGCTGAATTGAGGTCTGGGTAGCCCTTTAGGAGGTAAGCTCCTGATGCCAGGGGCTGGGTCTTTCTTTTTTTTTTTTTTTTTTTTTTATACAAAAGGATTTATTAAAAAACCAGTAAGACACTACTACATCATGACACTGTCACACTGGGCTTTTAACACAAGACTTGCTCTACAATACTGGGGGGGGGGGGATAAAACACAAATTGATTCTGAAGCATAGCAATTAAGAAATAAAACAATGAAAGCAAATTTCTTTTAATGAGAACTCAGAATTAAACTTCAGAGGGTGGGTCTTTCTTTTTAATGCTCACAGATTTAGCTGATAACAGGTGTCATATGATTATCTCCTCCTTGAAGTTTGCAAATCTGCCTGTTCAGAAAGAGCTAACACCTATTAGAAGGAGAGCAAGCAAAGCAATCAAATGATGATACATCAGATGGGTTTATTATGGAATAATACTATAAAAATTGATAATTTCTTCAGGATTCAGTTTTGGGCCAAAATATTATGAACTTTATTAATCAAGTAGTGGTATTTTATATTTAAATAACTTCCCTTCCTCCCTCCCTTCCTTCCTTCCTTCCCTCCTCTCCCTCCCTCTCTCTCATTCATTCGTTTATTCATAAAATAACCATGTCAGTGGCGATCTGAGTTTCCATGGACTCATTGCCAATAGTTATAGGAGTCCAAGAATGAGACAAATAATAGCTAATATTCATAACTCATCATAGGCTACTTTGCTATTTGATTCTCAAGAGAACCCTGAGAGTTTCCTCAACAGTTTTTAGGAATGCACGTCATCTAGAACATGAGATTTTACTGTATTTCAGAAAAATAAAACCTGGAAGAAAACTCAGGTGTATTTCATCCATTGACTCATCTGCTTACTCAGTAAATAATTTTGAGCATCTCTTGCTTGCTCGGGTCTGCTATAGGCTCAGGATACAGAGGTGAGCTGCTGCCACAGAGTTTAGTGTGTTGGGGGAAATAGACAGTAAACAAGTAAACAAATGATACTACAACAGAACATGTACTGGGATTGAGAGTGGCTGATGAGGGAGGGAGCAACATGGTGACATTCAGATAGAATGATCAAGAAGGTCTCTCTCAGAAGGAGATAGCTGATCTGAGTTTTGAATGATGAAGAAGGTCCAGCCAGTAGAGATATGAGGGAAAGGCATCAATAACTTCTCTGGGTTGGGCATTAGTATGGAGTGTTGAAGGGAGAGAGAAGGAGGCAGTGTAGTTGGAGATGAGTGAGCAAGAGTGAGCTTGGTGTGAGGTGAATTTGGAGAGGAAGCAGAGGCTAAGCCGTGCAGCACCTTGTAGGGCATGGTTAGTAGTTTGGATTTTAAGCACTTTAATGGCATGAAAGATGGTGGTGGTGGCCCACCTAGATCTCTTTACCTGTTAGGCCCTCCCATCCCCTGCTGGAGGGGGTGTTGGCTGCTGAGGGCTCACTGATAAATCCTTCTCCAGAAGTTTACCTTTGCCCCTGGGAGCTGCTTTGCCCAGAAATGCCTGGCAGGTTATGCTTCTCCCCTGGGGGCAACCTACAAGTAATGACCGACTGATACAGATGCCCCTTGCTTTGCTACGGTGCTACTCATACATCAGAGCTCTCCCACGAGATCAGGCTGAAGTTAGCTTCACCGAAATCATTTCTTACATTAGCTTCTTCTCCAGCTTCTGCCCCCTCATTGTAGGATTCTTCTAAGATTGCTCACTTGCACAAGGACCCTTGTCTCAGGCTCTGCTTCTTACAGTGAGGATTATTAGACTGAAAGCTTCCTGAGGGCAGGGACTCCACCTGGCTTGTTCCCTTTGAGATGGAAGATGGGAGTGGGGTGTGACAGGATCTGATTACTTAAAAAATTTTGTAACTGTAGCTTGTGTGTGGGACAGGGGGAGGAGGGAAGAGGTAAGAAGAACATTTGGAGGCTATTCCAATCTTTTAAGTACAGTATGCCTATGGCCTGGATTATATAAGTCAAGGGATCTCTATTAAGCACAGATTTTCATCCACAATTATACTTAAAAAACTCCCCTTCCATCAAGGAATTTACAAATGACCTTAGGCAGATGAATGTTAATAAAAGAATAATGCATTATGGTACATAATGGGAGGAATATATAAAAGATCAAATGCTCGTTAAGACTCTGAATCTATATATGACCACTTAGAGGAAAAATAATGAGAGTTTGTCTTTAGCTTAATTACTGGAGTTAGTCACAGGTCCTTGGGGGGACTATAATTTCTAAGATCTGTTTGACTCTGGGATAAAAGTGACAATTTGAAAATGGCTCTTGTTGTGCTTTCCACTTTGGGCTAGTAAATGCATCTGATTTGCATCTATTTCTTGGAGGCATTGGGGATTTATGTTACTCCCTTGAATGCTCCTCAAATTCTTCTCTTCTTGTTAACCTCCAAATCAGGATGTAATAATAATCAGACTCTGACTATTTTAACAGATGCAGCACATGATGAATATCATGATAGTTTCAGAAGCTAAGGCTGCGTAGCCTAGGAAACATGATAACCAAGAAGAAGAAAAATGCTTTAAAGGATTATCCTTTCATGCAAATATTTATATAGTGAAAGAGCTGAACAAAAGGCAGCAAAATAACCAAAAAGCAATAGTTTTCTCCCCTATTGTGACAGCCGTTACTTTGAGGATCTGAAATCTCTTTTTGCAAAAGCATAGTAGTATCTGATCTTTAGAGGAAGTTGTATCAGACGATTCACAGCAGGCCTGAGGAAGGGCAGAGAGGAGGCCTCAGGTGCTGTGCTTTTCCCTCTTAAAACAGCCAGGCAGGATATGGGGGTAGGCTAGCAACTCATGCTAGTGAGTGCAGGGAGCAATCCTGAGGTCCACTGTGGAACAGTAAGTGATCTGAGTCCTCCTTTGGGGGACAAAGGCCCCAGAGGGTCTCTCCGAGACTCTCCATGGACACCCTGGGAGCCACCCACCTCTTTGCTCCATCCCTAAGACTGCCAGGCCAGAACCAATGTTAGGGTTTCTTTGGATAGTAAGAGTTCTTTCCCGGAGTTTCAACCCCAGAGGACACATGTCATCATGGAGAAAGTGGAGATGGTGGCCTCATACTTGAAGACCAGCCTGGAACATCATCTGAATATTATAAGGAGTTATATTTAAAAAAAATTTTTTTTAACGTTTATTTATTTTTGAGACAGAGAGAGATAGAGCATGAACGGGGGAGGGGCAGAGAGAGAGGGAGACACAGAATTGGAAGCCGGCTCCGGGCTCCGAGCCGTCAGCCCAGAGCCCGACGGGGGGCTTGAACTCACGGACTGTGAGATCGTGACCTGAGCTGAAGTCGGACGCTCAACCGACTGAGCCACCCAGGCGCCCCTAAGGAGTTATATTTAGTTTGAGAACGATTAAAGCCTATGTATGACTTTGCACTTTGTGCCCATCTATTCGTTTACTCAGCAGGGAGCCTGTACATTCACAGACCAAGATGAATGAGGAGAGGTCCTACTTTGCAGGAGCTCAGTCTTTCCGAAATTTAGAATCATAAGAGCCTTTAAAAAACACATTCCCTGGGCTTCCACTTAGAAGAATTGGATTAGAGACTCTGTGGGTGGGGCACCGACTTTGGTGTTTTTGAATAAAGCTCTCAGGTGGTTTCATGGTGCAGCTAAGTTTGAGAATTTAGTTCCAAGAGATACAGTGAGTTTGAGTTTGATTTAACCTTGGATTTGGTCTAGAGAGATGCAATACATCCTTGGAGAACTGTAATCCCTGCCCCCGGGGTTTGTAGTTAAGGGATTGAGGCCTGGATTCTGAAAACCATCCCAGAGATTCTCAACAAGGAATGATTTTGTTCCCACCCTTTCCCCCAGGGACATGAGTGACTATCTGGAGACATTTTTGGTTGACACAACATGGGGGGAGAAGGCTACTGGCATCTAGTGGGTGGAGGCCAGGGACGTTGCTAACTTTCCTATAATGCACAGGATGGTGCCCCCAGCAAAACAAAAACAACAAAAACAAAACAAAACAAAACAAAACCCAAAAAACAACTGGCCCAAAATGTCAATAGTACTGAATTTGAGAAACACTGGTTTAGACTTAAGAGTAGTTCTACTTATAAAACCACCATGGCAAGCAGCTTCCACTAGCTAACATTTATTACACACTTACCGTGTTCTGGCTGCATTATGTGTGTTAATAAACATCGATTATCATTTTATTAGGTATTATTTGCTCTCATTATAGAGGTAAGGAAGCTGAGGCCACATATCTAGTAGGGGAAGGACTTAGGACTTGAACATGCACAGTTAGGCTTCCAGATGCAACACTGTACTGCTGTCCAACAGACTCTATTTTTCCTCTGAGAGTTTTGCCAGGCAGAAAAGGGATACATGCGTAGTTGGATTAGTCCTTCTTAAGATTTGCTGCTTGAGAAAAACAACACTTCCTTTAATCTATGCAAAAGATAGCCCCTCTGAGCTGACAGATTAATGGACATTGATAATTTTTGTGCCATGTGGTCAGGCTAGGGTTACACAAGTGCTGAGAGGAATCCCCAAAGAGGATGCAGATTGATGCTTTCAACACCAATGGATTCTAACAGTGTTTGGCAGCTACCGGGCACCCTGTGGTGCAGTTTGGGGTAGTGCCTGACCAGCCAGACTGTGTTTGTGACAACTCTGATCTTCTTAACTCTGAGCATCTGGTAAAACGATGCCTCAGCAGGAAAACACAGTGGGAGAATGTCTGCTTAGAGCATGTGAGTGTCTGAATGGACTCTCAGACGTCCTCTAGAAAGCCCTGGTGTCCCCAGGTCCCCTTTGCTCACTGTCCCTGTGCTCCATGCAGACAGAGGAAATGAAACAGAACCCCAGAAGAGGTCATCTTTCCTCTCTCTAGTGTCCCTCCCCATGGTCACTGCACTTGGGTGAGGGGTATCAGTCAATTGTGCTTCTGCTGGACCTCGTTGTCTCTTGTAGTGCAAATTTAGGTCGGGAGACTCTTGAGCATCAAGGTCCACCTTACCTGGGAGCCTGCTACAGGCTAGCAGATTAGGTTGCTTAACTACAGTCACATACTCAGTAAGCAGAGAACCTGAGCAGGCACACTCGCAACCATAACACGTTCTATTTTCTTCTCCTGGCCATTTTTCCAGGTAGGAAAATGGGCCCATTTACAGCATGACTGTCACAGGTGCACAGGGTGGTGATTTTTGGAAGAAAGAAGCAAAGAGACTTCTGCTGGGTTAGAGCCCTTGCCCAGCGTTAGACAGAGTGGTGATATGGGTGCTGTTGGCCCCCTGTCCCCCAGCTCACCCCTAGCTCATTGGTCTTATTCTCTGAGGGGAAAACTGTGGGCATGTTTTGTGCACTTCAGGGCCCTGTGTATATGAAGAAATCTTGAAATGAAGTTGACAGCATGGAATTGAGGTTCATGGAGGACACTGACTTGGCATGTTACCATTTTTGTGGTAGAGATTTTCTATTTTTATTAAGAACACAGGCTATTGGCAGAGAATTTACAATCTCTCCAGTCTTGGCTGGGATATCAGCTCTACTGTTCAGCTGTCTCTTCCATCTCCCACGGAATTTTTCCTCAACTTTTTTTTCTCACTTTTTTGAGGCTGCCTTCTACCTCAGAGGGTGATTCTACTTCCTATTTATAGAGAATTTGAGGCTGTTAATATGAATTCCTTCAACTTTTGTCCTTTTGATAGTCATTTGGGGTATCTGCCGGCTAGCTTCATTTTCCTATCCTTTCAAAATACGGCAGGGTTATACTTCCTGGCTTCTCCCATGGTGCTGGTGGGCTATGTGACTAGTTGTTTACAATGAGTTGTAAGTGGAAACAACGTGAGTCACTTCTAGGTGGAAGCATTTACTTGTTGGTGTGGGACTCTCCCTTGCCGGAGTTCCCTTTGGCAAGGTGGGAACTTTGGACAGGGTAGCTGTTCTTATCAGCCTGGGTTCCTGAGTGAAATCTGTTCCAAGATGGAAACAGAATGAGCAACAAATAAGCCGCCTTTTGTTAAAAGCCACTACACTTTCGGCTTTGCTTGTCAACACAGCTTAACGGTGCCTGTCTTCATTAATATCCTGTCTCTTTCACCCAGCAACCATGCTGTATCCATACCCGCCCTTTTTGCCTTCCAGCCTTTCCCTGACGAAAAGCTGTCTCTCCATCTTTCCTCATCTTTACGACCACTTCCGATTAAAATTCTCCACTGGCTTTAATCCTCTTAGTCTTAGAAAGGAAGGAGAACAACAGCCTTTAGCATGGTCTAGGAGCCTCCGCAAGGTCTGGGCCCCGCCCGTGTGTTTACACTCATCCGTATGTACCCTGCTCTTCCTGACGCCTTCCAACTCAGCCACATTTACCTTTCAGTTTCTCTTATATGCTGTATTTTTTTTTCTCACGCCAGGGCCTTCGAATATGCTTTGAGCATGTTCTGTCCCTCAGAAATGTCCTCCCAAAGTCTGGTTAACTTTTTATTCTTTAGCTCTCGGAGCAGATATGACTTCCTCGGAGAAACCTTCACTGACCTCCCTGATTAGGTCACATCTAGCTTTAGACGTTATAATACCACGCTCTTCTCTTTTATAATAGTTACTTCAGTTGCAACATGACAGTTTATTGGTGTGATGTTTTGATTAATACTTGTCTTTCCCATGATGGCTGAGATCGTGTCATTTGTATTCACCATCATGTCCCTGGCGACTAGCACAGCATGCTTTGTAGTCCTCACTGAAAGCTTGTTGAAGGCATGCTTGGGGATATCCACCTATATTGTCCAGTGTGGTACCCGCTGCCCACATGTGGCTTTGATATTTAAGTTAATTTAAAAATTACTAGGAATTGCGTTCCATAAGTACATTAGCCACATTTCAAGTGCTGGCTAGCCATAACAAGCTAGTGCCTACCATGTCAGTTTCCATCATCACAGAAAATTCCCTGGGATAGTGCTGCCAGGATAAAGTCCTAGCGGCTGTGTAATGAAATCCCCTCAAGGATTTGGTTTGGACAAGCTTTCCAGCCTGCTCCTTTCCCACAGTGATATAGCCATTGGGAAGCACTTGTCCCCCTCTAAGCATATCCCCAAACATGCCACTATCCCTCAGGTATCTGTGACTTTTCAGCTTTTACCTCCCTCTGCGTAAATTATCCTTCCTCACTTCTCTGCTAAATTGACATCCCATCTAGGACCTCTCATCCTCTTAGCCCCAGCTCAAGCATTTCTGCTTCTGGGAAACTTTTCTTAGGGTCATGACCGAGCTGGTCACTGCTTCCTCTGGCCTCCATGCTGCCCCTTCCCATTTCTATTTGTCCTACTCAGACAGGATTGTAACCATTGTTCACACTTCTCTCTCCTTTGCTATATACACTCTTCAAGGGCGAGGCCTGGGTCTTTGTCTTCTCACTCTCCCCAGTGCTCAGCACAAAGTTGGTGGTGTAGTAGACATAGTGAATGTTTGTTAAATGTTGTCTAAGGAAATGAATGAAAATTACAGGGGCTATTATTTCCTTAGTACAGTGGTGTGGAGAAAAATGGAACTGTCTTAGTAGGGCTAATAAGAACCAGCCCCCCTACCCCAAACCCCACCTTCATTCCTTCTCCTTCCCATTGTCCTGTCCCAAGGCTTTATTTCATGTGAGATTAACTTTCTGAGCTGGGAAGCACCCAGGAGCTTGGCAGAGTCAGGAAAGGGAACCTCTGTACTTTCAGAGTCTGGAAGCCTAGGCAAAATGGAACTACGCCTTTACTAGTCTCATCAGTTTGAAGGAAAGATGGCCAGTACCATGCTTGGGTCCCACAAACCAAGCCACAGGCCAGGACGCTAGAACTGGAGCTACCTGCAAGTCTGAAAGAGGTGACTGCTGTGAATTCTACTTTGCTCAGCTAGTGAAGTGCAGAGGCTATTGCTGCCATAGTCATAGCATCCCTGTCCCCACCTTCCCCACCACCCAGTGGCTCTTTCAGGGTAGTACTGTCGTACCAACCTTGGGATACCCAGCAGGCTGTAGAGCTCACAGGCAGTGGCTGAAACAGCTTGTATTCATGTGTTCTCCTTTTTTAAATTTGTAGTAGATCTTTGCTTTGTTATGTCCAATGGGACCTCTATCACCTCTACAAGGTGGAGTTAAGGCTTCTGTCATGTAACCAGGACCTTCTGCGTCTCTCTGACCCACTCTCCTATGGCATTTGAGCTTGGAGGACACATGTCTACAAAGTTCTTTCAGAAAATAGGAGATTAATATGATCATCATTATGGTAGACCTGGAGTCAGGAAGAAGGAAGGGATGATGGAGGGGAAGAAAAGGAAAATAGCATCCCTGTGAGCCTAGAGATAAAGAAGCAAAAAAGAGGAGAGAGAGAAAGATGGGAGTGAAGAGCCCAGATGTGTGTCTTCAGTTAGACAAGTTGAATAGAGCAACAAGGACGGTGTCTGGATCTCTGTGACCAGCCACTCAACAATGACCATGTGCCAGACACTGGGCTCCCTTTATGGGTGCAGCCTGGGTCCAGCTGAGTCTAAATGAATTTCAAGACTGGTTGGATCTTCCCCAATGGTAGAGCTGGAAGTCTCCAAAGCATTAGAGTTGGTATGCAGAGGGAGAAGAATGCTTTTAATTAAGAAAGCTATTAGTCATGGTTCCAAGGGGACAGAGAGAGATGGAGAAAACAGCAAGATGCCTGTTAGTCACATTGGCCCTGAAGGAGAAGACCAAGGTGAGTTGTAGGCCAAAGCTGGAGGAGTTGTTTTCTTTATCCATGAGGCACAGGTAGACTTGCTTCTGAGCTTAAGTGTGATTCAGCATGGGGAAAAAAGCATCCTTGTTTCTTCATAAGGCAAGCTTGGCTTCTGGAGGGACTGTAGTCTATAAAGGCTGGGATGGACTGGGATGGGTCGCAGAAATGCATTAAGTAATGTGAACATTGACTCTAGGCCAGTGCAATATGTGTATTATATTGCTTCATTTATATCCACAGGCTGATGGGCCTGAGGCTGTTTGTGGTACACTTAATTTATCCCATTTGATTCTATCATAATCCTACCAGAAGTAGGTATTATTATCCAAAGTTTATGTATAAGACAAGTCAGACATAGAGAGGCTAAGTGACTTGCTTAAGTGGCTCCATTAATAAGTGGTTGGACCAGGATTAACCTCAAAGGGCATCTTTTTTATTTTTTTTAATGTTTATTTACGTTGAGAGAGAGTGTATGCATGTGCATGTACATGGGAGCATGGGAACAGCAGAAAGAGGGAGAGAGAGAATCCCAAACAGGCTCCATGGTGTCAGTGCAGAGCCTGACACAGGGCTCAAACTTACAAACCAGGAGATCATGAGCTGAGCCAAAATCAAGAGTTAGACGTTTATCCAGTTGAGCCACCCAGGTGCTCAAAGGGCATCTTAGCCACTTCTCCAACACTGCCTACTGGAGACACTTATTAACATTTCATATGACACATCTTGGTTTTTTGTGGAGGCTGAGTTACCCTCTTTAGGCAAAAGTCATGAAGGACAACCATATCCTCACAAGGCCTTTTGTCTTTTCTGGAGGAATTTTAGGCTATAATGACAATGTCCTTACCCAGGGGGAAGTTTCTTGCATTTTCTAGGGAGAAGACAAAGGACAAGATAGGGATGTCTCTGGAAATAGAAAGATTGTCTAGTTCCAAGGAAGGAGGACATCACTGAGTAACAGCAATGATGCTTCCCTGTGGAACTCCAGAGAACTTTACACTTTCCAGAGCATTTCCTCTCATATCCATTCATTTGAGAGTTCACAGAAAACTCTGAAGCAAAAGCTTATATGCCCATTTTGCATATGGGGAATGAGACCCAGAGAGCTTCAAAGATTTGAAGTGAAATAATCATGCTAAACATCTGGTTTCCTGACACCCATGTCATGATTCTTTTCTCTCTACTAGGTGGTCCCTTGTGCACTGGTGGAATAGCTGTCTTTATCTAATGGAGGCTGACATTATGATTGAGCCAGCCAGAAGACTAGCATTAGTGTGTTGCCTGAAGAGAGGCAGACATTCAAGTGAAGGACATGATCCAGGGCTCATTACCAGCCACAGGGTGGCACCTACCAGACTTGAATCTATGCATTTCATAGACCATGTAGGCTGATCCTGTATTAAAGTTTCCCAAAGACTGTTACATGGAAAACTAGTTTCACCAGATGTTCCATGAGAAATAGAGTTCTTTGGTCAAGTAATACATATTGTAGTCATCTTTTAATGAGAGTAGAAATGCGTATTAAAAGTTCTATAATGTCTTTAAGCAAAGAAATCCATTGAACTCTACTCAAGATCTCCAAATTCATTTGAACACAAAACCTTTTTTTAAGGTCATAGTTATTAGCAGCCCATGAAACTGCCAAGAACAACTAGTTTGCATTAATTACTGAATTCATGGTTTGATTTGATATCATGTAGACAAAGATTTAGGAAGTTTTTATGGTTTTTATTCCAGCCTTAAAACTAACGTATATATCAGGTGTAAAAGGCAATGTCTTTATAACTAGGCCTTGGTGCTAGTCATTTCATAACTCAATGACCCAGGGTTAGATTGTGCCCATGCAAGCATGCTAAAGTTCATAAATTAAAAATGAAATTTCATTATAATATTAATACACCTTTTTAATATTCGGTATTTTCACTGGTAATTCATGATGAATAAATGTCAGGGAAAGCTCTGAGTCTGTCTGCTGTTGCATAATGGCATACATGGTTTGAGAGACTTTCTACCCATTGTAGGTCTTTGATATGAGCAAGGCTGACTTTTTATGCAAGTTGTTTATCATCTTCCTACCTATCGATTGCCCTAGACATTCGACATTCATGATGGATGTTTCCTGAGACCTTTATGACTCCCCTAATTGGCAAATACCACTAAATAATTTCCCTCATAAAGCCTTTTTATTTTGCTCCAAACTGTCATGTGTGTGGAGTGCTTCACTTTTTCTTCTCATTCCTCACCAGGGCTGTTTCGTACTTGGTAGGTGACAACAAGAGGTGGTGGCCAGACTTCTGGACTAGCTACTGATCTACCCTCAGTGACAGTTTTGCTAAGAGGTTTAGATTTGTGTTTCAGAGAAATGGTGAATACTTGCACTTTGTGGGCCACTGGAATTGCTTACAAATAGCCAAAACTGTCAATGTAGAGTCAGCCGATGCCAAACATCCCTTGTTCTTTGCCTCCACCCCGTGCTCCTTCCCTGTGTCTGGAGGCAGCCAGACACACTGACCTGGGGGAGGGAGGAAATGCTTGGGGTTCTGGAAACTTCTAGCTCATCTTTAACACTGCTAAAGAGTCACCATAGCAGGGTTTGTGTGAACTCCAAGGCCATGGATATCTCAGCAGCTGCTGGAATGGATTGCTGTGCTCTGATGAAAAGCCTCAGTGAGCTCTTGGAGTTGGCAAAAAAATGAGCTTTTCTGAGCTAAGAAAAGAGGGTTGTACTTGAAGCTGCAGCTCTCTCCCTCTCTTTTCGTAGCCCTGTGATTTCAAATGGTAATGAAAGGTCACCTTTCCCATGATTTGTGTAGTTTAACTTTGGGATCAGAGTCTTTGAAAAAGCTATTTTTATTTTTTTATTATTAAAAGTAAAAAGACAAGAAGATTTTTTTCAAACTTAAAAGCTCTCACTAGCTAAATTCCACAGATATATGTGACTCATTGAAGGATGGTTCACTCCACACAAATTAAGAGAATCAAGCAAGAGGAGAAGTGCCCAGAGGTCAGTTTGGGGGCATTGAAACTACCCCCAGTATTGACCCTGTGAAATAGTTGGGGGAAAAAATGAAACCCCTAAAGGTTGGTCCCCCATTTTGCTTACATGCGAAGCACGATGGTATTTAAACACATGGATCTTGGGAGCTCTGCTCTGCAGTTTTCATCGGGGTGGATGATATCATCTAACATAAGAGCAGAGTCTCAAAAACGTGGAGTACATCTAGAGTGGAAGCATCATTGAGTTTTGCTGCTTAGGACTTCAGTCTGACCACCCTCTGTGGGTCTGAGGGCTACAGGGTGCCTGTGACCATCAAAGACACCTTGAGGTTGACTGAGGAGGTGGGACAAGTATTACTCCTGTCAAAGTCTACTTGAGATTCCTACTATGTACTGTCATAAGCCTTTGGAGTGAAATTCCTCTGAGGCTGCCAGAACCACGGATCCCATGAAGCCTCCACAGTCAAACGTTTTCAACAAGTCCCCAGGCCCACAGAGAAAGCTCAACCAATGCTATTGATAGACTGGAGTAATATGTTTCTCATGAAAACTTGGGAGTTGGCCTACTTGCTGATGTGATGTCACATTGTCCCTGCCAGTAGTTTGGAGGCTGAAAATCTCCTCTTTTGTTTTCCATGCTCAAAGCCTGTTCATGGAATTACAGTCATGCTAGCTATCTCTCTTGGGGAGTGAAGGAATGGGGTGTTGAGAGGGGCTCTGAGCAGTCCTGCAAGGCAGGCAGTTCTCTGTCTAGAAAGAAGTTGGGCAATGGGTGTTTTCACGGTCACCTTGTGGGAACGTAAAATATGCATGGGCCCACCGCCCTGCAAGGCAGGAAGGCCTGGAGAGGTGGGGAAGCTTACCTTCTTGACTTCGTATTTAATGGCGAGTTTGATCCGGCTCAGACTTGGACGGTGGTGGTCGGACCAGACTTGGAAGTTCACATCACCATTTAAAATCGCTTCCACCTCTTCTGTGTCTCGGCATAGGTCCAGCACGCCCACCACAAAATCCTTGCATTGCATAGATAACTTCCTGTAATCATTCTAACAGAATAAAGAGAAATCAGGGGTGTGTCACACTGAGCCCCGCAGATCGGCTTGCCCAGCAAAGCAGTGTCCACCCAGTGTTAGCTTACAGAGAGCAGTGGAGCCAGGGTGTGCTGCATCCAGAAGGCACAGCAACCCAGAGGGCATCTCTACACTGGGATTTGTCAGGGTGTGCTGCATGGGCCACCTACGTCTGAGTCACCTTTGGTGCATGCTGAAACTGCAGATTTCCAGGTCCTGTCACCGACTGACTGGCTGGTCAGAATTCCTGCAGAGGCCCAGGAATCTGTCTTTTAACCTTGCTCTCTTAAGCAAGGCTTAAGCAAGGCTGCTGAAGCCCATCCTGGGCTCTTTCCAAGCAGCAGTTCTTTGTACTCAGTTCTGGGAGAGGGGTGATAAATGAACTTAATTTTAAGGCTGGAAATAACACTTTGCTCATTTAGCTCCAATGTATAGTGGTAACTGTTCTACACAGGAAGTTTATGGGAAAGATATGGCTGATAGGCTAAAATTGGAAAAAAATGTACACAGGTGAGCTTTCTTTTTATGGCCTGGAAAACCTGCTAGTGAACTGTAAATTTAAATATCAAATGTAATTTAAATCTAACAGGATCCTTTCTTACCACAAATCCTTTTATATGGCAAACACGGCTCCTTAAATTACTTGCCTGTTGAATAAACATTTTTAGAGCTTCATCTTTGTTTTGTTCAGTCTTTTTTTTTTTTTTTTTTTTTTTTTTTAATGAGTTGCCTCTGGAGTTCCCTGTACTCTTCCCTAGGTGTACCTTTCAGAATTCTCTTCGCGAGGCTGCAATTCCTTTCCTAGTGATATGCCAACCTCGCTCTCCCCAAAACAGATTGCTTCAATTCCACATTAATGATCCAAAATGTCGGACAAAAAAATGTTTCTTGTCACCCTCATGTCACTACTCCCCCAAATATTTTTCTCTAGAGGTTTCCTTGTTTGTTTGTTAGTTGAAACAAGTCTATTCAGAGGGGACACAAGAGCCAGATGTCACTTTTAGTATTGATCAATGTCAGCAATCCAGACTGGTAAATAGTAGTTGGCCAACAGGAATGCAGGTTTGCTTTTCCAGAATTTGGATTCCTGAGTAAATAGGTAGGAGTCTGGCAAGCTGTAGAAGCTTAGCCATTTTTCTGAATTAATGATTCTTGTCTCCTTCCAGCACTGCTGCGTCAAAATGTCACTGAGCATTAGAGAAAGAAGGCAGTAAACGTTTGTTTGCTGGGAGAAGGATCAAGAAAATGTTTTCTGATAGGAGGTGCCACCCTTCATTTTTATATATAATTTAAAGAGAAGAAGGGAATTCTGGGTAGGAAAATGACTGCTCGGCTCAGGGAGATTGTCATGGAGAGAAATGCAGGGAAGATGCTAGGAGTATTCTAGGTTTCGGTATCTGGCACAGAGCTGGGTAGTGTTATGAAGAGCTGTGTTCTGTGTGCCTCATCCTTAACACCCCTCCCTCCCTCACTCCCTCCCTTCCCTCTCTCACTACTGAGGGCCTACCACGTACCAGGCAATGAAAACTTGGCAATGAACAAGGCATATGTAGTCTCTGAGTAGTGTGTGGGTAGAGGAGCCTAGGTATCCACTCTCTGGATTGCATAACAGTAATGCTAAGTAAAACTTGCTCAGAGCTTATTCCAGCTAGGATATTCTGAGAGCCCCGATGAGCCAGAGGTGGGAAACTCCAGGGACTGGGCTCAGCAAAAGGGACCTATTCAACTCTGGTGGTCCTGCTACCACAACTCAGGTTCCCTAAGTCTCTGGCTCCCACTCCATCACTGTTATTGTCTCTTTCTTGAAAAGAAGCAGTATCTGACTACTGTTGCCTGTTCCTGATAAGACAGACACTTCCCCATTAATTGGACATGGCGTCATATTCTTGGTAGAAACTCCTGCCTAGAACTGAGTGCATGGAGAGACACAGAAAAGAAGTGGAAAGGGCTTGACCCAGCCTATGGCCCAAGCTCCCAATGCTAGGAATATCAGGCTGTATTGCCCCAGAGCCTCTGTACGTTTCTGGGCTCAGTGCAGTTCAGAATACCAGGTACCGTTTTATTTGAGACTTTTACTTCCCTGGGTTCTTTCAGCTAGCCTGGCCATAAAAAGGGGAGACACACCAGACACAGCAGCCAAAGCGCGTGGTTTACTTTTTGCCTCCTGCATTAGACACTGAGGCTGGAAGGCAACAAACCTGGTGTGTGCAGATGGCTGGAAGAGTCAGGGAGAACCTGGGCCTGCTAGGAGGACAGAGATGACATGGGTACGCGCAGCTGCAGATGGTGGGGGGTGGTTATGGCCAGGCCCAGGCTTATCAGAGAACTGTAGGTGAACATCTCTGGGGAATTATGATGAATGTAATTACTGGGCCAACACTGAGCTCAGTGAGCCTTCCAAGTCACACTTTCCAACTTTAGTTGGGGGTAGATGAGACACTCACCCAGGACCTCACAGGTGCCCTTTTAAAAATATTTTCATTTCTACATATTAAAGTCTGTCAGTCCCACTGGGTGACAGATGTTCTTCTTACAGCATCTCGCTTAATCCTTATAAAAATGTCACGATGGAAGGACTATCAGCATTTCCAGCTTAAAAAGAGGAAACTGAGACCCGGAGGGAGAAACTAACAGGTTGAATCCACTTTCCCTTCTGTTAGTAACTCACTCATCTCTGGATCACTCTTACCTTCCTTGAAGAATTTAGTTTCTGTCTCACTGCCCTCTTCCAACATTACTGCTCTTGTTATTCTTGGTGGTTCTAATATCCAGAAAGATGGCCCTCCCGTTACTCTGCTCTCTCATTTCCTTGATAGTATCTTTCCCAATGACCCAGCATCTTTCCTTAACTCTTAACCCAGCCGTTCATTCTCTTAATTATTCCCCACAACTTCAGCTCCTTCATGACTCCACCTTCAAGTCTCCCCGTTTCTGACCACCGCCTCCTATGGGGCAAGCTCACTCCCTCTGGTACCCCAACCCCAGCAATCCTTTGATTCCACCATACCTATAAGCCATTGATTATACCTCCCTCTTACCGGTTTTCATTCCCTTTAGATGTCTGTCTCCCTCCTTGCAGTGCTTATATTTCACGGGCATTTGTTAAAATCATCCCTGTACATATATCATCAGCTCTCTTGCCCTCCTCTTATTTCATCCTTCCCATTGAACAAAAGCCAGTCTTGAGTCTAACTCTCCACTGCCCTGTTCCTACCTCTGAATAGTAAATGTGGCTGGAGAACACACAACTGCACTGATCACACATGCTATAGAGTACCTCCAACCTCAAGTAGTACTTGATGCCTCTGGGCTGTTTATCCTCTCTCTCTCCTAACAAGTATTTCATACCTTCTCCTTTCCTCAGTCTTCTGACACCTCACCACTTCCTCCTAACTCTTAAATGAGGACGTTGTTTCCTGTTTTGCTTGGAAAATAGAAGTTATCAGAAGAGAAGCACCACATGCTGACACCATCACATATTCTGCCTTCATGCATCTATACTCATAGACTGTTTTTCCTTCTCTTTCTGTGGATGAAGTGTTCTTGTTCCTAAATAAGGCCAACTCGTCCACTTTGGTGCTGGATGTCAGCCCCTTACACCTACTCCTGCAATCTTCTTTTCTTTCTCCTGTGTTGTCAATTTCTCCCTCTCCCTACTGGCTCAGTGTACAAACATGGTGCTATTCTCTTCTCTTAAAAAAGAATTTCTTTTGACCCCACTTTCCTGTCCAGTTACCACTACAATTTTCTGTTCCCTTTTATAGCAAAACTCTCAGTAGAGTTGTCTACACTCATTGTTTCCCAATGTCCTCCAGGCATTTTTTCTTATTTCATTCAATGAGAATTTCACACCCACATCCACTTTCTCCACTGAGATTGTTTTTATCAAGGTCACAAGTGACTTTTAGGTTGCCAAATCCATTGGTTGATTCTCAATCCTCACATTATATGACCTATCAAGAGCTTTGACATAGATGATTACTTCCTCCTCTCTGATACACATTTTTCACTTGGCTTCCAGCGTAACATTCTCTTCTGCGTTTTTTCTTCCTGAATGACTATGTTTGTATTCTTTCTAGAATTATTCTCATCTCCCTTATGTCTTAGTTTTGAAATGCCCAAAGATATCTTTGAATTCTGCTTTTATTTATTTAAACTCATTGCCTTAGTGATCTTATATAAGAGCATTAGATACCATCATTTGCTGATGATTCCAAAAGTTATATCCTTAGCACATCCTTCTCCTGAACTTGACTCATACATCCAATTGCTAAGTTGATATTTCCACTTAGATGTCAAATAGCCTTTTCAAACGTAACAAAACTAACTCTGAATCTAGTCTTCTCCACCTCAGTTTCTCCCATTCTTTCACTTGTTCAGGCCAAAAAAAAAAAAAAAAAAAAAATCTGTCCTGGTCCGCTATAGTGTGTTCTCCATACATCAGTTGGAGGGATACTTAGAAAAAATAGTCAGTTTATGGTACTACCCTGTTCAAACCCTCCAACAGCTTCTCATCCCCTCAAAGTAAAAGTGGAGTCATTATGTTGTCCTATAAGGACATACATTTCTAGCCTCTCCATTCTCCTCCTGATTTTATTTCTTGTGTTCTCTCCTTCCCTTAGTGTACTTTAGCTACTCTGATCTCCTTGCTGTTCTCTCAGCACATTTGGCCTGGACCAGACCTTTGTACTGGCTTTTTTTTTTTTTTTTTTTGGCTTGGAATGCTCTTTCCCTAGGTATCTAAATGAATAACTTTTGCAACCTATTCAAGTCTTTGCTCAAATGTCACTTTCTCAGAAGCCTTCCTTGACTATCTTTTAAAAAATTGTAGCCCTTCTCCATTTGCTATCACCCTTTCCTGCTTATGACCATATGACATATTATATATTTTATCTATTATATTTATCGTCTATGTCCTCCCTTAGATTGTAAGCTTCTTGAGGTTAGGAAACATTGCCGCTTTATTCACTAATATATAATTAGAGTCTAGAACATTTTTTGGAACATAATAGGTGTTCAATAAATTTTGAGTCAATCAGAGCAGTTTACTTGTCTAACATAGCTACTAAGTGATTGAGCCAAGATTCAAAACAAGTAGGTCTGACCCAAGTCCTGTTGTCTTCCCTCTCACCTTGTTGCCTCTTGGTGAATAGGATATTCTCTCTTTAGCACACTTTAAAACCTAGAAGCTTAATTGGGGCTCTCAACTAACTTGGGGCAATAAAGGGTGGGCTGGGATATGGAAATTTGAACACCCAACAGATTCTGTCATATAGTAAGTGGATGCACAGGTTTTAAAGTCAGGAGAACCTGGAGTTTGAAGTCCTATTTTACTACTTGTTAGTTGTGGGAAATGGAACAAGCCATTCCACTTTTCTGCATGTCAGTTTTTAATCTGTAACGGTATACATACCATGTAATCATTGGGAGAATCAATACCAAAACAATGTAAAATGCTTAGTATAGTTAAAAATAAATAACACAAATTACAAAACAAATAAAAACCTAAATAAATAAAAATTTATGTTAAAAATAAAGCCTGTAATGGCAATTTAAAACTTTTTATAGTTGACACACAACGTTATGTTATTTTCAAGTCTATAACATAGTGATTCAACATGTCTATGTTTAGGCAGTTTTTATTATTGTTACCACTTTGTTTTGGCCATTGATTTTACAGTCTTGACCTCTTGGTGTTTGTGGTTTTTAAATGCTGGAGTGAGAGCAAGACTGGCTCATAGGGAGGAAAACGTAAAATACTAGAGAAATCCTTGATTCTTCCCTCCCTCTCCTTCCAGTTCTAATCCGTATATCAAAAATATACTCTGAATACGTTCACTTTTCTTTATCTCTGGTGATCACATCAATCCTGTCCTGGTTAGCACTTCCAGTCACCATACCTAGGTTACCAGTGTTGAACTTGATTAAATCTGTAGTGTTGCCAGTCTCCAAATTAATCTGACTGAATTTGTTCCACTTGATGAAATCAGGGTAGTGGGTAGTGTCAGCATCATGCATCACCAGATAATAGATTTCTTGTGTGCCCGCATAGATCTTTCTTATTTTCCACAACTTACATCAGGACTAATCTGATGAACATTAATGTGATTCTTGGTGTCATAGTCAGATGGAAGTTCACTGTAGTCTTGTCATTGCTGATGACTTCCATTAAACCAGCAATGTGGTTTATATCAATGTGGACCTTGCCATCCATGTCAATGAACTGCTATATGCAAATCTTTACTTACTATTAGGGCATACTCAAATCTGTGTTTAAAGAAAGTAACAAGGGGGAGCCATTCTTAGCTTGTGGGCACTGCCGAATGGACAATACAATGCTCTTTGGGACCATGAGCTGTGGCTGTGCTAAGCCTGGAATCAAGAGGCCATAGAGTTTTGCATTTTCCAGAATGTCATATAAATGGAATCATTTATAGCCTTTTGAGACTGGCTTCTTTTACTCAGCTTAATGCCTTTGAGATCCATCCACGTTGTTGCATGTATCAGTAATTCATTTCTTTTTATTTGACATTTGCTGTGTGCTTGTGTCAGTTTATTTATACTTTCAGTCAATGAAGGATATGTGGTTGCTCCCAGTTTTTGGCAATTATGAATAACTCTTCTATAAACATTTATATACAAATTCTTGTGTGAAGGTAAGTTTTTAGTTTTTTAGGGTAAATATCTAGGAGTAGGATTGCTGGCTATATGGCAAGAATATGTTTAACTTTGTAAGAGATTGCCAGTTAGTTTTTGGAATGGATATTATTTTATATTACCACCAACAAATTATGAAAGTTCCAGTTCATCCATAGTCTCGCCAGCATTTGTTATGGTCAACTTATTTTCTGTGTAGTGGTATCTCATTTTAGTTTTGATTCGCATCCCCTAATGGCTCATGATGTCAAGCATCTTTTTATGTGCTCATTTGTCATTTTTGTATCTTTTTGATGAAGTGTCTGTTCACATCCTTTGTCCATTTTTTTTTAAATCGAGTTTATTTTCTTCTTGGGTTTTGAGAATTCTTACATATATTCTGGATATTATTCTTTTATAAGAGATAAGGTTTGTAAATATTTTCTCACTGTCGGTGGCTTGTAGTTTCATTCTCTTACTATCATCTTTCAAAGAACAGAAGTTTTAAATTTATCATTTTTTTCTTTTATGATTATGCTTCTGGTGTTATAGCTAAGCAATCTTTTCTTAACACAAAGTCACAAATGTGTTCTCCTCTGTCTTGCTCTTAAAGTTTTATAGTTTAGATTTTATATTTAGGTCTATGAACCATTTTGTTTTGACTTTTATATAAAGTGTAAGGTTTAGGTCAAGCTTCCTTTTATTGCCCATACGTATTTATTTGTTCCAGGTGCATTTGTTGAAATATTCTTTCTCCGTTGAGTTGCTTTTACTCAGTTGTCAAGATTGTTGACCCTATTTGTGTGGGTTTATTTCTGTGCTCTTTGTTCTGTTTCCTTGATCGAATATGTATTATTTCACTAGTATTTGGTGTTTTTATTTTTGTAGCTTTAAGTCTTAAGATGAGGTACTTTGAATCTTTCAAGTTTGTTATTCTTTTTCAAGTTGTTTTGTTTTTTCCTCATTCCTTTCCTTTTCATATGCATTTTTGAATAAGCTTGTTCACATCTACGACAAATTCTGCTGTGCTTTTTACTGGAATTGTGTTAACTCTATAGATCAGTTTGAGGAACACTCACATCTTAACTACATTGAGTCCTTTAAACTATGAACATGTTCTACCTCTACAGTATTTAGACTTTCCTTGATTTCTTTCCTTAGTGTTTTATGCCTTTTAACATACAGATTCTACATGTGTTTTGCAAAATTTGTATCTAAGTATTTCCTTTTTTTAGCTATAGGAAATATATTTTTTTAAAATGCTGAGTTTCCGAGGTGCCTGGGTGGCTCAATTGGTTGAGCATCCAACTTTGGCTCAGGTTATCATCTCATGGTTTGTGGGTTCATGCCCTGCATTGGGCTCTGTGCTGACATTTCAGAGCCTGGAGCCTGTTTCGGATTCTGTGTCTCCCTCTTTCTCTGCCTGTCCCCTGCTCATGCTCTGCCTCTCTCCCCCTCTCTCCCTCCCTCCCTCTCTCTCTCTCTCTCTCCCAAAAATAAATAAACATTTAAAAAATAATAAAAAATTTAAAGGTTTAGTTTCTAATTGTTCATTACCATGTATAGAAGTATGATTGATTTTTTTTGTGTTGAGCTTATATTTTGTGACTTGGATAAACTTACTGGTGGTTTGTAGATTGCCTATAATGTTTACATAGATCAGCATGTTATCTGTGAATATGGATTGTTTACTCTTGAATGAACACTTAGATGCATTTATTATTATAAGTACTAAAATAGTCACATGCTTTTATATTGGTTTAAAGATTTATAAAGTATTATGTCTCAACAAAATATTGCCAACAGATTTTTGCTGGCTTTCAACCTCAAATTACTGGCTCAAAAGTTTTTCCTTGGTTAATGTATTGAACAGTTTTTAGAGTATTCATCATTTATTTCTTGTGCTCTCTTTAACATGGATATTACTAGAGATTCTTTGCTTTTCAACTGTCCAGAATTTCTTCTCTTTTATTATGGTTCATAAATGTCACGAGCTCACTTATTATTGGGATGAGTCTCAGTCTCTAACACAGAGGACGAACCAAAGCCATCTAACATGGTATGTTGATGCTTGAATTTTTAGTGCTAAAGCTATTGTTTCGACAACACCACAATTTATACTATACAACAACACAAATTACTACTTTGCTTAACTTTGGCTAAAAAGCCCAACTCTAAAACTTTTTCAAAGCTACTGACAAACTTAAATGAAAAGAGAAAAAGAGAAGCTCATTACACTGATCGGTCAAAAGTTAAGTGAATTTCTCAGACTGATGTTGTGGAGACACCCACATAGTACAGGATAATTAACACTTATTCCTCAGGGGAGACCTTAGAAATTAGATTAAACAAGGGTGTGGGCCTCAAATCTACTCCCCCTTCTCCTCTGTTCAGGGATACAGTTATGGGAAAGGAATGTTCATTGAAAGCTTCAACTGAAATACAGTTGGACGTAAATCAACGTTTGTGTGCATGCTGGGAGGTTTTCTGCCTTTGATATTTAGGCAGAGTTTGTTTAAAAAAGTATTATAATAGCAGTTTACAATAAAAGAGTTCTAAACGTTTTAGTATTTCATTAAGTGGTAACAATTACTCTTTAAAGATGGTGAAAATATTATTACACTAAGAGAAAGACTGAGAATTGACCATCACATTTAACAACTTGGAGGTCATTGGTCACATTGATGGGAGCAGTTTTGGGAGAGTAGAGGGTATAACTGGTGAGGATTAAAGATTGGGAAGAGAGAGAATTTAGGCCAGTAATATAGACAGCTCTTTTGAGGAATTTTATTGCAAAGGAAGGCAGAGAACTGGCAAACTAGCTGATGTGAGAAGTAGGGTCAAGAGAAGCTTTTTTTTTGCCCACCTCTTGCTTCCCTTCCTCCCAATTTCCCTCCCTCCCTCCCCCCCTCCCCACTTCCTTCCTTCCTTCTCCTGATGGGAGAAACCATAATATTTTGTATATTGTTGGGAACTTTTCAGTGGATAATTATACTGAGCATTGTATATCATATTAGTAGATCATTGTATTAATCCAGTAGCTCAAAAGTATGTATGACAGAAGATTAGATATTCATATATAAATGAAGGAATAGATTTAGATAGAATCACATATGTTTATAGTAGGAGGGAAGGTCAAGCATGTGAGTGAGCATGCCATTAGGTAGATGAATTGGTGGTGGGAATCTGTAGACATTTTCTTTCTATTGTGTCACTTTTTTTTCCCAGTGAAATGGGAACTAAAAATTAACAGCTGAGAGTAAGAATTGGGGAAGAGGTGATAGGAGTTTGAGAAGAGGTCTAAATAGGTTTTAGGAAAATTTAAGAGTGAATAAATTCAGGAAACAGGATGTAATTACTGGAGGACCAAAAAGAGTTTATTTGAGGTTCATGGTCAGAAATTTAAAGTGAAGCCAGCTATTGTGGTTGGTTTTTTCTAACCACATTAACCTCCCTGGGTACTGGCATGGAATACGTAGAATTAGAATACAGCAGATCAGGAGAGGGGCAGAGGAGTGGAGGGGTGTGTGTGTGTGTGTGTGTGTGTGTGTGTGTGTGAGAGAGAGAGAGAGAGAGAGAGAGAGAGAGAGAGAGAGAGAGAGAGACTGTAATGATAGTCCATGGAATTGAGGCTGTTATGAAGGGAGACAGGACTTTCAGGGGAGAGGAAAGTGGAAAGGTTAGGAAAACAAGATGCAACTACACGTTGTCTACAAGATACCGCTTTAAATATAAAGTTGACAGTTTCTTATAAAACTAAACATAATCTTACCATATGATCCAGCAGTTGTACTCCCTGGTATTTACCCAAGGGGGTTGAAAACTGTGTTTACACAAAAAGTTGTACATAGATGCTTATGTTTATAGATGCTTTATTCATAGTTGCCAAAATTGAGAAGTAACCATGATGCCCTTCAGTGGGTGAATGGATAAATAAATGGTGGTACATCCAGGCAATGGAATATTATTGAACACTTAAAGGAACTGAGGTACCAAGCCATGAAAATACATGTTGGAAGCTTGAATGCATGTTGTTAAGTGAAAAAACCAATCTGAAAAAGATGCAGATTGTATGATTTCAACTATATGACAGCCTGGAAAAGGCAAAACTATGGGAATAGTAATAAGATCAGTGGTTGTCAGGGGATGGGGACAGGAGAGTGGAGAGGGTTAAATAGGTATAGCACAGAGGATTTTCAGGACAGTGAAGCTACTTTGTATGATACTGTAATGGCAATGTGTGTCATTCTACATTTGCCCAAACACTTAAGATGCACAACAGCAAGCATGAACCCTAATATAAAATACAGACTTTGGGTGATAATGATGTGTCAGTGTAGGCTCATCAGTTGTAACAAATATACCAGTGGGGGATATTGCTAATGGGGGAAGCTATGCACTTAGAGGGGCAGGGGATATACAGTAACTCTCTGTATTGTCTCCTCAATATTGCTGGGAACCTAAAACTGCTATAAAAGTAGTTATTAAAAAAAGATCAGTGGGTTGGAGGCCATGGGGCAGGCAAAAGATTGATAGAGTTGGGATTTTAGAGGCAGAAGGAGAAGTTTGAGTGAGTGGTCAGAGAATGTGAGTACGATGCTGAGATTATGGAGAGTTTGCGTTATTCATCAGGACAGATTCAGGCTCAGGTGGGCTCATGGTGACGACATTCAGACTGCTGGAGGACAGAGTGATCCACTGTTGTAGGCAGCAGTGATGAGGGGTAATGGGTAATATAATCTGATGAAATATGATTCAAAGCTGAATATTCTTAGGGAGGAGAGAAGGAGGAAGGTCTGGAAGTAGTAAGGAGCAGCAAGAGAGATATGCCCACTCCACTTCTCCAGGCCCAGGGGTGTGGGGACCATGGGAGCAAAACCTCGCTAGGGTTACAGGGGAAATATGTCCCTAAGGAGCATACCCTTTCAAAGAGGGAGATGGTGATGCATCTCTGAGCAGAGGGGGCAGTGTGATGGGGGATGTTGCTAAGGAGGAACTATGACTTCCAGAGGGTGAAGTGGGGGCTGTCTGGAGATGAAGGGTATGTGGGATCTGAGGACAGAGTAGGGGTACAAGGAGCCTTGTGGAGAATCGAGTACAGGTTCTGAGGGGGTGATCTCAGAGATGGCAGTAACAAAAGGAAGGATTACAACACTTACACTGTGAGGATTCAGTGAGGCAAGGTTAAACATTTGGCATGGTGGTGGCCACACAGGTTGCACTCAGTACCTTTTAGCTGAGAAGGATTCAAAGCCACCTCCTGCCCCTAGCACTCCCTTCTGCACATTCCCTCACTCATTTGATGGATGAGAAAACTGAATGTTAAGATTTAACACACATGGCTGAATTCTCATTAATTGTAGCTGGAATCACTGAAATAATTAATGGATGTGAGATGCGGGGTAAGAACCTGAGCCTGGTGCTCATTATTGCAGATGAACATTGAAAAGCTTCAACCCATGTTGTAGCTTTCATGCATACACTTAATTGTTTCATTAACCTTCACCATATCAATAAGCTCATGCTCCAAAGGATCATAAAAGAAAAATATTCTTCAGCATTTAATCTCCATTTAGGAATGCAGATCCAAGGAAGGTGGTTTAAGTCTAGTACATGACTCAGATAGCAGCATTTCTCACCTTGACTGTCCCAGGGGGATTTAGACAGCCCCCAGGTCCTCAAATCCAGGGTTGTGCCCTGAGGGTGGAGTGGGGCGGGGCTGGTCTCCTGCTCCAGTGACCCGCTCAAAGGCCCGACTCTAACTCTGCCACTGGTCACCCACTGCCTCCTTGAATTTATTATGTGCTTCTGTGAGGAGGCCTTCCTTTATCCATCCCATACTTACTCCCTGCATTTCCAGGTGGGTTTTCTGTGTCCTTCACGATTTGGGGAAGTTGTTTGTATGGGAGCCATTGGTGATCTCAGAACTTTTCAGCACAGGCCTGGTCAGTGTTTGCATGAAAAGACTGACTGGGAAGTCACTGTTTGCATTCCAGAATCAGAGTGTCTGGGTTCTGATCCCAGCTCTGTCACATGCTGCCTGTGTGATTTTGAGTGTATTCTTAATCTCTCTATGTGTAACGGGGGTTGGTATTTGGTGTAATGGGGATAATAATGCTATTTGCTTTGTAGAGTTGCTGCAAGGTGTAAATTAAATAAGATAATTTTTATAGGTTGCTTAGCACAATGTGTGACAGCTATTAGCCAATATGATGATACTTGTGCCTGTAGGTTAGTGGAGAGCATGGAAAAGGGCCTTTTCTAGTAAAGTTGACACATTTTATCATTGGATTCAATCCCACAGCTTCACGCTGTGTCGGTCCTCAGGTGGAACGTGCAGCCAGCAGGACCAAGGTACAGACATGAAGTAGAGTCCTTGATCATTCACAGTGGGTACTGAGCCTGATTCCTCATGTGACCGCACTGCCTTTCTTAGGCAGTGTTGACAGTGCCTCTGGTGGTACTTTGGTTTCCAACCCGATTTTTGGTTTACTTAATTGGCAGGTACTGACATCATTAGGGGCTCCTCAACCCATCACCATGACATTGTGAGGTCCCAAAAGTAATGGGTAGTTCTGCTTGTTGATTTTATAATAAGTCCCCTCTGATGGAGTCGGAGGCCTGCCTAAGAAGAGTGGCTGATGAGCAATTCAAGTATTTTATTCACTAATTCAGCAAGTATATTTGAGCACCCACTGTGTGCCAGGCACTGGGGATATAGACCTAAACAAAACAACAGTCCTTACTCTTGAGGAATGACACGTAACCAGGTATGAACCACAAGGTGACTAAAAGTGCTACCCTTCAGGAGAGGCAGAGTATAAACTGAGACCTGGGGATGTGTAAAGTGAGGAATGACCAGGCAGGAGTGGGGAGGAGAGGTAACAGGGAAAGGACACTCCAGGAAGAGCGACTGGCAAGTACAGAGGCCAGAGGGGAGAGAACATGTGGACTGTGTGTGGACTGGGATGGGTGTTAGCTATGCTTGCCATAGCATAGGTATGTGCATACATTATGCACATTATCCACTGTTTTCTCTAACTTCTCATCATTAAATAAGCATGAACATGGTTGGGTATCCAAAGAATTCATGCACACTCTCTGCACATCCTTATTCAGATTAAAGATGCTACTTGGTTCTCTCTCATGGAACCCCTAGAAGTGCCTCTGCTCAGCTTTCTGCTTTTTATAGTGGAACCACAGGGAACTGAGATTGGAAGACAGGTGTGCCCATGTGAGACTTGTTCCATCCTCACACCTCCCAGCCACCTCTGCACCACTCCCTCCCTTTCTCCTCTCCCAGCCCTTCACCTGCACACACACACCACTCTTATCAACCATCCATCAGTCAGCGATTCCAGTGATTTGTGTTTGGTGTGATTGCTCCAAACTGTGAGTCAGGACAATACTCAGGATGTGTGGGTTGAAAGAGAAAGAGGGACCCTGGTGGTTCCACTTACACAGAAACAGCCCCTCTGTCCCTTGCCTTCCTGTCCTGCTCACATGGGGCTGGCCTAAGCATGACTGGTTGGTCTTTGTACCCAGTAGAGTAGGAGTTGGGACCTCACAATGTCATGGTGATGGGTTGAGGAGCCCCTAATGATGTTTCCCCCATGATATTTCTGGTCTTATGACTCCCAGCAGGATGTCACCCACCCCTGTTCTGTAACGGGTTCTCCTGTCTTCATGGTGAGAAGTTCTGGGAATGGGTGGGAAGCAGAGGGTTTGCAGAGTTTTGCCCTGCATTGGCCAGGGGACCTCGTAGCTCATTCCTCAGATATGCAGAGAAACAGCATGGTAGGGTGAGGAGCCATTGCTTGTGCCAGGTGAATTCCAAAGGGGGCAGCAAGGTGACCACTCTTCATGGGGCACCGGCTTTTAGCAATTGTGTTTTTGGGGTCTGTTTGCCCCAAACTGTACTATACTATCTACTGTCATACAGTATAGCTGTGGAGTGGTGCTGAATGGACAACTCCCTGTTCTTGGATCTTTACTAAGCCTTAGTCCACAAGCACACTTGAGTCACTTTGGTCTGTGGATTGGCTCAGGGAAGAATGCGCATATTCATTAATTTATTCAAAAAAATGAACAGAAGTCTATGCATGCTGACCTCTGTGCTAGGGCCCTGGGGATACAATGAAGAGCAAGGCAGGCATGGCTGCTGCCTTCATGGAGCCAACAGACCAGAGGAAGAGGTAGACAGTGGAGGTCCTGCAGTGAAGTGTGATGAGGATCTCACCTTTTTGTGCAAACTAGACCTGAGTTTCTGTACATTGAGTCTCATCGTAATTCCTGGGAAAATATTTCCTTACAAATAAACCCAGCTGGTAAGCAGTAAAAACAATATGAGTCTGTTATCTCGAAAACTTGTGCACTTTCCAGTGATTCGTCCTCACAGAGATGTTCCATCCAGTTCAGCACGTGCTTCCTGAGCCTTCCGTATTCTAGAAGCTGTACCCAGCACTGGAGATGCAAGGAGGAGTGAGATGCAGTCGCTGCCCACCCATGGGAGGGACAACGCATAACCCAGTCATTTCAATATTAGGCTGCAATGCTGGTCATTTCATTCCACAGATATTGAGTACCCACCCTGTGCCAGGCAGTGGTCTAGATTGTTGAGATTCAGCATAAGCAAAGCAGAACCTGTGCCCTTGAGGAGCTTGTATTTTTTTCTGGGAGCATGGGGACTGTAGATTGCTGTTTTACACAGATGGTGTGGCAGGAACTCCCTGAGAAGGTGCTTTTGGATAGACAATTGAAGTTGGTGAAGGAGGCAGCTATGAAGATGTACAAGGAGAGTGTTCCAGACAGATGGTTACCAGTGCAAAAAAGGAGAAGTGTGCAAAGTCAGAAGAGGAGGGGATCTGGTATTTTTGAGGTACAGCAAAGAAGCCCATTCCTGGGGCAAAGTGGGTGAGCAGGACGAAAGGAAGAGATGGGGCTGGAGGAACAGCTAGGGGACATATGACCAAAGGCCTTATAGCGCTTGTCAGGACTGTGACTTTTACTCTATTAAGGTGGAGAGTCCTTGGAGGGTTTCAAGAAGCAGAGTTAACATGATCTGATGAATGCTTGAAGAGTATCACTCTGGCTGCTAGGATGGGATAAACTTAAGGGGCAAGAGCAGAAGCGTGAAGACCAACGAAGAGGCTGTTGTAGTTACCCGGGAGAGAGATGAGGGTGGCCTGGACCACCTCACTTACCAGAAAGGTAAATGGTCAAACTGGTGAGAAATATAGATAGAATTCTGGATATCTTTACAATATAGAGCCAAGAGGATTTACTGATGAGTTGGATATGAAAAGACACAAACAGAGGAGAGATAGGGTGAATGAGGTTTTTGGTCCAAGCAAATAGAAAGATAGTTACCATCTTTGAGATGAACACTGTGTTAGATAAGCTCATTGTTTCACAGATATTTCTCCCTCCTTCCCCACCTCCATAAGACCAGTATACTTCCATCAGCACTGATGTCTGCTTAGTATGGGACTTGCTTTAGCCCATGAAACTGATGGTGTGTGACTTCTAAACCTGGGTTGTAAGAGGCATCATGTATATTCCCTTGGCCCTGTGGGAAGTGTGACTTCCACCAAGGGAAGAATGTGTCACTACCTATCTATTCTGGACCCCAGAATGAGATGTGCGGAGGAGCCTTCTCCCCTTACCCTTAGACTTGTGAACGTTACAATAAACACTGACATGTAGACAACTGATGGTTTGGGGTAGTTTGTTACACAACGGTATTGTGGCAATAATGGACCGATAAAGGGATAGATGTAGGCTTACTGCTTTGGGACATCAACATCAAAGACAGGTTTTTTACCTCTGTCTGGGTATTCAGGGAAGTTGTCTCAGAGGAAATAAGTCATAGCTGAATCTTGAAGGATAAACCAGAGTTACTCAGCTCAATAGGTAGAGAAAGGGCATTCCGTGTTGGGACAGAACATAAACAAAGCCATGCTACACAAGAGAAACAAAGCCATGCTATACAAATATATAGGGAACTATTCAAGTACAGGTAGAGGGTGGCAGAAGATGATGAGTCTGGTGAAGTAAAGAGGAGCTGGGATATGGAGTGTTTTGTATTTCCTGATAAGGAGCTTGGACTTTATTCCATAGGTAGTGGGCAGCCATCAACCCTTTTTAGGAGGGAGAATGGCATGGTCTGGTTTGCATGTCAGTGGGATCCTTCTGGCCCTGTGTGAAGGATAGCCTCGGTGTTGGGGAGTATTGTGGCCTGGAGATATGATCGTGGTTGGAGCTGCTTCAGTGTACAGTGGTAAGGATGTAGGGATGGAAATGGATTGGGGAAACATTTAAGTATTAATACTAACAGGACCTAAAGGACGGAGAGAAAACGAGAGTTCCATATGAAGCATGCTTGGGACATAAAACACTGGAAAGGGATTCTCTTTACATGTTAACATCTGGTGGGATAAAGGATGATTTTTCTTTTCTTTTTATGCACACATTCATTTTCTACAATAATTGTGTATTACCAGTATAATCAGAAAAAAATTTTTGAGTGTGTTCTGGTGTTTAAATTTGTCTAATATTCTTTGGATGACGTTTGCTGAGCCCTTAAGCCTGAGTGTTGGCAAGGTGGTATCCAGCCTTGGTGCTATCTTGGCCATGGTGGTAGTCTTCTCTACTTGATAGCGAATGACTTTGTTTCTTTTTTTAATATGAAAGTAAAATAAGATCCAAAAAGAAGTTCAGAGCAAATGTGACCTGCGCATGTTATTGGCATCAACTGTATATTGTGGAAACATTTCAGAGAAGCACAAATGTTGAATTGGCATCACCAGATAACATACCCTTCCAGAGGATTATGTCATGACTCACCTGATTATAGATTCAGAATAGTACACGTTCATGGGACTCATTTTCAAGAGTAATTATAGCACAGTGTGTGTATAGAAGTAATTTTTAAAAATTTGCTTGTGATTGCTGAAAATGCTATTGATTAAGAGGGGCTAATAACTACATGGCAAAGTAGCAATTAAAAAAACTGAAGAACTACACTATATGTTAACTAGCTTGGATTTAAATTAAAAAAATAAAATAAATAAAGGGGCACCTCGGTGCCTCAGTGGGTTAAGCGCCCGACTCTTGGTTTTGGCTCAGGTCACAATCTCACGGTTTTGTGGGTTTGAGCCCTGTATCGGACTGTGTGCTCACAGTGCCGAGCCTGCTGGGGCTTCTCTCTCTTTCCCTCTTTCTACCCCTCCCCCACTTGTGCTGTCTCTAGCTCTCTCAGAATAAATAAACTAAAAAAAATAAAAATACATATGTCCACACATACATACTGCAGAGTTCTGCTCATAAAATGAAAAGTAAAACCAAGTTAGGCAAATTAGTACTTATAACTTCTCCAATTGGAGGAGCACACCCCATTCTTTTCACTGTGGTGCCTCTTTGCCTTGTGTTCCTAAGCCTGGACTGTGCTCTCTTCGCTTCCTCTAAGATCCCTTCCCACCCTGTCAAGACCAGCTTGAACGTAACCCCAGGATGACTTTTCTGATATCCTTGGAGAGATCTACTATCTCATGCTCGGGCCCCCACTGCATTTTCTTCTTGGAGCCCAGCAGCCCTGACAAAGTGTTCTTTGTATTTTTGACATTTTCATACTTAGCAAATCAACTTTGTTCATTTGTGTATTCCAGCTCAGGGCATGCCACATTATAAGAATTAATAAATGCTGTATAAAATGACCTATACCTATAGTCTGATTTGAGAGTTTTATTTATAGAAGAAACCTGAGGAGCAAGAAAGGGCTAGTGTGTTGCTACCAAGGAATTGACCTAGGAGCAGTGACGGAGGGCATACTGGGCCCTTTAGATGGTCTTGGAGCCAAAGCTGACTGTTGTAGGCTCATTATCTTGTGCACAGACATCTGCAGTGACTTTCTAAAAGTCCCAGAAGACATAGGAAAAAGATGAGTAAGTGATTGCATTTAAATAAGTTCAAATCTAATCAGGAAAATCATATTCTAGTTTTTTTTTTTTTTTTTTTGCTTTAAACTGATTTATCCAATGAATGACTGAATAACTCTCGGAAGTAGGACCTATATCCACTTTGTAAATATGAAAAAAGAAGACCGAGGCTTCAATGCGATTCCATTTATCTGCACAGATGCCACTGTCACCTCTGATGATTCTTAGGTTTTTATCTCCAACC
The DNA here is from genome assembly GCF_018350195.1 of Panthera tigris. Lineage (NCBI taxonomy): Eukaryota > Metazoa > Chordata > Mammalia > Carnivora > Felidae > Panthera > Panthera tigris. The sequence goes on from NC_056660.1 coordinate 112,321,885, forward strand.
CCAACATGTATTCTAAGGAGCTGATTTACATGTTCAGCTCCCAGGTGTCATCTCCTCTGGTTTTCTCAGACACTTCAAACTGCATGTCCCAAACTGAACATATGGGTTTTCCATGTAACAACCAAAACTGATCTTCTGCTTTCTCTTTCAGGAAGTAGAACCCTATCCACTCGGCCTCCTGAGCTAGAAACCCTGGGAACATCTTTGTCTTTGCCAATCCGTTACCAAGATCTATGGATTATGATACAGAGTATCTCTTATGTCTGACACCCATATTCATCATGATCTTCATTCAAGTCCTTGTAATTTAGTGTCTGGACTTTTGACTAGCTTCCTGATTAGTCTGTTTACCAATAGTTCTTTCTTCTACCCAAACGCCAGCCCATCATCCCCTTGGCCGAAAAGCTGCAGGATAAAGTCCCAGCATCTTTATTATCCTACTTCAATATACTTCACTAACATTAGCCCCATTTTAGAAGCCTGCTCTCCCCTAGTGACACCTTTCCACCAAGTAGTACACTAAGCCTTCCATGTTCCTGTACACACTCGTTCCTCTGCCTTTATGCTTCTCTTTCTCTCCTCCATTTACCAAACTCCTACTCACCCTCCAAGAACCACTTCAAAATACCACCTCTTCTGGGAAGCCTTGTCTCGCAGTCCATTTGTTGCACTCTGTGTTGTGTGTGTGTTCTCACAGCATTTTGCTCCCGTTCTACTACCTTGTGATTATCCTTTAACTACTCCTGTCTCTCCTGTTGTTTTGAGGACAGAGTCTGGGTCTCATCCACACTTTTAGTCCTACTTCTTAGTACGGTGTCTGGCATGCAGAAGGAAGACCCCCCCCTTTGTGGATAAATCATTCAGCCACTCTCAGTTGTTTACTCATCTGTAAAATGGGAACACCAATCTCTTGTTAAATCTCCACTTCGTTGTTGTTTATGAAAATGCTCGGTAGAAATGAGAAACAGAAAGGGCTAGAGAACAGAAGGGGACTTATTAAGGGGTTTTAAGCACCTGGCTTTGTAAATGGGGAAGATGGGCTGCTAAACAGTGAAATGACTGAGCCTGAGCTGTTTATATAAACAGCAGTTTATAGCCCTAGGTCTCCTCACTCAATGCCCTTCCCTTCTACCTTTCTGTTCTGGAGCCTTACTGGTCAAGGCCCCATCCTAGCATCACCCTGAAGGAGCTTCTTTTATGATGCCATATTGCCTGTTGATATTTGCCATGTTCTGGGGAGAATGTTACCACAAGGCTCCAAGGTGTTTGGTTCCCTTGAGTAATATCCAAAACTATGACCGTCATGAGAACATACCTCAAATATTTGCTTTAGGTGAAGAAAAGACCCAACTCTATGTTTGAAATCTGGTTTCCAAATTTGTAACCTTAGAGGAGATTATCACTTAGGGAAATAAACTCTTGCTCCTAATTTTGTCAGCCAAATTAAAACATTTTTCTTCTTCCTCCACATTTCCTGGAGGTCATCTCCGTGTTTGTGTTAAAATATCCATTTTAAGCACATAAAACATCAAGTTTCTGATGTGTTATGGAGGGTTTGGGGTGAATCCTTTGGAGTATAAACTTTTAGAAAAATTAATCATCACCAGAGAAGAGAAATTGTCATCAGATAGATCCTTGGGCTACTGTTTTCACAGACTATGTAGGAGAAGCTGGAGGGAGCTGTCAACTCAACAGGCAAAGCCCTGGTCTTCCTCATGCAAAAGGCCAGTTGCTTCATGTTTCTGTTGCCAAGAATGCAAGCATGAGCGCTGAACCCCCAATTTCAAGCAGCTGTATTATTAGCAAATGTGGAGTGTGTTGTATTTCCAGTATATGTATGTGTGCGTGTGTGTATGTGTGTGTATGTGAGAAAGAGAGAGAGAGGGAAGCAGTGCTTAACATTTCACTATGGCCCTTATTAATTTTCAAAGCATTTATCCATCAGTAATTAGCAAGCCTTCTCTGGAGCCCAGAAAACCAGGGCATTAGTATTAATTTCACACTGAAGGTAGGAGAGACAAAGTGATCATAATAATATGAAAGATAGTTTTGCCAGCAAGCATTTGGGGAGCCCTTTTCTGTGTGAGAATTGATAGTATTTAGAAAGTTTCTAGCTTCAGTCATCCTCACATTACTGTAATTTTAGGACCAGGTATACAACTTTAGTTTTCTTAGTTTTCCTGGGTCTTCTGCCGTACTGCTTCTCCTGTGACCAGAGCCAGTACTTACCAGCTCCTCCAGTCCCCTCGGGGTCAGCAAAAGAGTGCAGGTGGTGCCATACCACCCGATCTGTCTCATTGACAACTGATGGAAAAGTGTGTTTGCTCAGGCAATACATGTCTTGGAAGGAAGCCTGTGCTAGGATTTATTTATTGCAGAATCTACTATCCCTGCACCATGTTGGAGTACATAACACTTACAGTAGGTACTGATCACATAATTTATAAATGGGAAAGGAGGAGAGATACTTAGTTTATCAATGCCCAATGAAATTTCTGAATGATAGAGACTTTTTTTCCATTTTGTAATCAAATGCAGTTCTGCCAGTTTTCTTGATTGGTATTAGGTGGAAGTCTGCCTTGGACCAGAAGCCACAGTGGCATTTGCCAGCTTCTTATAATTCATGGACTTGACGGGCAGCAGAATGTGCTACCTCAAAATAGGCAACTTTGGCTTAAAGATTATTTTGAGCTGAAGACAATGAAGAAGCAGATACAAGAAAAGCCCTCTGCCCTCCCCCTATTTGACTAGAAGCAGGACATAAATTTGTAAAGGGCTTCCCCTTTCCTCTCTGTAGCAAGAAGGACAGAAGATAATCATAGGAGACAATTCTAGACCCCCATTAGCCCAGAGACAGCGAAACTAGCCCTCATCTACCATTAGTCTCTCCATTAGTCTTCCTGAGATTTAATGCCCCAGAAGCTCAAAGTCCTTTTCCTTTGCCTTGTCACGTCTCTAAAAATGTATTCTTCTTTTGTGGAGGTGCCATCTAAGCCCAGCTCCTACTTACCCCCCTGAGTTACTCATCTCTGACTTCTCTCATCTGTTTTTGGGGTGCACCTGTCAATAAATTCCTATTTGTTTTTCTCTTGTCAATCTGACTTTTGTCTGTGTCATTTACAGGACTCCAGGGGGGCAGTATCCAAGGGTAGAAGCAGCTTAATGGAAAAAGAAAAGAACCATGACTTTTTACCAGTGTACAACCTAAAAACAAAACACTAAAATCATCCATATCCTGAAAAAAAAAAAGCAGCCTTTTAAGAAAATTTAAAATGAGCTGACTGTAACTTCTGGCTGTGTCTTTTTAAAACATTATGGCTTAGGGGTGCCTGGGTGGTTCAGTTGGTTGAGTGTCCCACTTTGGCTCAGGTAACGATCTCCTGGCTCAGGTCACGATCTCACGGTTTGTGAGTTTGAGCCCTGCATCGGGCTCACTGTTGTCAGTGCAGAGCCCGCTTCAGGTCCTCCGTCCCCTTCCCTCTCTGACCTTCTCCTGCTTGCGCTCTTTCTTTCTCAAAAATAAATGAACATTGAAACAAAAGAAACTTATGGTGTAAATCTGTGTATCTGGGGTTTGACGAGCAAAGGGGTAGTCATGTGGACCGGCAGCCACCTTCTTGCTGCTTCATTTGACATTAAGTTTCTCTGGTTGATATTTGCAGATAGGTGTCTTGGAGTCTGCCAAATGGAATCAAATCTTGGTGACTGACTGGAATGAGGTGAGGGATGTTGCCGTCAGGAAGGTGAGAGCATTTCTTCCTTACACCAAAATGAATTCCAGACGGAGTGAATAGTGGAATACACAAAAGTGAAACTGTAGCAACACTGGAGAAAACACGGGTGCATTTTCCTGATGATCTGTGAGTAAGGAGACCTTTGGGAGCATGACGTGAAACTGAGAAATCCCAACCAAAAGAATGACAGAGAGGAGCCTATAGAATTTGAACAACATTGCCGTTCAGAAAGAATACCCTCAGAGATCTGAAAAGACAACCAGCTGAAAAAATTTGCAACATGCAGCCTAGAGAAAGGTCTGATTTCTTTCTTTCTTTTTTTTTTTTAATTTTTAATGTTTATTTTTGAGAGAGACAGAGAGCAATGCGGGGAGGGGCAGAGAGAAAGAGGGAGACACAGAATCCGAAGCAGGCTTCAGGCTCTAAGCTGTCAGTACAGAGCCTGACACAGGGCTCGAACCCACAAACTGCCAGATCGTGATGTGAGCTGAAGTTGGGCACTCAACTGACTGAGCCATCCAGGTGCCCCTGATTTCTTTTTCATACAAATAATTTTTACAAACTAAAAATTAAATGAGGAATGAACCAAGAAACCAACAATGAACAGGAACCAACAATTCATGGTAAAAGAAACACAGATGAACAATAAAGAAAATGTTTAATTTTAGTCAAAAAATTCAAAGTAAAAGAGCATTGAGTGGCCATTTCTTATCTGTAAAACCCACAGGAAGTGTGATAATGCTCACTGTGGGCAAGAGAAGTACAAAAGATACTCTCATAGCCCATCAGTGACATGTATAATTTGGGACCGCCCTTTGGGAGAGCAGTCGTCGGTCTGAAGCATGATTTTAAATGTCTGTGTTCTTGAACCCGGCAATTCCATGTGAAGGAGTTTAGCTTGCGGTTATGCACACAGAAGTACACAAAGCTGCAAGGATGCTCATTGCAGCATTGTGTACTGAAATAAAAGCTGGAAATAACCTAAAGGACCACCCAGAAGGGAATGTTAGAGAAATTAGTGTGTCTATTTCTTAGAGCACTTCTATTATAGCTCTTGGGGAGGCAGGGGTAGACTTGTAGATGCCAATATGGAGCGACATGTCTGCAGATTTTATTATTAAGTGAAAAAAAGCAAGCCGGGAACTGAATGTGGAGAATGCCACAATACATTTAAGGCAAAACTAAAATGAATACATATATATTTACACCTCCATATGAATACATGCCTGTGTACGAATAAAATGTTTATGCCCAGATATAAAAGGCATTTTTCATAAGGCTGACTCTGGGAGTCGAGATTGGGGTGAGGGAGAGTGTTAAGGAAGGGGGGGCTCACTTCTCCTTGTATACTGTTGGGTGCTATCTGAATTACTATTATTATTTTTTACATCATACATTCCTTTGATAAAAACTTGAGAAGAAGATGTCGGTGATTTCTTCATTTGTCCCTTATTCCTGTATACCTCTCACCATATAGGGAACCTCAAGGGGAAAACAAATTCTGGACTGCTCCAGGCTGAGCTGTTGCATCTGACAAGGAACTTTTCAACCAATTTTGGATGCAGCGGCAGCAGCAGCAAGGCAGGACCAGCACACGTTATTCTCATGGTTCAGTGCTGGTCCTCACTGTGGCTTAATTTAGCGGAAACACATTAAGCCTATCTGGGTCATGTTGCCTAAGCCGTTTGGAAAACCAATCTGTGATCTTTGTCCTCTTAGTATTGATTTTTAATTCCAGCTCTTGTTGATCATTAGAAAATACAGACAGTGGCCTTCTCCTTTCTTCCTAATAACCCTTCAGGTCACTCATTCACATTTTCTAGGCTTCTCCCATCTCTGTTCTACCGCTTAATCCTTTAACCCTAATGTGCAATTTCCAGGGGTCTCTTAAGCGTCTTTTTCATAGAACCTCAACAAAAATGGTGAAAACTCCACTGGCAGCTGACTGTGAGGCTGCCCCGGTCCTGCCTGGCCCACCCACTGGCTGGGCTGGGCTGGTTAGTGGATGGATGTGAACTCACAAACCTTCTCACCAAGCCAGTCCTGCAGAGCCATCTGGAGTATCAAGGATTTCAGGATTTGTCTTCTGATTCTGCTCAGGGCTGCCAGCTGGTGGGTGTTTACAAGAAGGAGCCTCTCACAAAACGAGGGTGCCCCATTCTCCCTCATGAATGGACTGTCACCAGCCCCTGGGAGCAGTGGGGTCTGTTTTAGAGAGAATGACTGAAGGTGACACTGTGGAAACTGAGTCTTGGTGCAGACATTACCAGGTAGCCAGTGAAGGAGAGCAGAATGTGCCACCCCAAAAATGACTTGTAGAAGTTCAGGACATGCCACCCCAAAATACGCCCTTTTGGTATATTGATTATTTTGAGCTGTAGGTTCTTGAAAAACAGCAAATGAGGGGGAGGGTCTCTGCAAGTGCCCCCTTATCTGCCTGAAATAGGTCCTCCAAAAGGAACTCAATTGTTAAGAATCCCCTCCATGGGAGCCTCGTCAACCAGGGAAGGTGGAGTCATCATAGGAAAAGAGGCCCCTGACACCCAGACAGACTCAGTCACAAATTCTCACACCTCCCATCTCTTCTGAGGGCCCATTCATCTTACCTAAAAATCATTTACCCTCTTCTGAGAGGTGCACATCCCCCTCCCCTTTCCCGATCAAGACTGTATTTAATTCTGAATTCTAAGCCACCTCAGAGAGTTACTCATTTTTCCCTGGGTGTTTCCCTTGTATACATCAGATATACTTGCTGCTGAACTTCCATTTTCTTCTTGTTAATCTTTCTTTTCCTACAAGGGTCTCAACTGTGAACTCAGAAGGGTGGAGGGAAAATTATTTTCCTCCTCTACACAGGTCTGTCTGTCTCCTTGGCCAGGACTGGATATCCTTCATCATGTGGCCTTTCCTCAGTCCGGGAGGCCCACCCTTCCCTTATACTGGACCACAGAAGTTGTTCCGTGGTGGGGACTCAGTGAATTAATTGTCAGAGATTGACTTTTATTGATCAGAATGTCATGAAGATTATTTTAAGTGAAAAAAATCTGAACAGACCAGCAGCTAGACTTCTTTTACTTTAAAAAAAAAAAAAACAAAAAACAAAACTTCGTAGCAGCACGTTCCCAAAATGTAACTGCCACAAATCCTGTGGGTCAGGGTGGGGGGAGGGTAACAGCTAAAAAGGAGACTGTCTGCTTGCACCCAGTTGAGAACATCACAAACACTCATGCTTTCCATTTTTTCCCCTCAAAAGCTCATGTGTATCCTAAACGTCCTCTTTTTCCTTAGAAACTCTTTCCCCTCACTTTTTTTTTCTGCTAAGGTGGTATATAAACCCCCATCTTAACTGTTCAAGGAGCCATTTCTTTTCTGCACTTCTATATATCTATGAATAAACTCTGTCTTTTCTTTTAATCTGCCTTTTCTTAGTTAATTTACAGGCTCCACGCAGTACAACCTAAGGAGAAGTTTTACTCCCAACACAGGACACCAAAATTTTCCAGGAACTGTTATTTATCAAGTGTTGACATTACGTGGGGGGCGAGGCCAAAGTTACAATATTCCGTAAGAAAGCCAGGATTCCAAATTGTTTATGGCAAGACTTTGTCACCATCGCACAAAACAAATCTATGCACAGAAAACAAAAAAAGAGGATCTCCATATGTGGTAATAGGTCATAAAGCAAAGTCTTAGTAATGAAACTGTGGAGGAGTGGGTAGAGGAAGAGTTAGACAGGATGCTGGGATGGAACAGAAGGTCCAGAATATCTTTGTGACCTTGCGTGGGGAAGAGTTTTTTTACTCAGAGTAAATACACAAATTATTTCAAAAATAAGGGTTTCTCTTCAAAACAGGGTGCCATAGACAGATTTAATAGACGAGTGATAGACAGGGAGGAGATATTTGCAGTGTCTGAAATAGACACTGGGCTAGTATTTAGAACAGATGAGGAACTCTGGAAAGAAGATTTAAAAATACTCCAAACAGAAATCCTGTTAAAAAGCGGATGAGGGAATGAGAGGGAGAGGCAGTTCACCGAGAGGAGAAATGCACATGGCTCATCAATTATGTGAAGAAAGGTTCAACCTCATTAACTACTGGAGAAATGCAAATTACAATAACTGCATTTCTCACACCGGCAAACGTGAGAAAGCGGGATAATACCTAGAGCTGGCAGCACGTGGCAGGCCACAGCCCCCAAGGGCAGGCCTTCTGGGGAGCAGTCGGCTGTGCTGAGTGGCGTTAACCCTGGGTATTCCTTCCTGGGTGTGTCATAGGAACACTTAAATAGGACCGCATGCAGTCATGGGGGTGTGTTTTGCAGCATCATTTGTGGTGACAGAGCGGTTTAGGTGTCCATCACTGTGACAATGAGGAAGTGGAAGGCTGCAGATAGTCAGCGGACAGAGGCAGGGCGCTAGCTTGACACGGATAGGCCATAAAAACCATAGTGTTGAGGGAAACAGAAGACGGGTCATAATTTTGTACTGTAATCCCTTTTATGTAACTAATAATCACTCAACAATATATTTTTCCATACCCCCACTGGAGTGTAAGCTCCAGGAGGGCAGAGAAATTAGGGTTTCGATGGTCTCTAAGTGTTCCCAATCTCTAGGACTCTGCACATGGTAGGTGCAAAAGAGATAGTTCTTGAGTGAACAACACATAAATACGTATGTATGTTCATAATTAATATAAATACATTCAAGTGGGTGATTTTGGGGAGTGGGGGAGAATGGGAATGAGGATAAAGTGTATGTGAGAAACAAAAAATGATGATAATGTTTTATCATCTGACTCATAGTTCTATTCACATTTCTTTTTTTTGGTGCCTGGGTGTCGGGGGAGCACTAGGAGAAAACATAGCAAAATATGAATTATTCTTAGATGGTGGGAATTAACACTGACCTTTTTGTTCCCACTGCTTTTCTAGATTTTCTAAAAATCTGTAATCAATGTATTTTATGTTCATCATTCCCAAACCCAACACTTGAAAATGTCTTTGAGAGGGGCAGTGCCCCAATACCAAGGTTCCCCCATTGCTTCTGCCAGCAACCTCCCACTTCCCTCCAATACAATGCATACACACTTTTACAGAATTCTAGTATCTCTGTCTCTGCTTGTACCTTGACCAGTAGAAAGCATTATCAATCTCTCCCTTTTCTTCAAGACTAACCTCCTAGTTTTGGGACTGTGTTTGGCTTCCTAAAATAACTGACCTCTGGCTTTCTATCCTGCCCTGTTATGAGGGTTTGTTTTGGTTCCTTTCTCACTCTCCCCCAGTTTATCCCAACTTGGTAGTCTACCCCACTATATTGGGTTGAATAGCGTCTCCCCCAAATTAACATCCTCCCTGAAACTTCAGAATGGGAGCTTATTTGGAGTTAAGGTGTTGCAGGTGTAATTAGATAAGATGAAGTCCTACCGGAGTACAGTGGGCCCTTAATCCCAAATGACTGGTCCGTATAAGCCTGTTCTCATAAGAACAGGATAAAAGACAGAAACAAACAGAAGATCACTATGTGACAACAGAGCAGAGATTCAAGTGATTTGTCAACAAGACAAGGATCTCCAAGGAAACAAGAAAGAGGCAAGGAAGGATCTTACCCTGGATACTTCAGAGTAAACATGGCCCTGGTAACAACTTGATTTTCGACTTCTGGCCTCTAGCATTGTGAGGGAATCACTTCTGTGTTTTATTTTTATTTTTTATTTTTTTTAACGTTTATTTATTTTTGAGACAGAGAGAGAGCATGAACAGGGGAGGGGCAGAGAGAGAGGGAGACACAGAATCTGAAACAGGTTCCAGGCTCTGAGCTGTCAGCACAGAGCCCGACGAGGGGCTTGAACTCACGGACCGTGAGATCATGACCTGAGCCAAGTTGGACGCTTAACCGACTGAGCCACCCAGGCACCCCATCACTTCTGTGTTTTAAGTGCTCACATTCATGGTACTTTGTCACAGCAGTGCTAAGCCTCATATATCCCCCTATACTCAACTGGGTGTTCATAGGGAGGATTTTCAGTGCCAAGAAAAGCCTTGCCTGCCCCTAGTATCCTCCTTCTCTGGTTTTCTCAGCATCCAAAAACTTGGAGGAAGAAGGGAGAGAGATCTACTTCATACTTTTATTTATGCTAATACTAGTTCCAGTTGAAAAAACTGTAAGATAAGATTTAGCTATTTCCTCTAATGAAATGTTTATGTGGTCATTGCAGCCAACAGAAAAAGATATCTTCAGAATCTGGAAGATGCACTGGAAAGATTAAAATCCAGTAGAATTCTTTTTTTTCTTAAAAAAAATTTTTTTTAATATTTATTTTTGAGACACAGAGAGCATGGGTGGGGAGGGACAGAGAGAGAGGGAGACACAGAATCTGAAGGAGGCTCCAGGCTCTGAGCTAACAGCTCAGGCTGTTAGCTCAGAGCCTGATGCGGGGCTCAAACTCACAGACCGTGAGATCATGACCTGAGCCGAAGTCAGATGCTTAACTAACTGAGCGACCCAGGCGAAAAGAATTCTTTTTCTTCTGGAGATATCACTTCTGAACGCACTTTCCAATACCTCTGCTCTAGCAATGAGCAGTTTGGCCTGGGCCACACCCTTCTCTACCTCCAGATACCTGGATAGAAAATGGGAATCCTTATTGCTCTCCTGCCCTGCTGCTACTCCATGGGGCTTCTGTCTTGGAGGAGAATATGAGGAGCCTGCAATTCTCTGTCTCCTCTCTCTGTGTCTCTGCACTGTGAGAGCTCCCTGCTGGGAAGCACGGAGAGTCCCCAGGGACAGAAGAAGCAGGGTCCCTGCACCTCACGAACAAACAAGCTGTCCTGGACACAGCCAGGAGATGGTCACTTTTTCTGACTGTGCCATTGCTCCAACTGTGCTGAGTCCCCGGCAGATTGAGATGTGTTCGTTCGTTCTTTTTTTTTTTTTTTTAATATTTTTATTTATTTCTGAGAGAGACAGAGCACGAGTGGGGGAGGGGCATAGAGAGAGGGAGACAGAGAATCCAAAGCAGGTTCCAGGCTCTGAGCTGTCCGCACAGAGCCCGATGCGGGGCTTGAACTTGTGAACTGCGAGATCGTGACCTGAGCTGAAGTCAGATGTTTAACTGACTGAACCATCCAGCTGCCCTGAGATGTGTTGGTTCTTTTGCTCTCATGTGCCACTCACCCCCTTTCTGGGAGGCCCCCCTTTCCAACAGCACTTGTCCAACTCCTCCAAGCCTTGTCCCCTCCAGTCCATTTTCTACAGCAGGCACAGTGGGTGTTTCCAAAGTGCACATATGAGTCACTCACTCATTTCCTGAAACCTTTTGGTGGCTCTTCATTTACCCGAAAATGAAGCCCAACTTATTAGGTGGTAAGGCCATGGGTGAGGTGGTGTTCTTCAGTGCCTCTGTCACCTGCCACCTCTCCCTTTTCCTCCCTATGACGTGGAGTGACTTAACAGTTCTCTACATAGGGCCTCTTTCCCCTATCTGTACCGAACTATTTCATGTGCAGTTTTTATGCCTAGCGCCATCTTTCCCATTCCCTGCTGGCCGCGTAGGTCTCCCATAGCCTCAGGTTCCATTTAAACATTGTCTCCTTAGAGAAATCTTTAAACACACATGGTCAGGTGTCCCACTAAGTCAAGTTTTAAAACCTCCCTTTAAAAAAATAAAATAAAACCTCCCTTTTACTGCTTAGCACTCAGCATGATTTGTAAAGCCCCGTTTATCTGTATGATTGTATGAAGAATGCGTATCCCCTCCCCTGGATTATCAGGTCCTGAGAGCAGGAACTGTGTTTATCTTATTCATCATCATCCCAGCACCCAGCCTAGAGCCTGGTTCATACTACAGGCTTAATAAATGTTTGTTGCAGGAATGCTGGATTTTCAGATAGCTCTGTAACGAGGTCCACCCAGTCGTGATATTCTCTGGGCCTACAGACCATACTTGCATCCTGTCCTCCTGACATGTTTTCCACACTTAATCCATGAAACTGCTACTAGTAAAATACATGCCTGCGTGTTGATGGGGTGTGCAGCATACTTGATTAATGATGTCCTATGATGATTAATTTATATAGCATTATAACTTTTTTTCAAAGAAAAATCCTTCATTTCTATTTGATTTAATTTGTGCTGCTACTCATCGACTAATATTCTCTAGAACTGTCTCCATTTTGTCCATATCTCTGATACTTTACACTGATAGTTGCACTTGCAGAGGAAATGATATTTTCCCCATTTTTTTTTGTGTGTGTGTAGTGATGAATCTTTTCTACGGAGATATTTTTCAAAAAATAATCTCTGTCTGTATTTGGCAGGAGCTCTGCCTACCCATTTCCTTCCTCCCCCTCCCCTGCTGCTCTATCTTTCCTGCCCATGCCATTTCTTTCCACAGCAATATTTTAGCAGCACTTGAGGCTTATGCACTTTCAGTGGTCTGCATTTTTCCAACTGGAAATATTCTCTTGGCCTGTTTTTAACCAGGGAGTTCACAGGTAGTACTTTTTCTCATTCCAGAAAGATCTTCAGGGGTTGGGGGAAGGAAGCTTAGCAGAGATCAGGAAGACCCTCTGAATAGATGAGGTGCTGAAACTTAAGTTACGTTTATTGGGAGCAAAGTTGTGCGGGGAATCCAGTGGGCTCATCTCCACTGAGCTCTGGGTGGTAGGAATTATGTATGTATTCTGGGTCGGTTGGGTTCCCTGCAGAGTTTTATATTGTTCATCTAATTTAATCCTCATCGGCACCCTGGGAGGTTACTGTCATTAATTCACTCACCACTCATTTATTTATTTACAGAGATTAGAGTAAGAGCCAGTGTGTGGGTGGGGGAAAACAGGCATTCCATTTCAGACATGTTACAGCTCTAATACCCCAGTTTTCAAAGTAAGAAAAGGAATTTGTAATACATGCCTAAGATTGCACAGTTACCAGGAGATGGCACTGGGATTAGAAGCTGGGTCAGTCTGATTAGAGAGCCAAGTTCTTGGGTCTCCATTCCACAGGCTTGAGGAAATGAAGCATGGCTGCACTGGGTGCTCAGCAGAGCCTGTTCCCTGCTCTTGTCCTCATCAAGCAAAGTGGCCTCCTTATCCCGCCTGAATTCTTGTCACCCAACGTACACTATCCCTATATTTTAGAGGCTGATACTCTTGGCATAAACCCTAGGAGAGGACAATCACATAACTTCAGGCATTCGCTGTGACCCAATGAAAAATTGTCATGAAAGGATACATTAATTAGCTCACTTCCTATGATGACTCATTAACAAATGCCCTGGTGAAAGTGTTCCTCCAAATGCTTAGGTAGGAAAACAGAAAAAGAGCTAATGTGGGCAGAAGTCATGTCTGTCCCTTCTCCTGAGATCAGCCAGTCCCCTGGATCTTGCTCTCAGACATGGAAGCTGATGATTCTGGCCCCAGTGTGGACCTGTGGACTGGCATGTATGCCCTATTCTCACCATACCTGCATATGCTCAGGTGGGGGGGGGGTCCCATGACAGTTCATCATGTGACATTTGTGATTCTTTTCTTCTTACATTCTCTATCACCAGATGCTCAAGCAGAGGGCTTGGGTGACACAGTCTGATCCCTGAGGGTACTGGGGATTTATATATAAGTGAGTGCTTTAAGGAGTTTTCTGCCAGATTCTCTTTAAAAAAACAAAAAACAAAAAACAAAAAACCAACAACTTGCTTTTAAGACGTGCAGCCTTGACAGCTTAAAAAATATTTTCCTGAAGGAAAAGGAAACAATTTTCAAGCCATTTCCTTCATGTTAAATAGGCATTTGTTTATACTACCAGCCTGGCTTTCAAACTTCAAGGAAATCTATTTTCCCAGAGTGCTGGCCTATAAAATTTAAAACTCCTAAAAATATTCAAAGCATGATAAACAGGTGCAAAATGCAGATTCCACTGGATGCTGGGGCAACCCACGTATTCAACTTTTCAGTACTGCCTCAGGCCCTGGGTGGGCCTTCACTCAAGCTTTCTGGCTTCTTGGCTCCCTGGCTCCATATGGCCTGAATTCATATGTGCTTTGAGCTCTCCCTACCACAATAAAAAGACACTCCTCCTCCTCTCCCCTCCTCTTTTCTCTTCCATTTTGATAAGTTTGCAAGCAGATTACAAACTGTCATCTCAACACCTTTACCTTACACAATGGGACCTCACTAGAGATCATAGCAGGTGGCAAATTGGTCGGATTTATCATTATTTGCATTTTTAATTTGTGGTATTTTAGGCCCAGAGAGTTTTTTTTTATGGGTCTTAAAATGGCAACACAAACATTGATACATAATTCATCATCTACTTTTCATAATACCTGTGGTTAACAACCCATTGACATCAACACTTGAAGCAAGATGAAGCTACAAGTTTTAGCTGTCTTGCCCCCGCTACTTTTCTCATCTCTGGTCTATAAGAATAAATTGCTGATGGAAGCACAATCAGCAGCCTCCATACTGATGTGTCAACATTAAAAGCCTGCTTAGTTGTAGCTTTGTTATTATTCAGAATGACCAAGTCTTAAGTAACAAAGGTAAAGTGTTTGGGCCTCCACAGTCCCTTGACTTGGGAACATGGGGTACTTTTAAATTTAAGCAAAAGGTCAAAGAGCAGGAGGGATACCCCAATCCTCACCCTGTTTTCTCTTTCCTTCCAAATCCCTAAATCTCTTTTCACAGTTTTCCCCACCCCTTCCTGCTCCCACTGGGCACTGCTGTTGGCATAACTCTGGGATGGAAGAGAGATTAGCACCTCTAATCCTTTTGAAACATCAGCTTTATAGATAAGCCATATGCATATACAGGATGCCCTGGAATTTGGGAAGATACCAGTGAAATAAAGAGGATCTTCAGCAGATTTACCAGAAGGATGATCACTGAATATAGCCAAACAGACTAATTCGAGAGAAATGTGAAGACCTTGTTGTGTTCTTGGTGGCAGAGACTGTAACTCAATGGGGATAGAGAAATTCCTAATTTTTTCCATGCTATTCCAGGTGCCTCTACATAGAGCCTGTTCCATCAGGATAAAACATCGCACGCCAGTCTTCCCATGCCAGTCTTCCCTTTCCTTGTCTCCTACTATATAGATAAACCAGTTAATCAGAATGTCATTGGTGCCCTCCAGGAGTTTAGTGGTTCCTGGCACCATATAATGCAGCGTATGATTGGTCTTATGTTGTTTAATGTGTGTTGGTTTGATCCGCTTACCCACCCTGTACCCTTCTGTAGAGCTTTCCCATTTACTGTGTCTATCAAATTGCTCTATTAGATTCATACATGTAGGAAGAATTTAAATCACAGATAAAAGTAATCACATGCTTCATCAGTTGAAATGATTATCCTTTGAGGATTTCCTTCATTCCCTTCATCAAGTATTTCTGGAACGCTTACGAGATTACTGAGCACCATACACGGCATTAGGAAGGTCTCATTGAATTTTCGCATCTTTTTAGACCCCAGAAGATTAGAGATGCATGAGAAAAATCTTTGAGGAGATATGTAATTTCCACAACAAAAATAATGGTTTGCTAGCAGGCATCTGACTCTAGCCACAATTTACTGGAGACCTTGACATTGGCTGTACTTCTTGCTAATGACTAGACTCTATTCTGGTGATAAATTACAATGACTTCAAAAATAATAGACTGGGCAACTGATTGAGGTTTCCATGCATGAGTCTGGTCAGGAGGAGCCATTCCCAGAGTGAGTGTCTTAGAGGATCTGGAGGATGACATATGACACCTCCTGTCGGAACCCGGTATCTTTTTGTACAGCTGATGATACTGGGTCATCAGCATAACACGTGGCTACAGTCAGCTGTGTGTCATCCCTTTAAAGTAGGACAGACTCCTAAAGAGTGTATTTTAGAACCACACTTGCTCTTTATTCTTTTATTACAAATTGACTTGTCTTTTGCTAAGCTGCTCTCTTCTCTGAGAAGATTTATAATGTCAGGAATGCACATACAAGGATAGTTGAATAAGTAATAAAGTTCTAAAGGAACGCTTATGTTAATTTATAATGCGCCATTTGTCGACAATGTGAAAGACATTATTTCAAACAAAGGTAACTAGAGGGATGTTAATAGCCAGCAAATATATTTATGCTAACTCTTATTCTGAGTAAGTCACTGCATTGTGGAATGGATTTGTCATCATGTTAGTAGTGTTCTTAATTGTCTCTAATTTTCCTAATTTACTTTTTAAATCAAAATATCATGCTTTCCACAAACTTCCACTTTTAGATATTATATATACTAAAATATGCTAGACTTTTAGTCTTTGTAAAGGAAACAAATGGCTCAGATGGAATTCCAAATGTTAGTCTAGCATCGTCTTATTTAGTAAGGCTGGCATGTTCCCAAATTCCAGATAAGTAGAGGATTGTGCAATTAGCCACATAACCTGATCCAAAATTTTTTTCCTTGAATTGTTTTTTTTTCTTGGCCAGAAATATCTAAATTAATTGGGTTGGCCATTTCTTTTACAAGGCCTGTGAAGATTCGCTCTAGCTGAGGGAATAAGCAAAATCCCACCAAGCTTCCTTGGGATATCATTGGTCTTATTACTGGTGGGTGGAGTTTATGGTACAGAAACAAGGAAAGAACAGGCAAGACCTACATTCTTGGAAGCTTCTTTGGGTAATTTCTCCATCTCCGTCCACCAATTTTTTTAGCTGAGGCTGTGGACAATGCAGGAATTGGGAAGTTGCTCTGCTTCAGTAGATCAGTCCAAGATAGGGGGAACAGATGGGGTAAAATTAATTATAGGATTCTTCATCTATTCAGTCTGCGGTACCCTGCAGCTTTTTGTGAGCCTGGCTCTTCAGTCTGTGGCTGTGGGTGATCTATTCCTTCAGAGAGGCCTCTGTAGTCTCACGCATACACAACTAAATTGTCCCTATCTTTAGTCCCAGGGCCTCACACTCTAGGTCCTCTAATTCATCTACCAGTGAACTAAATTTCCAGAACTTAGCTTCATCATTTTAGCCCCCTAATGACAAGTTTCAATGGCTCTCCCATGTCCTACAGGATAGCATCTGACACACAGAACCCTCTGAGATCTGCCCCCAGCTCATCTCTGCAGCACGCCTCCTGTGTGCCCCTCTAGGAAGTCTTTATTCTGGTCACATGCAGCTTCTCAGAAGCCCCCTGACTGTTCTGGGCCATTCTGGATATCACCTTCACTTGCCTCCTCCAAATTCCCACCTCTCTCTTCCCACTGATCTAATTCCTCCTGCTCTGCAAGGCCCAGCCCCATTCTGTTGCCTCCTTTGAGATCTCCCTGAACACTGTGTGGTCCATGGGGCTTCCCTTGCTGTGAATTGGTACCCATCCTCGGCCACCTATTTGTGTCCCTCCAGGGACAGCTCTTACAGCGACACCTTATTTGGACAATGCACTTTTCTCCTGCAGGTTAACCTCTTTTCCCAGCTCCATGGTCAGCCATGCATGTGACACCTTTTTGTATGTTCCATGGCATCATAGGCTCTGATAAGATGGCTCAGGATGAGAAATTATGAACCTAGTTGTAGCTCCTACCCTTCCAGGCATACCTTCTACAGCCAAGAATTTCTTCATCATTCAGAGACAAATGAACCCCGAGAATCCCAATGCATGAACATTTCCCAGAAAGGCTAAGAGCTAGCTCTGGAATGCCTAGATTAGAACAGCGGTTTTGCTACTTCCTGGCTGTATGATATCTCTCTACCTGTGTGCCCTCACATAAAATGGGGATTATAATGGTATCCAAATTAATGGTTGTTGAGGGGACTAAACAGCATCATATAGGTAAGGCAGTTAATGCTTGGCACACAATAAGTGCCCACGAAATAGTCTAAGTATTATTAAATAGTGTCAAAAGATTTAGGTCCCAGTCTTCTCTTTAACAGAGAGTGTCAGTTGACCCTTACCGCACAGGATGCCTCCACCACTCAACAGTGGACTTTGGAGATGGGTCTCCCCTGGGCTAGCCTGGTAGTCTAGGTGTTCTCAGGAGGTGGGGGGGGGGGTGCATCGATAGAGTTTTGCCCTGGGCCTGTCTACTGAGGTGGCAAGTCCAATATTACAGAGATGGTTTTATTTTCATTTCCATGCACCTTTTCCTGAGCCCCTTGACAGAACAATAGTAATAGCTTGCTACAGTGAGAAAGGCTGCAGGCAAGCCTTTCTAGCACTGGCTGTGAGACCGAACATAGATCAATGCAGTCCAGGATGGACAAGACAAAACCTTTCAGGTGACACAATCAAGAAGTCCAAGACCTGGACTAGGAAACATGCAAGGTGTCCTAGACACTCCAGAGCTCCCTGGGGGCAGAGCTGAATGAGGCATTTACAGGACGACCGCAGTATCCTCCTGCCTGTGTGCTGCTTGTCTTGTATAGATTTGGGCTTACGTCAACCGCTATTTTACATTTATATGGTTTCAAATATCCCACCTAAGGGGCTGCTTTTCCTTCAGGCCTGCATCTGACCAGGTCGAGGAAGTCCCCTTCTACCCCAGGCGCCAGCGAGACCCCAGGGCCCTCACCCTGCGTGAGACCGGAAGACAACTCATTTGACTACTGGACACACCTGGAAGAGCCCTCTGGGCAATCTGTCTGTAGAGTGGTGAGTGGGAGAGTTACCTTGAATTCAGTCTCAATGTTGGCTAGCCTGGCCAGTTCGTTGCTCAGCTCCAGCGCGGTGAGCACGGGGTCTTCGCTGGACAGAGACAGGTAAGCAGCGCTCGCCAGCCCCTTGTAGGCGTTCATGCGGGAGCGCGAGTGGCTGAAGGAGTCCTTCCGCTGCTTCTCGGTGCACTCGTTGCACTTGCAGAAGTAGTCGTGCGGCCGCTCGATGCGGGCGCCCTTGAGCAGGAGGATGTGCACGATCTCATACTCCTGGCAGTGCGCCGCTAGGATGATGGGCGTGATGTCGTGCGAGAAGCGCGTGCCGTCCTCGTCATAGGCGTAGAAGTCGTCGTCGCGCAGCTCCTGCTCCAGGGGGCTGAGCGTCAGGCGCTGGCCCTGCGCGAAGGCCGGGTGGTTGAGGATGGCCTCCACGATGCGCACGTAGCCCTTGCTGATGGCGAGCAGCAGCGCGTCCCCCACCCGCGCCAGGTTCTCCTTCTTGAGCAGCAGCTCCGTGACCTCCAGGTGCTCGTTGCCCACGGCCAGCTGCAGCGCGTTTTGCCCCATGTAGTCCACGCAGTTGAAGTTGAGGGTCTTGGACTCCTCCAGCATTTTCCTGACCACGGGGATGTTGCCATACTCGGCTGAGTCCAGGAAGCGCTCCTCCTCGGGCGTCAGGCTGGTGCCCTTCTCGTTGAACATGTAGGCGGGACCCCGGATGGCCTGGCGGCGGCCCTTCTCCCTCAGTGTTGTGTGCCGGCGCTGCATGTTTTTGAAGGTGCTGCTCCCCAGCCTGTGGGGGAACAAGGCAGAAATGCTTGGTTACTCTCCCAGGGGCCTGCGGGGTCCCCAGGGGCAGAACAAACAAAAATTGTTGAGATAAAAAAGAATCTCATGATCGGGATCTTACGACAAATCATTTTCCTCCTACTGAGATTAAGACAGATTGGCTAACCTAACTATTCCTATTCATAGAAAGGAATATTGATGTAGTCATCTAGCGTCTGTGACCCTTGGATGGAGGAATGACGGCAAACTGAAATGTGGGTTTAGGTTGGTGTGTAATGAGAGCTAGAGGGGGAGGGTGTGGGGTAGTGATGTGGTTGAAACAGGCCAAAGACTGTGGATTTTATTTCCATTTGTGCAAAGTTTAGTACCGCACCTAACGTCTCTGGGCTTGAGTATATTGCTTCTCTGTGATTTCACCTGTACAATGTGGGTAGCTTTTTGTGTGCCATAAGGTCCATAGGAGGATTAAATGAGGTAACATGTATTAGAAAATACTCAGTGTTGGTTTTATTCTGTACCCTCCTTCCTGTTGCCTTGCCCAGTTCACCAAGCGGTCTGCTGTAGAGATGGGCGCTTTGGGTACTGCTGCCTTGATTTCAGGTGCATTTCCCCATTGAGCTCCCTCACTGTGACAAAACATGCAAGCATGGCCACACGCCTCTGTTTTTTGCATTCAGTGTATGCCTACGCCATATGGGGTCTGTGTTTTCTTTCTGATACCCGTGCAGCCTAAGCAGATACTAAAGGACAAGATGTGATAGGGAGCAGGCCTAGACTCATTGTCACTTACTGGTGGCTTCTGAAGTGGCTCCCCTGAGGAAATTCAGCTGTAGCTTCTTAAGATCAAACCTGGATTTTTGTATGGATGGAAGAACAGGTCGGCTTAGATGGTGGGTTTATTCCTAATTTGCTCTTTGCTATTGTGGCATAGTGTAGAGGTAAATGCTAATACTACTAGTAATAACAGCTAACATTTATTAAGCACCTATTACATGCTACTAAATATACTAAGAAGTTAATAACCTCACATATATTACTTGTATAATTCTTGCATTTATCCCATGAGGTAGATGCTATTACTGTCCTCATTTCAGGTGATGATGCTGACACAAGTAGGGCTGAGAGACAGGCTTGGAAGTCAGAAGACCTGGAGTAGGAGTCCTGGCTTCACCTTTGGCCAACCTTGTGAGTTTGAGCAAATTACCTGATCTTTAATTTGCCAGGGTTTCAAAAATTGCAGATAGCTATAGGGTAATTTGAGCTTGAGTCAGATATGCCGGCTTCAGCTAGCATTGAGACTTTGAGTGGATCCCTGGCTCAAGATACTTTAACTGTAACGCAGGATTTGCGCCAGATGTTCCCTAACTCTCTATGAATGTGAGTATCTGATTCTCCAATTGGCCCTCTTCTTATTTTCTATTCTTTTTTTTTTCTAGTCTACCCCTCACTCACATTATTCAAGTGATAGTAGAACGGCATACATTTCAATAAGATGGTATCTATTCTAAAGAGTAAGTGCTTGGGGATTTATTTTGAGCCATTTTCCACGTTTCCCTGGGTCTGTTTGTTAGGGGTCATGTTTCCATGCATTAAGAATATTCAGTATTTAAGCCATTTGTAAACAATAAAAGTTCCAGAGGAAGTCCTTTAAATTAAATCTTGTGTTTTGAGATTTAAAAAAAAAAAAATGTTCCATTCAGTGTGGGGAGATAGGTTCTACTTACATAAATGTGTTAGAAAAAGGCTTAGGGCGGAAAGCTGCCACCACGGGGCAAAAGCACCCAGGTTAGGTAATGAGATAAAGTAATGGGATCACGGGTAACTTGTTATCACCTGTAGGACATCCTTTCCATCTGACTCCAATATATACTTCTGTCACAAACTCCCCTCGCTCCCAGATCCTTTGCTTCTTACACACACAAGTTAATGATTACTATCTGGTTGCTTTCTCCACGTTCACGTATTTAAGATCTTGTTTTCTTCACATTTACCACGTGGGTAAATACCTTGTGATCTCAAAAAATGTGGAGATGAAACTCCCTGTTTAGGGCTCTTGGGTTCCCCCAGACATTAGCCTCTCTCATATTCAATTTGGCACGCGCTCTTTTGCTGGACAAGAGAGAACTCCAGACTCATAGTCTGCGACAGACAACTCAGTCTTGTGATTTTTAAATTTTGGGTCTCCATTTAGTTTTCTGCTAATTTTACCTTTTGACCTGCTCAAACCCTTTTGGTTTTAGCTCCTTCCTGGGGCCCTTTGTGGTATAAAGCAAAGACTTGGAGGTCAGAGCTTATGCTCTAATTTTGCCTAGGGCTGAGTCACACGCTTTTTGGGAGAAGCTGCTAAACTATTCAGTGGAGTAGCTTTTTCATCTGCAAAAAGTAAAAGGAATAATTATGGGTAACTCCTTCAAAAGGTAACTGTGGGTGATAAATCCTGATAGAGAGTTCTGTGCTCCTTTAGGAAGAGATCGGAACTGCCATTCACTTTTCTAAAGTGCATTTTGATAAAAGATGGCTGGAGAAAAGGCTCTCGGGATTCAAGTTCATGATCTCCTCTGAGCCCATTGCTCTCAACAATGCCATCATTCCAGGGAGAGAGGCTGCTTATTGATGCCAAAGCAGACTGTAGATTGGGAGTCCAATAGTGACCTTTAGAGGAGAGAGGGACTTACAAATAGGAAGCAGGCTTTATTATTACAGGTTTTCCAGAGGGAGGAGAAGTGACTGAGTTGAAAGCTAAGCAGCCACCTCATTTGTATCCCCAAAGAGCCTTGTTTCAGAGGATGTCATGAAATCAGTTTCAAGGTCTGTCATCTGGGTACACATACTCAGGTGGTAATTGAGCCTACAAAAGACTAATAATCTTTTTTTTAAGGTGATTTATTTATTTTGGAAGGAAGAGAGCAGGAGCAGGGGAGGGGCAAAGAGAGAGCACACAGAGAATCTCAAGCAGGCTCTGTGGTGTCAGTGCAGAGCCTGATGCAGGGCTTGGTCCCATGAACCATGAGATCATGACCTGAGATGATATCAAGTGTTGGACACTTAACCAACTGAGCCGCCCAGGTGCCCTTGGATTAATTACCTTTCTGACAGAATTACTCAATCTGCCCTCTGATGAGATGTATTCCCTGCTCAGGAGCGCCTCTCTGGATTTAGACATTACAACTCAACCTGAGAAAAGGCAGTTTCCACTCAGGAACATCTGAGTGGTGTGTCAGTGATGAGATGGCGGCTGTCCTAGAAGGAACCAGGGCTTGAGCTTGATTCTATGTTACTTTTCCATTAGAGGTCTGCTCAAGAGGGAGAATAGGTCAGACTCCAAGGTCATAGGTACACAACCAATCCACAGAAGCAAGCCATGGAGAGATTAATTCAAAGGAAATATAATAATAACTACTGAACCAAGTCAGAGCAGAGAAACATTTTACAAGAAACATGTAAGTACCCAATCTAAATTCAGAGTCCGTATAAATATCGTAGACACTGCAGGTTAAAAATGTAAAGGTTGTTAAAGCATCATTTGATAATTTCCCTCATTAGACAAACAAACAAACATGAAAACAAGGTATAAGCATTCCTGTTTTTTAGGTGAAGCAAAAAGACTAAACCTTAGGACAAATAATTTCACAAGAGTAGAGCATCATATAAATCTTGATGTTTCTATAAACATCTTTTATCCATGGACAAATCCTGATGTTTCTAGAAACCTCTTTTATCCATGAACAAATATATGTGTGTGACTAGTATTTGTCAGAATGTCAAATGTCTTCACCATTAGACAGGTGTTTTTCTGAATGACCTTGAAAGCAGACACCCAGATATAGTAAGAAATAAACAAGCCTCTCCCGGCTTTTAAAACCTCAGCTTTGAGATACATTTGGATGCTCACAGAATTGTCAATTCTGCTATTTTCCTAGGAGAATTTGTCATTGATGAGACCTTATGGGCCTTCAAGTCATGTATGCATACATGCATATAATGGGGCATCCTACTCACTGAGATTGCTTCTAACATAATAGGGTTTCACAGCAGACCCTAGAGCCACATGAATTGGTTCAGATATTGATGGGGGCCTATTTCTTACTTCACTGGGGACTTTTTATTAGTGTGGACTCCCTCTTCCCTTTAATCATGCTTTTTAAACATGTATTTTTTTTAAGCTTTGTTAAAGTATGATTGGCAAAACTGAGAAATACTTAAAGTATATATTGTGGTGATTTGCTCTAAGTATACATCATGGAAGGAATCCTACCATCTAGTTAATTAACACATTCACCATCTCACATGTATCTATTTGGTGAGAACATTAATTTCTCTCTTAGAAGATTGTGTCTATGTAATACCGTGTTATCAACCATTATAGTCACTATATGGTACACTAGAGCTTCATCTTATAGCTGAAAGTTTTAATATGCTCTTGTACCAACCTGTCCCTATTTGCCCAATTTAAGCATTTTTATACCTATGAATATATTTAGCCCTTATATCCTTACTATTTAATTTTGACATTGTGGACAGTCAGTCTGTAGCCATACATTTCGTACAGGTTGGGAAGAATCCACAAAAGATATGTCAGAAAGACAAAGCCATTTGGTTCACAGTAGCTGGTGGTCAGAACTCACACTCATGAATCAGCTGTGTTGCTCTGCTGGAGAGTGGGGATATTGTCACAGTTTCAGGACCAGTAATGAGCAAAATGATCTTCTTAATCTTCTTAAAATCCAATTAGCATTTGATTGCCCTTACTCTAATATTTTTCTTAAAAATGAACTTTGAATGCAAATGCCCTCTTATTTGCATATATTACTGAGATAATGACTGATCAAACTCATCAAACACCTCAATTAAGATACTGTGTTTTTCATCTTTCATAAATGCATACATTGACATTTGATGTCATTGAGAAGAAGAGTTTCAGTGGAAACAAAACCATATTTGAGAGGAGGACTGATTATTAAACTCCCTCTTGATCCCTTGGTTGCTATTTTTATCAAACTGCTTTTACAGATGCATCAGCTAGTCTGAGGAAAGCCAGATGTCAGTGATCCATGAAAAGTATGAATTCTGCACCCTAAATCCACTGCAAATAAGCATGACCATTAAGCATTTTGGAGACAGAAATTGTGATTAATTACTGATGAAGAAAAGGACTCTTAATCAAAATGTCTTTTTGGAGATATTTGTTGTCTTTTTTTATAAAATTGGTACATGCACCATAGGGCTCCATGGAAATCACCCAAGCCTGAAACTAATTCAGTCTGTAACATTCCACAACTAAAGGTAGAGCCAAACAAAATCCATGAGTTAGGTCAGTCACCCAGGAAAACCCAGCTCTGGTCTGTGCATTCTCTCCCAAGTGTACATAGTCTGAGTTTTAGTCCAGGGCATCAGTAATGAAATATTCAAGTGATTTGGAATGTTCTCCAAAATCTCAGTTCTCTTACCAAAGTAAGAGAAGAATAAAATCTATCCTCCATGCACCTCAGCCACAGTGAAGATGTAGTAATGTACATCAAATGTCCTGGATAGTAGGAAGCCTTATGCAAATGTTAGATGACTATAAATTGGCTTACATTTTACTCTACACTGATATAGTCAGCTTAGCTATTTTTCTAAATGACTGTATAATAGTGATAGTTAACATATATTACAGATTTGCCATGTTGCAGACATTCTGTTAAGTGCTTTATGCGAATTATTGTTTTAAATTCACACAAATCATATGATAAGCTTAGCTGTTTGCCTCAATGACTAATCATAATGATTAACATTTATTACACATTAACCATATTGCAGGCACTATGCTGAGTACTTTACATGTATTATCATTTTAAATTCTCATTAACTACTACATGATACAGTTGATAGTGTTATTCCCATTTCACAGATGGTGAAATGAGGCTCAGATAAATTAACTGCTTTTGTTAAGGCTACGTAACTTGTGAGTGGTAGACCCACTATTAGGAGTCTAATCTCTTTGGTTTCAAAGCTAATGCTTGGGTCTGGTATGCCACTGCCATCCATCTTCTTCCTCCATTTTTTCCCAAATGTCTTTAGACTGTAAAATTTTCCACTAGAGTGCAGGATCCTTGAGGGCAGGGGAATTTCTTATTTATATGGCATATGTACCTGGTACCCAGTACATGTGATGCCTGGCATATGGTACATGGTTGGATAACTTAATTCTTAAATACTTGAATTTGGGTTGGTTATTAAAGAAGAGCAACAAAATAGAAGGGTTAATGTTTACCAGTGTCTTACTTCTTTTAAATAGAGGAGCCATGTGATCCTATTGCTATTCTTTCCTATTTGTGCCGACAAGTTTTAAAATTAGGTATGAGTTCCAAAGCCAAACTAGTTTCCACTTTCACTGTAAATAATGGTCCATAGGTTGCTAGAAGAGACCATTAATATCAGAGGGTGTATTAATTCCCTTGGGTGACTGGGGCAAAAAAAAACGGAGACATTCCCACTTCTTCAGGATACTTTTGAAAAATTTTATGTATTTCCAGAGGCATCCAATTAATTTCTAAGTATCACCTTTCTTGTTCTGTTGAAGCTGAGGTGAGATAGTATATATAAATGATAGTGCCTAGTAAGTGCTGTAGTAACATTGGACACTATTAATTGTCTTAGTTTAATATAATCATAAAAATTGTGGATCTATAGCATTCAAGTTCTCACCTAAGCTAGTGACAGCAATTTGCTTGTAAAATACACCCATTTTGAATAAAAGAAAATATATCTATCTAGTTACCCATGAATATACATGAGTTTATATATCTTACTCTTCAGGTTCTATGGAATAGCCAAGTATCCTTCTGCTACTCATTATAATACATTATCCCGAGATATACTTTCCAAACAATTCTGCTAGTGTGATATATATTTTTTCCATTGCATCTTGGATTGAAAAATATTATATAGATTCCTTAATGTTAACAAATGATTCTATCAGCAATTTATTTTTCAACAAATAGTGTCATCTAGAGAAGAGATTATTCTCCATATTTTCAAACTACCTTCTATAGTATCCGTGCAAATATAATTAGTGCTCTGTGTGTGCTTCTTTTATTCTTTTTTTAAAAAATCCTTATTTGTCTGTTTGTAACTGGGGAAACTGGTTGTCTGTATCTCATTGTGTATATCTCCAGATAGAGCTGAAACAGTTAAGTTCTTATAGTTACATGCCTTTCCCCCAAAGATTTGTCTTGGTATAAAATAGATCCATGTAACCTTTTAACTATGTCATTGACTTTTGTGACAGAAGAACTTGAAATGATCATCTACTACTAAGAAAATAATACAGGCCCTTAAATTGTGAAATGACAAAATGACACAATTTCACAAATTGTGAAATGAAAAAAGTAACATGCTGAATATTTTGGAGGGGGGGAATGGTGATTGCCTTTCCTGAGCAAGAGATCCTGTCAGTTCTCATCCAGGATACCACATGTATCTGAAATTAGCCTCAGTGAGGCTCCACATAGCTCTCATTTTTTTTTTCTGGGTTAATTGCTGCCTGAAGGAGTTAGCTAGTCTGTATGCCCCTAAGCTTCGAGCAAGTGTTTTGGAAAGAAATGTTTATGAAATTATAATTGTGACATAGAAACTTGGTAAATTGTTAAACAATTAAACCAATGTCATTGTTTAACAAATCTTAGAGAGTGAGTTTGTATCATGTTCATAATGAATATTCTGGATTTAATGTGTATTCATTCATAAATCTGATGTGTGTCCAGTGATTCAGAAATAGGACCCACCAGCAGGTGGCATTCTGAGGCAAAAATTCACTGAGTGCCACCAGACTGGGTCAATCATTATTGCCTCTTTCAAATCTACCCTGAATTCATTAAGCCTTTAAATTACAATTAATAGCAATAGCATCTTGATTAAGTCTATTCAGTCATACTTAAGTGAATTTACAACTTCACATGTAAAGGAGGAGTTTCTGTGTTTCAGAGTTTCAAAGCTTGTGTCAAAGCACTGCCTGGATTACATTTCTTTTATTAAGAGCATATTCGTTATGTTGAAACGGACATCTAAAGGTCATTATTTTTCACAAATAAAAGGAAAGAAAAAAAACAACCTCTTTCTTCCCACCTGTAGTTCTTTAATGGTGGCTACTTATTAGAAGATAGCCTTCTTCCTCTTCCTACCCCTATATTTATGTTAAGATAAATGCAACCACAAAAAATTGGCAAATTAAAAAGCTGTCAGTAGTGAAGTAGGAGGAGAACAGACAACACATATACTCTCTTCCAGGAATAAAACAAAACAAAACAACAACCCTGCACTTTAGTACAGAAGGACTGGGTTACCAATATGAGTTGTCTATTTTAAATGGATTTATAAACTTAGACTTCCAATGAAAACTAAAAAAAAAAAAAATTCCTCTACCAACCCAACAAATAAGAAAGATTTCAGATCCAGGTTCATATCTAAAAATCCAAGCAATGCACAGGAGGGAGAGGGCTAATAAATAAAAGTTGAATTCTATATTTCAGCAAGAAAACAATCTCTGTTGGAAAAATCGATATGAAAGAATCATCATAGTCGCTTACATTGAGGGAGAAATAAGCAGGCTGGTCTCTGGTCTCTAGATGACCGGAATCCGGTGATGAGTCGCGGGAATCTGGCTCCCCATGGGTGGTAGCCGAGGGGATGCCGCTCTCCGTGGTGCTGAAGTGTAAAGCTGGTCAAGTCCGTGGAGTTGCGAAGATGTGAAAGCGCGCTTCGCTGTCCTTTGTGCTGCAATGGTAAAAACTCCCCTTCCGAGACAGACTTGCTTTACCGTTCTTTTCCTAATCTGGGGGAAATTTCCCAGGGAACATGACGGAGAAGGATCCGTGTGTGAGACTGGCATGTGGCGTGGTGATGGGTTGGTATAGTTCCCACCCCTTCTCGCAGACAGTAGCTTTGAAAGGGAGGTAGCAACTCTGTCTTCCTACCATAGATCCTCACGATTTCTACCTGCCCCCTCTCGTGCCCCAGAACAGTGCATAACACACACACACACACACACACACACACACACCTCAATTATGTAAGGCAGCAGGTTCTGGCTCCTGAGGCAGAATATTCATCTGTTTAAATAAATGAAAAATGTGGAATGAATTGGTTTCCTACCTGTTGTGTCTGTGTGTGTTTACACAGGAAGGGAGTTGAAAAGAAAACTAACGCCTGGAGAACCTGAAGAATGACAGAAGTAGTTTTTTGTTTTTTTTTTTAATCAGCTTTAAGAAGACTTTGTCTTCTCTGACTGATGCATGTTCTATCTGTATCCTTTTGTTTCATGATCTTTTAACCTTATCTAGGATCAGGAAGAGGTCAGTGATATAGATCAAGTCTGATGTTAACAACAGGACTTTAAAAGGATTAACTTTCATTTGTAACTTTCCATTTATTGAAAGGAAATTCCTAATGCAAACATCCATTTCCTCACAGTCCCCACTCCCACCAATTGCCTTGTTAACAAATGGTCTGTGATTCTTAAACACTAAGGTATTTTGATGGCTTCATGGGAGAGAAACCTACTTAACTGAAATATTGCCTGTGTGTGAGAAACCAGGATTAATTCCAGGATCTACCTCTGTCACTGAACAATAAATCAGAGTGCTTATTCTTTGAAACCAATTCATGGATTAACAACAGTCTGTAAAGACTGTCTCTGTGTGTAAATGTGATACTTAGGGTTAAACAATTGGCTTATAATGTATTTTGCACAATGGTATTCTATGTTTATATGCAAATCAAGTTGCATTAGTTTATTAATATGCTACTAGCATTTTCTCTGGAAGCAACATGATGTGTGGGGGAAGACCCTGGAATTTTGATTCATTTATTAACTGTGTGACTTTGGACATAATACATAACCTAATTGAACCTCTGTCTCCTCATACATAAATGGTGGGTAATAATGGGGGTAATAATACTTTTTTCCAAATGCATGGTGATTATTAATTGAAATGACATGTACAAAGCACCCAGAAGGGTTATTTAACATTTAAGAGGTGAATAATAAGTTAGAATGTTTTTACCCCTTAAAACTAGACAAGTTAAAGTAATTCTTTAGTTACAACTCTCTAAAAAGCTTGACAACAAACTGATTTTATTCCTGTAAGCCTCTATACAGGTTTTCCAATATAAGTGATTGTTCTTTATTGGATAAAATACCTTTTTAAAAAGAAATTGTCTTAAAATGAAAACTTTTTCTTTTAAAATTTTTAGTTTTGAAGAAAATAATTTTAGTTCTAACTCGAATCAGGAACAAATACACTGAATTCTCTTGATTAAAATGTTAATGAATTAAGAGCTATTTAATATCACATAGAAGTGTAGAGCAAAATATATGAAACCAATAAAAGTGTCTTACACAGTCACAAAGTTAGTAGATTAGCTATGACACTGGTAATATCTTTTTGATTGGGATCTTCATCATCATGATTAGCAAAACAGCATAGAATAAAATACTCTTAATTATAAATACTTTCTTAAGACTACTGGGTTGTGGCTTTTAGTTGATAATGCTGGAGATGAAGTCTTATTATATTGTTTTAAATAAATAACCAAAAGAGTGTTTTCATGAAATTCTGACATGAACTATGTTCTTGTTTCCACTCATGGTGAGCTCATTAAAAAACAAGTCATATTTTTAAAAGTGTGACAATGAAAGTGCAGTAGTTATATATATGGAGGAAATGAGCTAATTATTTTATAGATACATTGATTGAAGACAGGTCATAATCAGGCCAGTTAGCTCTTCAAAAGTGATAGGTTAAGATGGTATTTGTGAAGAATCCAGCCTTCAGTGTCCACATTATTAGAGTGCTTTATCACTTCCAGAGGATCATGGTCATACACAATATTTCATTCAGTGGGTCAGTACTTGTAATCTAAGAGTGTTACATACGTATCAAAATATTTTCAGTGTGTAAAACACAGAAGTAATTAGGTTCTCTCTGTCATTGATGAAAGTTTAGAAGCCTATATAGGTGTCTAAGTTTCACGTGTAAGGTCTTAAGCTTTGTTTTCTCTTAGCTCAGAGTAGAGTTTATACAATTCTAGTCAAACTTCTTGTATTTTAATTCCAAATCCTCCAATTCCCTAGTCCCTCAGTTTTATTACCTGTAAAATGAAAGTAATAACAGTCTCTCACTTGTAGAATTACAGTGAGGATAAAATGAGACAACTCACATAAAGTGCTTACAGCAGTGTCAGGCATATAGTCAGAGCTCAGTATACATCAGCTTTCACTATTGCTTAACAGCTCACTCTATGACTGAACAGTGAACATATTATTGATATATGGTTCTCAGACTTTGTGTGCTCTGTTGTCACCTCACCAGCCTGTTGAAAATATAAAAATACAATTTTCTGGTGCTCGAGAGAATTTGCCTTTTTTCTTCCAGAACTTCTGGCCATTCTGTTGTGGGAAGTTCATAAGTCATACTATGAGGAAACACTGCTCTTGTCCATTGGAAGAGTGATTTGTTTTAGAAACTGCAGTCATAAGTATGAAAGTCTGCATCAAATGACTGAATCCTTTGGGACACTTACTCTCTTTTTTCTCTCATGCTAATTTGTTTGGTTACTAGACAGACCTGGCTCTTTCTCCCAGGTAGAAGCAACAATATAGTAATCAGATTGACTCTTACATTTTTGATTTAAGAAAGTGATACAAATAAGTCCTACAGGAAAAAAAAATCTGGTTGAAATTTATTTTTTTTTTTTAATTTTTTTTAATGTTTATTTATTTTTGAGACAGAGGGAGACAGAACATGAGTTGGGGAGGGGCAGAGAGAGAGAGGGAGACACAGAATCTGAAACAGGCTCCGGGCTCTGAGCTGTCAGCACAGAGCCCGATGCGGGGCTCGAACCCACGAACCGTGAGATCATGACCTGAGCCGAAGTCGGACGCTTAACCGACTGAGCCACCCAGGCGCCCCAAAAATCTGGTTGAAATTTCAAGAAGCCTCTATGTTAAGCTTGTACTCAAAAAAGAGTAGAAATCTCTTTCATCTTGGTTGATGGAAATATCACTGCAAAGCTTCTCCAGAGTGGGCACAGATCTGAGAAAAATCTTGTGCTCTAGACTGTTCTCAAGCCATGAAAAATTGTGACTTTATTCATGAACAGGTGGGGAGAGACTAGAAATGGCGCTGTGTCTTAAAGTGATGCTACGAGTAATGCTAATTTAATCCTCTTCATTTTATGCATTTTGTGGAAAATTGTTGATCTTCTAATTTGGGCTGTAAACTTGCGGATTTCAGTGGTTATGACTTTACAGGTTTTATGTCAGCTATAATTGGCCAGTAACTTATGAAAAGTTTTTTTTTTTTTTTTTTTTTTTTTTTATCAGTGAGAAAATGGGTGCCTGGGTGGTTCATTTGGTTAAGCGTCTGACTCTTGATTTCAGCTCAGGTCATGATCTCATGGTTTGTGAGATAGAGCCTCGCATCAGGCTACACACTGAGTGTAGAGCCTGCCTAAGATCCTCTCTTTCTCCCTATGCTCCTTCCTCCCCCTAAAAAATAAGCAGAAAGTAATGTGAAATAAATAATTATTTACACACACTGATTCCCTTTCAAGGAAGGACTTGCACAGGAATGATAGTCATCTGACAGACCTCAGCTTTCATATCCTTCAGGGTCTGCCTCAGCTGAAAAGAGCCATCTTACCTGAGGTAACACCTTTTCTTGGGCAGCCTTTATCTGGTGACTGAACAAGGTAGGGGTATATAAGCCATTTTAGAGACACTATTGTAAGGAACTCCATAGCTCACTGCCTTATTGGCCAGATTATCATAGTTGGTTTCTTCCTCTGTCCAATCCTACCTACTCTCTCTTCCTTTCATAAATGTTGATCCCTAATAAGTATCTTTCACCTCAAACTCTGTCTCAGTTTCTGTTTCCAGGGAATTGAACCTGCGTTAATTGGTAGTAGGTGTGGTTTCAGAAAGTAGGTGATTATGTGGGGTTTGAAGCTGAATTACCATCTAGCTGGCAATGCAGACCTCTTCACAGCTCTTGGAACAAGGTGATGGTCTACATCCTGAACTTTCAATGATATTGAATTGGGAAGTTGTATTTGTGGAAGAGGATACATTGCATGGGTGATATATCATGCATTTGAAACTTATAGGAGAAATAATAATGTCAAGCAGAGGCTACAGTTAAATGCCATTGGTACCCAAAAGAAAGATAATGAGTAGCTGAGGTTGTGTAATTGGCAGTTGAAATTTAAAATCCAGAGGATCTCCTGGTTGTGTACAAAGAAGCTCTTATCAACTCTAGTGGGAAGATAGAGAAAGTCAAGGTCTAAGCCTAGGAATTAATATTTGGAGGACTGAATTTAGAGATGACTAAATGCTAAACCAAAATAAGTCTATCATGCCAAGCACTTTGGTTGGAAAAATCCAAGACTCTGATGGAATGAGAACATCTACATGGATGTCTCTCAAGATTTTGACCCCCTGTATACTTCTGAACATTTTGAGGCTATATATACGGTCCATTTATCTCCATTAAGAGTTAGCCCCACCGCCCCCTGCCCCCATCTGAGACTGGAAGATTTTATATAGACCTCTCACCCATGAAGTATCATGTATCTGTCTCAGGACCCATACCATTTTCTCTGCTGACCACAACGCCTATAACTAAGTTAAGTTGTACACAGGATGTGAATTGACTTTATTATCTAGAGACCCATAATATAGCGGAGGATGTTCTGAGCCTGGTAAGGCAGGAGAGGGACAGTGCACCAAAGGAGCTGCAAGAAATAGCCAACATGTACTGGCAGGAGTCAGGGAGGTAAGTGTGGGCCTGGGTTCTGAGGATGCTTGATCAGGGGGCCTGAAATAAAAATTGCATATTGAACAGTTAACTGACCTGGAAATGTTCTCTTGAATTACTGCATTTATTATTTTGGTGAGGATCCCAGTAAATGGTGTGAACTTACTACTCGGGTGGCCCCTGAAAACATGAAAGAGAACAATGGCTCACATACACAAAGTTGAAATGAAAGAATTTTCATGGTAGAGGACAGAAGGAAGGGAATGAAATGCTTATGGATGTGGGGATTCTGGGATCAGTAATTTTGGCTAGAAGGCCCATGAGACGATTATGTTCATGGACCCTAGAGGATACATCTTTTACCAAAGTCATAAGAAATGCACTGATTAGAAGAACACCAGTATCATCTAAATTTTCAGTGTAGTTCTTTGTAGGCCAGGGCTGGCAGTAGCATATTCTGGCGGTGGCATTGTCCATTATGGGCTTGGTTCCCTGATTGAGGTGGGCATGATAGAACCCTGAAACAATTGAGGCAAGTGGCAGGACTTTAACATCTGAAACCAGGCTGTTGCAGTGCTGTCAGGACTAGCAAGAATGGAGGGTCAGTCAAGAGCCCACAGACTAATGGAAATGGTTAATAGAAAATAGCATCTCTAAGGACAAAATAGATGGGTAACTGACTAAGATACTGTTCAGTTTATTGCTGCAGAAAAATTAAGAAACGATGACTAATAGGCCCTGGATGTCTTACTTCAATAAAAAGTAAAGATCCCCAAAGCATATTACTTAATGATATAAGCCATTCTGAAAAGGCTGCGTACTGTATGATTATAACTATATGATACTCTTGAAAAGACAAAAGTATGGAGACAATAAAAGTATCAGTGATTGCCAAGGGTTGGCAGGGAGGGAGAGATGAATAGAACACAGAATATCTTTAGGGCATTGAAACTTTTTTGTGTGATATTAGAATGGTGGATACATGTCAATTATATATTTGTTGAAATCCATAGAATGTATAACACCAAGAGTGAACTCTAATATAAGCTATGGACTTTGAGTGATAATGATGTGTCAATGTAGGTTCATCATTTGTAATAAATATACCATTCTGACAGAGGATGGTGATAGTGGGGAAAGCTGTGCATATGTGGGGCAGGGGTCATATGGAAACTCTCTGTACTTTCTGCTCAGCTTTGCCTTGAAACTAAAACTGCTTTAAAAATATAGTCTTCATGAAACAAATAATGATTCCTTGCTCAGCTTCTGGATGATCGTATTTTCAGTTCTGGAAACCATTATTAAAGTGGTGGGCAAATTCCTAGGAGAAAGAAGATCTAGGTTGTTTACATGGTAATTATTCATCTAGCCCTTCTCCAAAGGGTCCTGCCATCATTTACTTGAACAACTTGACACTAGGGAAAAGAATAAAGGCAGTACCCATCTTGAGATCTGTTGAACACAGGGTCTGAGTTGATATTAATATCCAGGGACTCAATGTGTCATCATGGTCCCCTTGTTAGAGTAGTGGTATGAAATGACCAGGTAATAAATGGGGTGTTGGCCAACATGTCCACAAACCCACCTGATGGCCATTTCCTTAGTTCCAGGATATTAAATGGCTTTGAAATGCTTGACAGTTGTTGCAGTCTCCACATTGGGTTTTAGTCTTCTGTGGTAGAATTATCACAGCAAGGAAAACAAAGTGGAAGGCTTTTGAAACTATCCCTCACACTCCCTAGACAGCCAAGATAGTAAAGTGAAAAACAGTATGACATCCTGGAGAAGGAAAATAGTGAAGATTAATGGTACCTTTTGGGATTTAAAGGGTTCACAGGTTATAGTCCCCAAGGTATTTCTATTTAATTGGTCATTCTATACTTGCAGAAGCCAGTGTCCCCAGGGTGATAAGTGTAGAGTACTTTAAGTTGAAGCAAATAGTAGCACCAGTCACAGCCACTATACTAGATGTAGTATTTTGTTGGAGTAAATTAATAGACCTCAAATATATTGTAATTGTTTTGGAAAATATGTTATTTTCTATCCCAATAGAAATATGATATTTCTATCATAAATGAGGATCAGATATTTGCATGGAATACACAGTTTTGCTTGAGGACTTATGTTAACTGGCCTACTCATTGTCCTAATATAGAGCAAAGATATCTGGACTGTCTGAACATACTGCAGAACATCATATTAATTTATTAAATTGTTGATGATGATATTATGTTGATTGGACCCAATGAGCAAGAGATTACCAGCATGCTGGAGGTCCTGGTAAGACACATGTACTCCAGAAGATAGGAGGTGAAACCTGTGAAGATTTATGGTTTTTCTGCATCTATAATTTTTTTAGGCATCCAGGAATTAAGAACGTGCCAGTACATCGCCTCCAAAGTAAAAGACCAGTCATTATGTCTTGTAATCTCTTACCCAAAGAAGGAAGCACAGTGACTGGTAGGCCTCTTTGGGTTCTGGAGTCAGCAAATTGTACATCTCAGGGTTCTGCTCCAGCCTGTGTTGTAGGAAGCATGAAAGATCACCATCTTTCAGTGGAACCCAGAGCAGGAAAAAAGTCTATAGTAGGATCAGTTTGTAGTGCAAGCAGCACTGCTCTTGGGCCACACAATCTGGCAGACCAATAATCTTAGGGATTATCACTGGTGGGAAAACATGTCATGTATAGTTTGTGTTAAGCCTCAGTGAAAGAATCATAAAGTGGGCCTTTGGTATTCTGGAGCATGGTCTTAGCATTTGCATTAGAGAATTATATACCTTTTGAAAAACAACTTCTGGCATGTTACTGGGTCCTGGAAGAGATGGAACATTCAACCATGAGAAGCTAGGTGACTGTATGTCCAGAGTGGTCCTTCATGAGATAGGTTCTTTCAGATTGACAATTCATAAGGACAGCTGGGTCCAGGAACAATCCATAGAAAAATGGATGTGGTATATCTAGGACTGAGTAATAGGGGGACATGAGCATGAACATGTAGCTCAGATCCTCATGGCACCCACCACTCTGGTACCAGGATCATTTATTCCCCTTATATGGAGATTTTAATATAAATAGGAGAAAAAGCCTGAATTCAATATAGATGAGTTAGCTTAGTATTTGTGTACATATCAGAAATGGATGGTAGCTATACCAGAATCTCATTTAAAGATGGTCTTGAAAGGTAAGGTAAATCTTCTCAGTGCTCAGAGGATTGGTAGACCTTTTTCATAGAAAAAGAACTAGCCTGAGGTTAAATATATACAACATTATGGATAGTGATGCATGGATTGGTCAGCTGATCAGGGACCTGGAAGAAGAAAGAATGGAAGATGGTTGACAAGAAAGTCTGGGTTAGAGACATATGGATGGATATATGATATGAATTGTGAAGATCATTGTACCATGTCTTAGTGTTCAAAAGATAGCATTTACCATGAAAGTGATACTTAACAACCGAGGAAGAAAAATTACCTATCCAGCTGACGCAGCCAGTCTCTGTCATCACCCACTGCAGTGCTGGGACAACAGGCACATGAAAGACGGTAACAAAGATGACAGATATGCAAGACTCCAGCAGCCTGGACTTCCATTTACAAAGGCTTGACAATCTGGGGTTGCTGTTGAATATCCAGTATGTCTGCAACAGAGAACAATGTTAATACGAGGCCATTACTCAAGAAGACCAAGTAGCCTGTAGGTAGCAGGTTGACTACATTGGACTCATTTCATCCTGAAAGGGTTATTTGTTTATTTCCATATGTCTTACAAGAATGGACATGTATTCTAGGTGAGTTTGCCTTTCTTGTCAATGTAGTCTCAGCCTGTACTACTATCCAAGAGCTTATAGAGCATTTGATTCATTGACATGGAAACTTGTGTAAGGTTGCCTCAGACCAGGGGACCCACTTTATAGCAAAACAGGTTCAGGAGTGAATCTATGACCATGAGATTCACTGGCCATATCACATTCTACTCCACTCAAAAATTGCTAGTCTAACAGATCATTGGAAATCCAGAGGCAATCCTCTACACAGTTGGGATGCCATCTTCTAGAATACTCTATATGCGTTGAATCAATCACCTTTATCTGGTATATCCCAGTAGGAAGAATACATGGACACAATAATCAGGAGGTGGAAATAGTACTGACTCTACTTAACCGTCACTCTCAGTGACCCACTGAGAGTCATGTTTTTCCTTTCCCCATAATTATAGGTTCTTCTGGGTTATAGATCCTGCTCTCCAAAGTGCATATACTGTCTGAAGGGGATACAAAAATGTCCCATTGAATTATAAGCTTCATTTGTCACTTGTCACTTCATTTGTCAACTTCCTTATGTTCAAGGATCAAAAATAAGAAGATGAGTCACTGTCTTGGCGAGGTAGTTGATCATTTGGAGGAGATGGGGCTGCTATTACACAATGGAGGCAGGAAGGAATATAGTAGAACTCAATTGATTCACTTGGATCTATCTTAATAATCCCTTGGCCAATTGTGACTGTAAATGGGCTGGTATAGTGACCCCAGCCAAAGAGCATGGTGACAAGGCTCAGATCTTTAGGGCTGAAGGTCTGGGTAACACTAATGAGTAAGTAGACAGATCAGCAGTGGTGGTAGCTAATGGTTAATGAAATCTAAAAAGGATAGTGGAAGAAAAAGATAGTATAATTTGGGCCTCTGAGACCCACTTCTGCTTTAGGCATTGTAGTCATCTCACTAACATCTCTCTCCTAAGCTTCTTTTGTGAAGAGGGGCACACCAGAAACCTGGAGGAGCTTCTCTTCATCCTTTATAAAGGAGAAGGAGACTAAAGCAGAAAAAGAGGTGGGGAGTGCCTGAGTGGCTCAGTTTGTTAAGCCTATGACTCTTGATCTTTTCTTTTTATAATATTTTTTGTAATATTTATTTATTTTGAGGGAGAGAGAGAGAGTGAGCAGGGGAGGGGCAGAGAGAGAGGGAGACACAGAATCCGAAGCAGGCTCCAGGCTCTGAGCTGTCAGCACAGCCGGATGTGGGGCTCGAACTTACCAACCGTGAGATTAACTGACTGAACCATCCAGGCGCCTCTGACTCTTGATCTTGACTCGGGTCATGATCTCACAGTTCGTGAGTTCGATCCCTGCATCAGGCTTTGCACTGAGAACGCAGGGGCTGCTTGGGATTATCTCTTCCTCCCCCTCTCTCTGACTCACTCACTCTCTCTCTCTCTCAAAATAAATAAATAAAACATTAAAATAAAAACAGGTGGATGTGCCATCCTGCTTCACCTCAAAGAAGGACTTGCTGCATAGCTGAGGGTATTACAATCTGCAGGCATATTTCAATTTCTTCATAGTCTACCTCAGTTTTAGAGACCTACCTTGCTTGAGCTCACATCCTTATTGGGGAATCCTGTGTCTGGTGACTAATTGAGGGGGGAATATACCAGCCAATATGGCATGCCACAGGACCATACGCACTTCACAGCACCCTGCCAGTTTGGCCAAAGTTTGATCAAGCCTGCATTTTCCTCTGTCCAGTTCTACTTCCTTTCAGAAGTGTTGGTTACACATAAATATCTTGTACCCCAAACTCTCTGTCTGATCTGTTTCTGAAGAAGTCAGCCTGTGACAGATGACTTACAGGAATATTTAAAATACAAAACAAATTAGAGATAGGCAAAAAAGAATAGAATAATATTAAGGATACGGACATAAACTACCTGATTTAAGTTAACATGCAGATATTTCTTTTGAGTTATCTCTGCAGACTATAGACAGGCTCCAGATTTTCTAGAAGCCAGAGTGAAATAGAAACAAGCCAGGTAACTAGTGGAAACCATGTGTTCAAAGTAAGAACAAAAATTCCTCATCCTAAGAGCAGGTGAATTTTTTTCTAAGAAAGGACACTGTGTAATGAAATGAACAACCTTAACAATTACAGTTGTGCTGCATGGTTAACTAGATAGCGTATTGCCATTTGTTACATTTATTTCAAATGGAATTATAATCAATCACATTATCCTAAGCAGGTTTATTGTTTGTCATCCACAATCTGCAGGCTCTGGATCATTGGGCATGTATTAGTCATTGGAACCAATTATCCAGGGGTATTTGGTTAAGATGAGTTTACTGGAGATGGAGTATGCAGAACCACAATGACTAATGGTGCCCCACACACGATTGTTGTTTATTTCATCCTCCTCTGTACCAGGATGTTTTTCCTTGAGCTGATTTTTTTCTCCTTTTGATTCTTCCCCCAAATGGTGGTGCTACCCAGTACAGAAGAGGACACTGGCAAGTAGGAGAAGGGAGGAAAGAAGAGGGGAAGAAGGAGAAGAAATAAGGGGAATAGGAATTCCCTAGAGAATCCTAGAGAACTCTTTTCTGAGTCAGCAAGGTGTCTGATTTGGAGCCTTTAATTTTCTAGGAAATTTAATACAGATACATGATTGGTTTCCTTATGGGAAAGTGATCTTGTTTCATTGGATTAATTCTGAGAATAAATCATTCCTTCAAGAGTCAAAATATTTGTTTTATGGCAACTATTATATATTGGGGCTATATTTGGATTTTGCTAGATTAGGATGTATAGATGATTATTGTAATGGATCTCTTAAGGTATAAAATAGAATGTTACATTTATTAAAGTTAATATTTCTAAAAAATTACATTAAAATGTAACACCTAGAGATGGCATGTATTATTATTATTTTGGGGGTGGTGGTTAAAACACAAATTTATTTTCTGATAATTCTGCTGGTAAAGTCTCACTGGTCTGAAATTAACATATCAGCAAGGTTGTATTCCTTTCTGGAGCTTGTAAGGAAGACTCCCTTTCTTTGACTTTTCCAGCTTTTATAGACCACATGCACGCCTTGGTTTATGACCCCCTTCCTCCATCTCCAATGGCAGCAATAGCTGAGCAGGTCCTCCGACCCTGCCTCTATCATCACATCCCTTCCTCTGACCACAGCCGGGGGACAGGTTCTCTGTTGTAAAGGTTCATGATATTGGATTAGACTCATCTGGATAATTCAGCCTAATCTCAGAGATGAATGTTTTATTGAATATAAATTTTATGCCCCAGATTTGAATTTCAGAGCATTATTTGTTCTTTTAAGTATGTCATACAGTCTAGATTTTATGTTATGATTGGTAGGTATACATATATCTAAAATTCCAAGACCTATAAAAAGTGTTTTTAAATCAATATTTAATGAAGCTTAATAACTTTTAAAATAAAGCAAATCACTTTCTTAAAAAATACAGCACATGAGGGGCGCCTGGGTGGCTCAGTCGGTTGAGCGGCCGACTTCGGCTCAGGTCATGATCTGGCGGTCCGTGAGTTCGAGCCCCGTATCAGGCTCTGTGCTGACAGCTCGGAGCCTGGAGCCTGTTTCAGATTCTGTGTCTCCCTCTCTCTGACCCTCCCCCGTTCATGCTCTGTCTCTCTCTGTCTCAAAAATAAATAAACGTTAAAAAAATAAAAAAAAATACAGCACATGAGAAATTATGAAGGATAAAAAATAAATTTTTGCTTCCTCTGAGAAGTATCTATGCTTCTCAGAAACAGAAGAAAGGAAGAAGTTTCTTCTCAGGAAGAAATTTTTGCTTCCTCTGAGGAGAGTATCTAGAAACTCCTGCATTCATTGTATATGACTTATAATTTTTTAAATTCATTTTTAATGTTTTAAGGTAACATTTAAATATGTTTTGTTCATTTGTTTTCAGTTATGTTTGATCTCAATATCAGTTTCTTGGATGTTTCTGATTTCTGCAGGACTAATTATATTTTTAAAATCTTTCTAATTCCATCCCCGCATTACTAATTTCCTCAATCCTGCTTCATGCCAAACACATATATAATAAATATCTTACTGATCCAGATTATTTTCAGGACAGATGATTGACCTATAAAAAGATTGTATTAGTCTGTCTTTGAATTCATATATACCTTTTAAAATTTACTTAGAGGAATTTGGCTACTAGAGTATGAATAAGTTACATGATATCTTCTGGGCATTCATTTTAATGACAATATAAAGAATTTGTCTTAACTTTTTCAGTGAGTACTGTGCGACCCCTTTGTCCTCAGGGCAACTCTTGCCCCTCTTCCATCTCTGTTCTATTTTGCAAGAAAACTAAACTCTGTAGGATGCATGTCCTAGGCCCTCCCTTAACTGACTTCCATCTGAATTTGGCCAATTGGAACCACTGATGGGAGATTGGAGGGCAGAAAGAAAGGAAGCATTTCTCTCTCTCTCTCTCTCTCTCTCTCTCTCTCTCTCTCTCTCTCTCTCCTATACTTAGGCAGCAAGTGCAGCTTCTGGAGTCTTCAGATCTCACTGGACAGGCAGTCATGATTGCTGCATTTGCTTGATGGCCCTAAACCCAGGGCTTCAGGAACATTTCTTTCTCTCTTTGATACTTTAGCCCAGGGCTGGTGGTGGTTTCCTGTGGTTGTCAGTCTCTGAGCTTGTTTGGCTCCTCAGCTGTCCATCACTCATAAAACGAATTCTGTGCCTCAAATTCCCTCTATTTTGGAAAATAGGAACTTTTATTTTATTTTTTAAAGTTTCTTTATTTTGAGAGAGAGAGAAAATGAGAATGAGAATGAGCAGGGGAGGGGCAGAGAGAGAAAATAGCAAGCAGTCTCTGTGATGTTAACGCAGAGCCAGACATGGGGCTCAAACTCAAGAACCCTGAGATCATGACCTGAGCTGAAATCCAGAGTTGGATGCTTAATTGATTCAGCTGCCCAGGCACCCTGGAAAATAGGGCCTTTTAAAATAAATGGTTTGGGGACAACTGGCTAGTCATTTGGGAAAAAAATAATTTCATATCTCATACAAATTGCCAGATCAAATTCCAAGTAGATCAGAGATCTAAATGTACAAAAAAACATGGCTGATTTATCTCTTGACCTGAGCATGAAGAAACTTTCAAACTATAATCCAAAATCCAGAAACAACAGAAGAAAAGATGGCTAATATAAATCATATAAAAATAAAAAAAATTTTTTTTACATGGCAGACCACTATATGCAAAGTCAAAAAACCAGTGAAAAATCAGGAGACTTAGTGATGCTAAGTGAAATAAGCCATACAGAGAAAGACAGATACCATATGGTTTCACTCTTAAGTGGATCCTGAGAAACTTAACAGAAACCCATGAGGAGGGGAAGGAAAAACAAAAGAGGTTAGAGTGGGAGAGAGGCAAAGCATAAGAGACTCTTAAAATCTGAGAACAAACTGAGGGTTGATGGGGGGGTGGGAGGGAGGGGAGCGTGGGTGATGGGTGTTGAGGAGGGCACCTTTTGGGATGAGCACTGGGTGTTGTATGGAAACCAATCTGACAATAAATTTCGTATTAAAAAAAAGAAAAGAAAAAGAAAGCAGGTACTGAGCATTGGGCAAAGTACGAAAGAGGACTTAAGACGAAGATCATTTATGTGGACCCCCCACCCCAGCCACATCCCTTTCCCCAAAACTCCCTTCTCTACCTTGAAGGTTCATTCCAATACCAACTCCTTCTTGAGCCTTTTCTGGATTCTCCAACCACAGGAATCGCTTTCCTGTTAGCATCATTCAACATTTTGGTGATGGGCATTGAAGAGGGCATCTTTTGGGATGAGCACTGGGTGTTGTATGGAAACCAATCTGACAATAAATTTCATATATTAAAAAAAAAGGAAAAAAAAAGGAAAATCAGGAGACTTATATGGTAGTCACAAGGCTAATTTCTATAACGCATAAGAATTTTTGGGGCCCTTGGGTAGCTCAGCCAGTTAACCCATCTGATTCTGTCCTCACAGAGCAGAGCCTACTTGGGATTCTCTCTTTTCCCCCCTCAAAATAAATAAATAAGTCAAAAACAAAATTCTTAAAAATCAATAAAAAATTGCAAAATATGACATAATGAATAAAAACTCAAAAGAATTCACAAAAAATATAAAATGGCCTTTAATTGCAAAAAAAGATAATTCGTCTTCACTTACAATAAAAAGTCAATGAGAACTTTATTGAGAGACAATTTCTCATCTATCAGCTTGATAGAAAGTCCAAAACCTAGGAACACATTTGTCAAAGCTATGGAAATTCAGATACTTTTACACATTTATGCTGCAACTGCAAAATGATAACAACCCCTTTGTAGGGGATTTGATGATATTTAACAAAAATTATATATGCATTTACCTTTTGAACCAGAAATTCCATTTCTAGAAATTTGCCTACAAATATGAAATAGCATATGTGCAAGGTCTTCATTCAGGAATAAGTTATAATAACAAAATATTGCAGTCATTCTAAAATTTTTTTTTTAACGTTTATTTATTTTTGAAACAGAGAGAGACAGAGCATGAACAGGGGAGGGGCAGAGAGAGAGACACACACAGAATCCGAAACAGGCTCCAGGCTCTGAGCTGTCAGCACAGAGCCCGACGCGGGGCTCGAACTCACGGACCGCGAGATCATGACCTGAGCTGAAGTCGGACGCTTAACCGACTAAGCCACCCAGGTGCCCCACAGTCATTCTAAATGATGACTCAAAGGAGAGCGATTGAATTAAATATAGTGCTCCATACAGTTGTATGAAGTGTAGCCAAAGAAGAAGAATAAAGAAGCTGTCCATGAGTCCAGGATACAGTGGTGTGCATATCTACATATCATGTAAAAAAGAAGGGGAACTTGCTTATTCTTGCAAAGTGAAATGGGATATATCAACCAGAAATTAATGAAAATATTTACTTACAAGTTATGTAGAGATAGTGTGGAGGATATAGGGGTGAGTGTGAGATTTCTTTTAGTAGAAAATTTTTTATATAGTTTTAATTTTCAACCATGTAAATATCTGAAAAGTTAAAAAAATTAACAAAAACATGAAACAACAGACAATAAATTTGATTACAAACAGAAGAATAACCCAACTGCATGTCAAATTGATAATAATCACACCGAGGAAAAAAAAGTAACTTTGGGCTTATAGAGCTATGACTATACATCCTAAATAGAACATATTATAAAGTCAAAGAGAACTTCAAAGAATGATTAATATTTGCTTAGCAGCTTTGTTCTTGGTAATGGTTTGGGTGGTATAATTTT
The DNA here is from genome assembly GCF_018350195.1 of Panthera tigris. NCBI lineage: Eukaryota > Metazoa > Chordata > Mammalia > Carnivora > Felidae > Panthera > Panthera tigris. The sequence goes on from NC_056660.1 coordinate 112,365,905, forward strand.
GAAACTGTTTTGTTTGCATAATAGGATACAGCAAATGAGTAAATATATTGATGTTTTTGGGAAGCAGAGCTTTTACATTCCTAGGTGAGGACAAAGGATATATATAGGGTTGGATTTCAGTGAGAGGCCTCAATACAAGCTTATTATGTATGTATATAGATTGATAGATACCATGGACACACATATACACTTCCTATCTCTGTTCACTGAAAGAGCTTTAAGCAAATCCACTTCAGTAGCAGTGAGTGCACTTAGCTCCTAGGTCTGGATTTCTAAATACTAATGATGCTTCTTAGAGAAATGGCTATGTCTAGGCCCAGAGCAGGGAATTTACAAGGTAAGCCTGAAAAATCTCATGTCAAAAAGCAAGTAAGTGCACAAAGACTAATGGGTTCATTAAAAAGAAAAGTACAAAAGCTGGCTTGGTACAAGTTACACATTAAAAAGAATGATGACCATTGATTATAACATGTTGAGTAAAAACTGAATTCATGAGTTCATAGTGATGAGATGAGGGGGGAGACATCGAGAGAGATAGAAGAAAGCTCTTTTTATAAAAGAATAGTGGCCAATAAATGTAGATGCAGTAACACAATTAGAAAATCCACATTTCACATCATATAATCTGTTATTAAGTATCAATTATCAGTTATTCCAAATAGAATGATCCATGACTGCTGAAATCATTGGGTTAAAGATTTTTGGGGAACAGGATATTTACATGGTCTCAAAGTATCACCCTAGAGATTATTTGAGCTAAAGGAAAATATGTTCTTATAATGCTCATATTTGATACTGTATACCTTAACCAAGTAATCATACCTGGTATATCTTAAAGTGGGATAATCTAACATTATGTATATCCTGAAGTAATGCAGGAAGAAGTAAAAAATATCATCTAGGTAGTATATTTGCTAAAAAATATTTAATGTAAATCTTAGGTCAGTTTTGGTAAGTTGTATTATTTAGGGAATTTGTCCATTTCATCTAAGTGGTTCAGTTTGTTGGCATAAAACTCTTTCTGATATTTTCTCATTATCCTCTTAAGATCAGTAACTTTCTCAGTGGTGTCACCTCTTTTATTGGTAATTTGTGTCCTTTTTTTTTCTTGATCATTCTTGGTGTTTATCACTTTAATTATTTTTTAGAGGAATTTTCTCTCTTGTTTGTCTGGTTTCAGTTTTATCAATTTCTATCTATGTTTATTATTTCCTCCATTCTCTTTACTCTGGGTTTGACTTGTACTTTAGGTCACTGATTGAAGACCTTTCTTATTTTCTGAAGTAAGTATTCAAAGTTACAAAGTTTCCTTCAAGCAGTGCTTAGCTATATCCCACAAATTTTGAGATGTTGTGTTTTCAAGAACATTCAGTTTATTTTCAGTTTTTTTCTTATAATTACATCTGTGATCTATGGATTACTTAGATGTGTTGCTTAATTTCCAAATATTCGTTTTTTTTCTAAGTATCTTATTGTTATATTCTAATATCTTTTCGCTAATTTAATACCAGTGCAGAGTACACTTTTTGTAAGACTTTTTTTTTTAATATGAAATTTATTGTCAAATTGGTGTCCATACAACACCCAGTGCTCATCCCAACAGGTGCCCTCCTCAATACCCATCACCCACCCACCCTCCCCTCCCCCCCATCAACCCTCAGTTTGTTCTCAGTTTTTGAGTCTCTTATGCTTTGGCTCTCTCCCTCTCTAACCTCTTTTTTTTTTCTTCCCCTCCACCATGGACTTCTGTTAGGTTTCTCAGGACCCACATAAGAGTGAAACCATATGGTATCTGTCTTTCTCTGTATGACTTATTTCACTTAGCATAACACTCTCCCGTTCCATCCACGTTGCTACAAAGGGCCATATTTCATTCTTTCTCATTGCCACGTAGTATTGCATTGTGTATATAAGCCACAAGTTCTTTATCCATTCGTCAGTGGATGGACATTTAGGCTCTTTCCATAATTTGGCTATTGTTGAAAGTGCTGCTATCAACATTGGGGTACAAGTGCCCCTATGCATCAGCACTCCTGTATCCCTTGGGTAAATTCCTAGCAGTGCTATTGCTGGGTCATAGGGGAGATGTATTTTTAATTTTTTGAGGAACTTCCACACTGTTTTCCAGAGCGGCTGCACCAGTTTACATTCCCACCAACAGTGCAAGAGGATTCCCGTTTCTCCACATCCTCGCCAGCATCTATAGTCTCCTGATTTGTTCATTTTAGCCACTCTGACTGGCGTGAGGTGGTATATGAGTGTGGTTTTGATTTGTATTTCCCTGATGAGGAACGACGTTGAGCACCTTGTCATGTGCCTGTTGGCCATCTGGATGTTGTCTTTAGAAAAGTGTCTATTCATGTTTTCTGCCCATTTCTTCACTGGATTATTTGTTTTTTTGGGTGTGGAGTTTGGTGAGTTCTTTATAGATTTTGGATACTAGCCCTTTGACCGATATGTCATTCGCAAATATCTTTTCCCATTCCGTTGGTTGCCTTTTAGTTTTATTGATTGTTTCCTTTGCTGTGCAGAAGCCTTTTATCTTCATGAGGTCCCAATAGTTCATTTTTGCTTTTAATTTCCTTGCCTTTGGGGATGTGTCAAGTAAGAAATTGCTGCAGCTGAGATCAGAGAGGATTTTTCCTGCTTTCTCCTCTACGGTTTTGATGGTTTCCTGTCTCACATTCAGGTTCTTTATCCATTTTGAGTTTGTTTTTGCGTATGGTGTAAGAAAGTGGTCTAGATTCATCCTTCTGCATGTTGCTGTCCAGTTCTCCCAGCACCATTTGTTAAAGAGACTGCCTTTTTTCCATTGGATATTCTTTCCTGCTTTGTCAAAGGTTAGTTGGCCATACGTTTGTGGGTCTAGTTCTGAGATTTCTATTTTATTCCATCGGTCTATGTGTCTGTTTTTGTGCCAATACCATGCTGTCTTGATGATTACAGCTTTTTAGTAGAGGCTAAAGTCTGGGATTGTGATGCCTCCCACTTTGGTCTTCTTCAATATTCCTTTGGCTATTCGGGGCCTTTTGTGGTTCCATACAAATTTTAGGATTGCTTGTTCTAGCTTCGAGAAGAATGCTGGTGCAATTTTGATTGGGATTGCATTGAATGTGTAGTTAGCTTTGGGTAGTATTGACATTTTAAAAATATTTATTCTTCCAATCCATGAGCATGGAATGTTTTTCCATTTCTTTATATCTTCTTCAATTTCCTTCATAAGCTTTCTATAGTTTTCAGCATACAGATCTTTTACATCTTTGGTTAGGTTTATTCCTAGGTATTTTATGCTTCTTGGTGCAACTGTGAATGGTATCAGTTTCTTTATTTGTCTTTCTGTTTCTTCATTATTAATGTATAAGAATGCAACTGATTTCTGTACATTGATTTGTATCCTGCGACTTTGCTGAATTCATGTATCAGTTCTAGCAGACTTTTGGTGGAGTTTATTGGATTTTCCATGTATAATATCATGTCATCTGTAAAAAGTGAAAGCTTGACTTCATCTTTGCCAATTTTGATGCCTTTGATTTCCTTTTGTTGTCTGATTGCTGATGCTAGCACTTCCAACACTATGTTAAACAACAGCGGTGAGAGTGGACATCCCTGTCATGTTCCTGATCTCAGGGGGAAAGTGCTCAGTTTTTCCCCATTGAGGATGATATTAGCTGTGGGCTTTTTTGAGGGTTTTTATTAAGAAAGGATGCTGAATTTTGTCAAATGCTTTTTCTGCATCGATTGACAGGATCATATGGTTCTTATCTTTTCTTTTGTTAATATGATGTATCACATTGATTGATTTGCGAATGTTGAACTAGCCCTGCAGCCCAGGAATGAATCCCACTTGATTATGGTGAATAATTCTTCTTACATGCCGTTGAATTTGATTTGCTAGTATCTTATTGAGAAGTTTTGCATCCAAATTCATCATGGATATTGGCCTGTAGTTCTCTTTTTTTGCTGGGTCTTTGTCTGGTTTAGGAATCAAAGTAATGCTGGCTTCATAGAATGAGTCTGGAAGTTTTCCTTCCCTTTCTATTTTTTGGAATAGCTTGAGAAGGATAGGCATTATCTCTGCTCTAAATGTCTGGTAGTATTCCCCTGGGAAGCCATCTGGTCCTGGACTCCTTTTTGTTGGGAGATTTTCAATAACTGATTAATTTCTTCGCTGATTATGGGTCTGGTCAAGTTTTCTCTTTCTTCCTGTTTGAGTTTTGGAAGTGTGTGGGTGCTTAGGAATTTGTCCATTTCTTCCAGGTTGTCCAGTTTGTTGGCATATAATTTTTCATAGTATTCCCTGATAATTGCTGGTATGTCTGAGGGATTGGTTGTAATAATTCCATTTTCATTCATGATTTTATCTATTTGGGTCATCTCCCTTTTCTTTTTGAGAAGCTTGGCTAGTGGTTTACCAATTTTGTTTATTTTTTCAAAAAACCAACTCTTGGTTTCATTGATCTGCTCTACAGTTTTTTTAGATTCTATATTGTTTATTTCTGCTCTAATCGTTATTATTTCTCTTCTTCTGCTGGGTTTGGGGTGCCTTTGCTGTTCTGCTTCTAGTTCCTTTAGGTGTGCTGTTAGATTTTGTATTGGGGATTTTTCTTGTTTCTTGAGATAGGCCTGGATTGCAATGTATTTTCCTCTCAGGGCTGCCTTCGCTGCATCTCAAAGCATTTGCATTGTTGTATTTTCATTTTCATTTGTTTCCATATATTTTTAAATTTCTTCTCTAATTGCCTGGTTGACCCATTCATTCTTTAGTAGGGTGTTCTTTAACCTCCATGCTTTTGGAGGTTTTCCAAACTTTTTCCTGTGGTTGATGTCAAGCTTCATAGCATTGTGGTCTGAAAATGTGCATGGTATGGTCTCAATTCTTGTATACTTATGAAGGGGTGTTTTGTGACCCAGTATGTGATCTATCTTGGAGAATGTTCCATGTGTACTCAAGAATAAGGTATATTCTGTTGTTATGGGATGCAGAGTTCTAAATATATCTGTCAAGTCCATCTGATCCAATGTATCATTCAGGGCCCTTGTTTCTTTATTGATCCTGTGTCTAGATGATCTGTCCATTGTTGTAAGTAGAGTATTAAAGTCCCCTGCAATGACCACATTCTTATCAATAAGGTTGCTTATGTTTGTGATTAATTGGTTTATATATTTGGAGGCTCCTGTATTCAGTGCATAGACATTTATAATTGTTAGCTCTTCCTGAGGGATAGACCCTGTAATTATTATATAATGCCCTTCTTCATCTCTTGTTACAGCCTTTAATTTAAAGTCTAGTTTGTCTGATATAAGTATGGCTACTCCAGCTTTCTTTTGACTTCCAGTAGCATGATAAATAGTTCTCCATCCCCTCACTTTCAATCTGAAGGTGTCCTCAGGTCTAAAATGAGTCTCTTGTAGACAGAAAATAGATGGGTCTTGTTTTTTTATCCATTCTGATACCCTATGTCTTTTGGTTGGAGCATTGAGTCCATTTACTTTCAGTGTTATTATAGAAAGATATGGGTTTAGAGTCATGGTGATGTCTGTAGGTTTCATGCTTGTAGTGATGTCTCTGGCACTTTGTCTCACAGGATCCCCCTTAGGATCTCTTGTAGGGATGGTTTAGTGGTGATGAATTCCTTCAGTTTTTGTTTGTTTGGAAGACCTTCATCTCTCCTTCTATTCTAAATGACAGACTTGCTGGATAAAGGATTCTCGGCTGCATATTTTTTCTGTTCATCACATTGAAGATTTCCTGCCATTCCTTTCTGGCCTGCCAAGTTTCAGTAGATAGATCCGTCACTAGTCTTATTGGTCTCCCTTTATATGTTAGAGCATATTTATCCCTAGCTGCTTTCAGAATTTTCTCTTTATCCTTGTATTTTGCCAGTTTCACTATGATATGTCGTGCAGAAGATCGATTCAAGTTACGTCTGAAGGGAGTTCTCTGTGCCTCTTGGATTTCAATGCCTTTTTCCTTCCCCAGATCAGGGAAGTTCTCAGTGATGATTTCTTCAAGTACACCTTCAGCCCCTTTCTCTCTCTCTTCCTCCTCTGGAATCCCTATTATATGTATATTATTGTATTTCATCGCATCACTTAATTCTCTAATTCTCCCCTCATGCTCCTGGATTCTTTTGTCTCTCTTTTTCTCAGCTTCCTCTTTTTCCATAATTTTATCTTCTAATTCACCTATTCTCTCCTCTGCCTCTTCAGTCCGAGCTGTGGTTGCCTCCATTTTATTTTGCAGCTCATTAATAGCATTTTTTATCTCCTCCTGGCTGTTCCTTAGTCCCTTGATCTCTGTAGCAATAGATTCTCTGCTGTCCTCTATACTTTTTTCAAGCCCAGTGATTAATTTTATGACTATTATTTTAAATTCATTTTCTGTTATTATTGCTTAAATTGTTTTTGATCAGTTCATTAGCTGTCACTACTTCCTGGAGTTTCTTTTGAGGAGAATTCTTCAGTTTCTTCATTTTGGATAGTCCCTGGAGTGGTGCAGAACTGCAGGGCACTTCCCATGTGCTGTCTAGAGAAACTTGTGTTGGTGGACGGGGCCACAGTCAGACTGGATGTCTGCCCCCAGCCCAATGCTGGGGCCACAGTCAGACTGATGTGTACCTTATCTTCCCCTCTCCCAGGGGCAGGACTCACTGTGGAGTGGTGTGGCCCCTGTCTGGGCTACTTGCACACTGCCAGGCTTGTGGTGCTGCTCCTATGGGATCTGGCATATTAGCCAGCATGGATCCGCAAGGTGCACAGGGACAGGAGGGGCAGGCTCAGCTCTCTTTGCCTTCCGTGGTCTGCTGTGGGAGGGGCCCTGCAGCACCAGGAGGGAGGCCGACCCGTGGGAGAGATGGATCCACAGAAGCACAGTGTTGGGTGTTTGCGCAGTGCAAGCAAGTTCTGTGATGGGAACTGGTTCTCTTTGGGATCTTAGCTGGGGGATGGGCAAGGGAGATGGCGCTTCCCAGCGCCTTTTTTCACTGCTGAGCTGAGTTCTGTCCTCCGGGGCTCAACAACTCTCCCTCCCGCTCTCTGAGCAGAGCTGTTGACTTATAACATTCCAGATACTAAGTCCCGCTGGCTGTCAGAACACACTCCGTCTGGCCCCTCTGCTTTTGCAAGCCAGACTCGGGGATTCCGAGTTGCCAGGTGAGCTGCCCCTCCACTGCCCTGGCTCCCTCCTGCCAGTCCATGTAGCACGCAAGGCCTCTCTGCCCTTCCTACCCTCTTTCCTGGGCCTCTCGTCTATATTTGGCTCCAGAGAGTCCTTCTGCTAGTTTTCTGCCTTAATTAGGCAGATGTGGGTTGAATCTAAGTGACCATCAGGACATGGTGAGCCCAGCGTCCTCCTACGCCGCCATCTTGCATTGCTTTTCTCCAGTAAGACTTTTATCCTTTCACATTTTTGAGACCTGCTTTATGGCCCCACATATGATCTATGTTGGCAAATGCTGCATGTATACTTAAAAAGATTGTGTGTTCTGCAGCTACAGTGAAACCTGAATCTAATGAGGAAAATAACTGGCATATATAGAATCTGGTTTATTCTAAAAGGTAACTGGTCTTTACAAATGGCAGGGTCATAAAAAACACTTAACACACAAAACATGGCAGACTTGTCTAGTTTCAGAAAAACTGAAGGGGCAAGAACGACACAGAGAAGTTTGTGATCCTTGAATGGATCTTGGATCAGGAAGTAAAAAACAAAAACAATAAAAAGCATTTTGGAAACATTTGAAGAAATTTAAATATCATCTGAATAACAGATGATTTTTTTTTTTTAGTGTACATTATTTATTTAAATTCAAGATAGTTAACATAGAGTGTAATATTGGTTTCAGGAGTAGACCCCATTGATTTATCACTTACATACCACACCCAGTGCTCATCCCAATAAATGCCCTCCTTAATGTCCATCACCCATTTAGTCCAACCCCCACCCATCTCATCTCCAGCGATCCTGTTTGTTTTCTGTATTTGAGAGTCTTTTATGGTTTGCCTCCATTTTTATCTTCTTTTTCTTTCCCTTCCCCTATGTTAATTTTTTTGCTTCTTAAATTCTACATAGTAGTGAAATCATATAATATTTGTCTTTCTTTGCCTGAATTAATTTCACCTACCATAATACACGCATTTCCATCCACATTGTTTCAAATGGCAAGATTTCATTCTTTTTGATCACCAAGTAATTTTCCATTCATCAGTGGGTGGACATTTGGACTCTTTTTTTTTTTTTTTTTTAACGTTTATTCATCTTTGAGAGACAGAGAGAGACAGAGCATGAGCAGGGGAGGGGCAGAGAGAGAGGGAGACACAGAATCTGAAGCAGATTCCAGGCTCTGAGCTGTCAGCACAGAGCCCGACACGGGGCTTGAACTCACAAACTGCAACATCATGACCTGAGCCGAAGTCAGACGCTCAACCGACTGAGCCACCCAGGCGCCCCTGGGCTCTTTTGTAATTTGACTGTTGTTGATACTGCTGCTGTAAACATTGGGGTGCATGTGCCCCTTCAAATCAGCATTTTTGTATCCTTTGGATAAATACCTAGTAGTGCAATTACTGGGTCGCATGGTAGTAATACTTTTTAATTTTTTAAGGAACCTCCATACTGTTTTCTAGAGTGGCTGTACCAGTTTGTATTCCCACCAACAGTGTAAATATTGCCAATTTTCTTCATCCTTGCCAACATCTGTTGTTTCCTGAGTTGTTAGTTTTAGCCATTCTGACAGGTGTGAGATGGTATCTCAATACGGTTTTGATTTATAGTTCCCTGATGATGAGCAATGTTGAGCATCTTTTCTTGTGTCTGTCAGCCATCTGGATGTCTTCTTTGGCAAAGTGTCTATTCATGTCTTCTTCCCATTCATTAATCCCATTCTGGATTATTTATTTTTTGGGTGTTGAGTTTGATGAATTCTTCATAGATTTTGGATACTAACCCTTTATCTGATATGTCATTTTCAAATATCGTCTCCCATTCTGTCCATTACCATTTAGTTTCATTGATTGTTTCCTTCTCTGTGCAGAAGCTTTTTATCTTGATGAGGTCCCAATAATTTATTTTTGTTTTTATTTCCCTTGCCTCTGGAGACATGTCTAGTAAGAAGCTGCTGTGGCCAAGGTCAAAGAAGTTGTTCCTGTGTTCTCCTCTAGGATTTTGATGGTTTCCTGTCTCACATTTAGGGTCTTTCATCCATTTTGAATTTATTTTTGTGTATGGGTAAGAAAGTGGTCCTGTTTCAATCCTCTACATGTCATTGTCCAGTTTTCCCACCACCATTTTTTGAAGAGACTCTTTTTTCCATTGGATACTCTCTCCTGCTTTGTCTAAGATTAGTTGGCCATATGTTTGTGGGTCCATTTCTGGGTTCTCTATTCTGTTCCATTGATCAACATGTCTATTTTTGTGCTAGTACCATACTGTCTTGATGATTACAGCTTTGTAATACAACTTGAAGTCTGGAATTGTGATGCCTCCAGCTTTGGTTTTCTTTTTCCATATTACTTTGGCTCTTCAGGGTCTTTTCTGGTTCCATACAAATTTTAGAATTGTTTGTTCTAGATCTGTGATGAGTGCTGGTGTTATTTTGATAGGGATTGCATTGAATGTGTAGATTGCTTTGGGTAGTATAGACATTTTAACAAATTTGTCTTCCAATCCATTAGCGTGGAATGTTTTTTCATTTCTTTGTGTCTTCTTCAATTTTTTTCATAAGCTTTCTATAATTTTCAGCAGACAGATATTTTATCTCTTTGGTTAGGTTTATTCCTAAGTTTCTTGTGGTTTCTAGAATAATTATAAATGGAATTGATTCCTTGATTTCTCTTTATGCTGCTTCATTATTGGTGTATGTAAATGCACCCAATTTCTGTACATTAATTTTATATCCCATGACTTGGCTGAATACTTGTATCAGTTCTAGCAGTCTTCTGGTGGAGTCTTTCAGGATTTCCATGTAGAGTATAATCTTGTCTGTGAAGATTCAAAGTTTGACTTCTCCTTTGCCAATTTGTATGCCTTTTAAATCTTTTTGTTGTCTGATTGCTGAGGCTAGGACTTCCAACACTATGTTGAATAACAGTGGTGAGATTTGACATCCCTGTTATGTTCCTGACCTTAGGGGAAAAGTTCTCAGTTTTTCCCGTTCAGGATGATATTAGCTGTTCGTCTTTCATATGTGGCCTTTATTTTGTTGTGGTATATTCTTTCTATCGCTACTTTCTTGAGGGTTTTTATCAATAAAGGATGCTGTATTTTGTCAAATGCTTTTTCTCCATATATTGAGAGGATCATATGGTTCTTACACTTTCTTTTATTAATGTGGTGTATCACATTGATTGATTTAAAAATATAGAACCAGAACTGCATCCCAGGAATAAATACTAATTTATTATGGTGAATAATTCTTTTAGTGTACTGCTCAATTTGATGTGCTAGTACCTGTTAAGAATATTTGCATCCAGGTTTGTCAGGGATATTGACCTTTAATTCTCCTTTTTAGTGGAGTCTTTGTCTGGTTTTGGAATCAAGATAATGCTGGCTTTGTAGCATGAGTTTGAAAGCTTTCCTTACCTTTCTTTCTTTCTTTCTTTCTTTCTTTCTTTCTTTCTTTCTTTCTTTCTTTCAACAGTTTGAGAAGAATAGGTATTAACCCTTTTTTAAGTGTCTGATAGAATTCCCCTGGGAATCCATCTGGCCAGGACTCTTGTTTGTTAAGAGATCTATGATTACTGATTCAGTTTCTTTGCTGGTTATGGATGTGTTCAAATTTTCTATTTCTTCCCATTTGAGTTTTGGTAGTGTGTGTCTAGGAATTTGTCATTTCTTCCAGATTGTCCAGTTTGTTGGCATATAATTTTTCATAGTATTCTCTAATAATTGTATTTCTGTGGTGTTGGTTTGATCTCTCCTCTTTTGTTTGTGATTTTATCTATCTGGGTCATCTCTCTTTTCTTTTTTGATAAGTCTGGCTAGGGGTTATCAATTTTGTTTATTCTTTCAAATAACTAGCATTTAGTATCATTCATGTGTTCTGGTTTTTGTTTGTTTGTTTCTATATCATTTATTTCTGCTCTAATGTTTATTATTTCTTTTCTTCTGCTGGTTTTAAGCTTTATTTGCTGCCCCTTTTCTAGCTCCTTTAGGTGCAAGGTTAGGTTGTGTGTTTGGGACCTTTCTTGCTTCTTGACATAAGCCTGAATTGCAATGTACTTTCCTCTTAAGACTGACTTTGCTGCATCCCAAAGAATTTGGACTGTCGTGTTTTCATTTTCATTTGCTTCTATGTATTTTTTAATTTCTTCTTTGATTTCCTGGTTTACTCATTGATTATTTAGGAGGATGTTCTTTAACCTCTGTGGATTTGAGTGCTTTCCAAATTTTTACTTGTGGTTGATTTCAAGTTTCATAGTGTTGCGATATGAAAATATGCATGGAATATTCTTGATTTTTTTGTACTTGTTGCGGGCTGACTTGTGACCCAGTATGCGATCTATTCTGGAGAATGTTTCATCTGCACTTGAGAAGAATATATATTCTGCTTCAGGATGAAATGTTCTGAATATATCTGTTAAGTCCATCTGGTCCAGTGTGTCATTCAAAGCCATTGTTTCCTTGTTGATTTTCTGCTTAGATGATCTGTCCATTATTGTAAGAAGGGTATTAAAGTGTCCTACTATTATGGTATTATTATCAATGAGTGTCTTTATGTTTGTTATTAATTGATTTATATATTTGTGGCCTTCAAGTTGGGGACATAAATATTTATAATGGCTCAATCTTCTTGATGGATAAACCCCTTAACTATGGTATAATGCCCTTCTTCATCTCTTGTTATGGTTTTGTTTTAAAATCTAGTTTGTATGATATATGTGTGGCTACTCTGGCTTTCCTTTGACCTCCATTAACATGATAGATGGTTCTCCATTTTCTCATGTTCAGTCTGCAGATGTCTTTAGGCCTAAAATGAGCCTCTTGTAGCCAGCATATAGATGGATTTTTTAAAAAATCCATTCTGATGGGAATGCAAGCTGGTGCAGCCACTCTGGAAAACGTATGGAGGTTCCTCAAAAAACTAAAAATAGAACTACCCTATGACTCAGCAATTGCAATACTAGGTATTTATCCAGAGGATACAGGTGTGCTGTTTCAAAGGGACACATGCACCCTCATGTTTATAGCAGCATTATCAACAATAGCCAAAGTATGGAAAGAGCCCAAATGTCCATCGATGGATGAATGGATAAAGAAGATGTGGTATATATATACAATGGAGTATTACTCGGCAATCAAAAAGAATGAAATCTTGTCATTTGTGACTACGTGGATAGAACTGAAGGGTATTATGCTAAGTGAAATTAGTCAGAGAAAGACAGATATCATATAACTTCACTTATAGGAGGACTTTAAGAAACAAAACAGATGAACATAAGGGAAGGGAAACAAAAATAATACAAGAACAGGGAGGGGGACAAATCATAAGAGACTCATAAATATGGAGAACAAATAGAGGGTTACGAGGAGGGGTGAGAGGGGGGACAGGCTAAATGGGTAAGGGGCATTAAGGAATCTATTCCTGAAATCATTGTTGCATTATATGCTAACTAATTTGGATATAAATTAAAAAATTTAAAAAAATAAGTTGAAAAAATAACAGAATCACTTGTGTTAAAAAAATTTATTCTGATACTCTTTGTCTTTTGATTGGAGGATTTAGTCCATTTACATTCAGAGTGATTATTGAAAGATATGAATTTAGTCCCATGTGTTACCTGTAGAGTTGGTGTTTCTGGTTATGTTCTCTGGTCCTATGTAATCTTTGTTGCCTTGGTCTTCTTTTTTCCCCCACCTCTAGTCAGAGAGTTGTCCTTAAAATTTCTTATGGGGCAGGTTTAGTGGTCATGAACTCCTTTAGTTTTTGTTTGTCTGGAAACTCTTTATCCCTTTTTCTGTTCTGAATGGCAGCCTTGCTGGATAAAGAATTCTTGGCTGTGTATTTTTCCCATTCAGCACATTGAAAATTTTCTGACACCCTCTTCCAGCCTGCTAAGTTTCAGTGGACAGGTCTGCTGCTAACCTTGTGTCTACATAGGTAAAGGGCCTTTTGCCCTGCTCTCAGAATTCTCTCTTTATCTTTGTATTTTGCAAGTTTCATTTTGATATGTTGTGTTGTTGACCTGTTTTTGTTGATTGTGAGGTGAATTCTCTGTGTCTCTTGGACTTGAATTCTTGTTTCCTTCCCCAGATTAGGGAAATTCCCAGCTATAATTTGTTCAAATAAACCTTCTTCCCCTTTTTCCTGCTTTTCTTATTCTAGCACTCCTGTGATATGGATTTCAGGGAATCAATTAGTTCTCTAAGTCTCTCCTCGTGATCTAATAATTTCCTTTCCCTCTTGTTTTCAGTTTCAATATTTTCCATAATTTTATCTTCTATATCACTTATTATCTCCTCTGCTTCTTAAATCCTTATTATCACTATATTCAGTTTGTTTTGCATCTCAGTTACAATACTTTTTATTTCATCCTAATTCTTAGGTCTTTGATCTCTAGCAAGGGTTTCTCTGATGTCTTCATGCTTTTCTCAAGCCCAGCTAGTAGTCTTAAGATTGTTATTCTAAATTCTTGTTCAGTTAAATTGCTTTTATCTGTTTTGAGCAAGTCCCTGGCTGTGGTTTCTTCTTGACATTTCTTTTTGGGAGAATGCCTCTGTCTTGTCATTTTAGCTAAGTTTCTGTCTCTGGCATGTTTTAAAAGCTTGTTATGTTTCCTGCACCTGAGAGTACTGCTGTATTAAAAAGGGGTCATACGTTGTCCAGGGCCTGGCACTTCAGGAGGTGTTTCTGGTATATGCTGCGTGTACTCTGCTATTACGTTTTGGCTGCTCTCTCTGGTAAGTCCTCTGCAGAGCTCCTCCTCCTTGTGGTGGTGGAGTGTTTGGACCTTTGATTAGGTGTCATTTGATTTGTTTGTTGATGTAACCCTTGCACCTGTCAAGCTGTTTCTCACCAACTGTGCCGATCCTTCTGCCACTCCACAGATCAATTTCCTGGGTGTTCCAAGTGGTCTGACCTCAATATAGCTGTGTCTGAGGGATGAGGAAAGCCCAGGGTCCCTCTACTTCTTCACCATTTTAACTGCTCCCCCCTCCCAACAGATGATCTTATTACATCTTTTTGGCTGTGGTTAATGCATTTCAGTTATGTAAGAGAATGTCTTTATTTTCTAGAAATGGATGCTGAAGCATTCAGTCATGAAGTATTTAGGCATGATGTCTGCAACTTATTTTCAAATGGCAGAGAGAGAGAGAGAGATACAGAAAGAGAGAGGGAGAGGTTAAAAATGTGAACAATTGGTGAATCTAGGTAAAGGAAATGGGGGCATTTTATTACTCTTTAACTTTTCTCGAGGTTTGAAATATCTCAAGATAGTAAAGTGGGAGGGAAAAACCTCCCTCTGGGTAGATAAGTAGGATAATTTTCTTGAGTCTTAGTTAGACCCTAGTCATATGAGTATTATGCACATTGATTTAATTCTCCATACAACCAGCATTGTTATTACTAGCACTGTTTTGCTGGGCCATAGAAAAAAATAAGGGTAAATAATGGGTCTGGTGTTGCAACAGTAGTAAAAGCAGTAAGAGGGGGTCAGAGGACCTAGACCTGAGTCATGAACTCCAAAGCCTGTATTCTAAACCTCTGTTCTGTCTTTCTCACAGTTTGGCTCCCCAGATGCTTGAATTCCTCTTTTTTTTTTTTTTTTTTTTTTTTTGTTAATGCTTTTATCTTCCCTTGAATAATAAATCTCTTCTCCATAGGTAGACCACAGTTTAGTGCTTCCCATTCCATATTGGGCTTATGACAGTCAAAGCAAAAGTTGCACTGGACAAAGTTCAACATGTAAGAAGGAGTTGATTCAAGGCTCCTGCAAGAAGAGGAGAGGCTAGACCCCAATCTGGGTTCTACTCTAGTGACACATGGGGCTGGCACATTTTAGCAGCTGGGGTGGTGGGTGGGGAGGATGATCCGCCATGTGTATTTGCTAATTGGCCTTCCCCAAACTAAACTTTCTGTATCCTTGTGACAGGAGATAGTTTTACAGCTTGGAAAAAGGTGTCCATGGGAAATTAGGCTCCTTTCTTCTCACAGAAACTAGGATATGGGGGTGCTATCTACCTTGCACCCCTATTTACATTCCAAGGGAATGGCTCCCAGGCCCTTTTGGAAAGACACTACAGGATTGTAAAACTGGTGAGAAGCTTTTTAACAGATTTGCATCTCAAAGAAGCAGAGAGAAAGGATTTACAGTTACAGGTTTTCTAAAGTTAAATGCTCTAAGAAAAGGGAAACCTGACTAGCATTTAGTCAAGCTAGGGAATGATAGGGCCATTTTGGTCCTGAGTTGGCAGGTTTACAGAGGTCTTACTGAGAGATGTACAACTTCTGTCTCCCACCACAGCCTTCACTCCTGATTTGGTCTTAACCTGCTCATGACTCTAGAAAAATCTTTCTTTTCCTTTAGAAAATACCAGTACTTTCCTTTCTCTGCTCATCACCTTTCTTCTTCTCACCTTATTTCTGCTGAATATTCCCTTTACAGACCCACGATTCCCCCTTTCACTTTACTCCTGAACTTCTATTCCTCTTTACCCCCTCTTCTTTGTTTCTAGGGATAGACCCTTCCAGTTCTAATTCTCTGTGGGTCTCTGACTCTTCAGTGTACACTCAGAAAAAAGTAAGTAGGGCTACACCAATGCACTAAAGAGTCTGGATCTTCTCAGATTTTCATAAAAGGTGATAACTGAGACAATTTTCTCTAGTGTTACAGCAGTAACAGTGAATTGGTGATGGGCAGGATTATGGAATCATAACTCCATACATGGGTCCCAGATTTGCAATTTGCTGTGTTGCTTTGAGTAAGCCTATTAACTTCTCTAAGCTTCAATGCATTTATTTACAAAGTAGGGGTAATAAATATAGTACTAAACTTAAGAATTAACTAAGGTAATGGCTGTAAATCCACAGTCAAGTATTTAGTGACTAATCAACATTTCTTTTGGTGGTAGGAGGGGAACAAAGACTAAGTTTCACCCTATATAATGTCAAGAGCTACTTTGAGAAGATCTAAGGTAACATTTTCTCAGGTAGGGCATCTGGGAACTTCCTTTTACTGCCAGATCTGCCCTTAAGAATGGGTGTGGTAAATTTATGTTATGTCCACCTAGCTAAAACTACATTTCCCATGAATAATTCCAAGTCACTTGGACCATCAGAGGCATTTTGCAGGAGATGTGGCAGATGGAATTGAAGCAGCAGCCATATTTGTTTATGCTAGAAGGTCACCACAGGGCACAAGGTGTTGCTGCTGCCTCCTACATGTTGTCACATCTGGTAGATGATCTGCTGGCTCACCTCCAGCTCCTGCTGCATTTCTGCCTTTAAGCTTCTCTGATTCTTGGCTCAAACCTGTGCTTAGCTTTGTGATGAAGGGTGCCAGCTTCCTCTGCAGGATACTGCCGTCATCACAGTGGGAGCTTGGAGGCAGGGAGAGACTGCAGTGGGTACTAGTCCTCTCTAGGCTTCATAGCTTCCAGTTTCTCCTCGCTGTCCCCGTTGCCCATCTGCCTGCTCTTCCTGATGGCCTTGTCTGCAGATTCAACCTCCAATACCAGAAGCAGGTGGAATAGTTTCTCAAAGATTACTTAGCCTGCTCCACTGGTTGTGTGAAGTCAAATCCATATGAGTCATCTTTTACAATATCTGATTTGTCATAGTGATTTTGCTTCTCTGATTGAGCCTGGTCAGACACAATAGGTAATGAATTTTGTCAGAGAGCTGCATGGCTCAAGCTTGATATCTCTGAGTTACTAGGATAATTTCAGTAAAAAATGACCATTTCCTGGGGAATAAGAAACGAGGTTCTGTGCCTGGGTCTTAAATTTCTTCCCTGGGAGTGTGTGTGTGTGTGTGTGTGTGTGTGTGTATGTGTGCATGCATGTTTCCCATTTCCAATTCCTTTGAATCAGACTAATTCTAGGGTGATGTTTTCACTCCATCAACGATTACAAGTTATAATGATATCCTTTCCTAATGTAGTGACAAAATATCACATAACTTTGCAGATGTTACTTGGGCAATTTCTAATCTAGGCATTGAATGATTTACAGAGTCAGTGTGTGCCAAACTGCCAGTTTCCCATTTTGGACATAACATGCAACAGTAGCACCTTTTACAAGATAAGATATGCAATATAAAACATAATAAAAAATCTGAGTGAAATGTAAGTTGAGAGAGGCAGAAGATTGTGGTATTAGAGATGTTGAATAGGACGAAACAGCCTGGAATTTCTGTTGTTAGAGCTGAGCTCACTATTCATGTGATGCTGGGTGATTATGTGGCCTCTCTGTGCTTCAGGTGCCTCATCTACTATACTGGGTCATAATAATAAGGTGGTTGTGGAAATGTGGTAATAGAAGTGCAGAGCTTAGAGCAGTGCGTGGCACAATGCAGGCAGAAGCTTTGGTTTCATTACAATGGATTCTTTCCTATAAAGTCAAAACCATTGATTTCCTCACTTTAGGAGGGCAGGGACCATGCCTAGCTACCCTTGCATCCTTTACCTTCCCCGCTGGAGGTGTATGTTGTGGTGCTTGGCACAGATCCCCCTTCAGGATGCAGGTTCTTGGCTCCTGCGACTGCTGGGAATGTTGCCTGCTAAGTTGGCAGCTGAGTCCCTCCCCACAAATTGCCTTGGGCCAAAGGGAACTGCCAAGGTTAAGCTTCTCCTCGTGGGGAAGTCCATATCTAGTGACCAGTGGAAGTGGCCAATAGGATGGCCTCCCTTGTCTCAACGTGGGGCAGCTTGTCTCCCTGTGGACTCAGCCATCTCTTCATCACAGTTCAACCCAAGCCTTTCCTGCCTCCAGTCGTGCTGCCCTCGCTCCCGCAACAGGTGTTGCTCCTGACAGCGTTCTGGGCAAACCTACCCACAGACCTCCCATTTCCAAGCCTATTAAAGAGGGGCAAGGAGGAAAGTTTTGAGGGTGGTCTTGGTTTGGCAGATGGTTAAAAGATATTGTATATATGTTAAAATGTGTCTTATAGTTCCATTTAAATATTTGTGGTCAAGTATATGTTGACTATACTTCAATAAGGAAAAAATGAGAGAGACACTGGGAGAAAAAAGGAAAGTGCCCTTTGTGCATTTCATTATTTGTGTTTGTCTAATGTACTGTTTACACTCTTGTCAATTATACTTTTTTTTATGGACCTGATTGCACATCCAATTTGATCCCTCTTCATCTATTCGTGTCATCATTCATTCTCTTGGACAGATGTGCTCTGAGCACCCTGCAAGCCCAGATTCTAAGTATTTGGGATAGAAAGACAAGTTGGGCACAGTACTTCTCCCCAGTGAGTCTGTGGCCCTTTGGAGGAGACTGAGCCAGGCAAGTCCAACAGTTCACTTTGGCATTCATGACCCTCCATGGGTTGGCTTCAGCCTATGATAACAGAAGAAGCACAGGTTATGGTTCACAATGAGACAGGTGCAGAACAAAATAAAGACAAAAGTCATGATCACATTCCAGTACAGTTATTTATTTATTTATGATAATCACAGGCTTTCTCCCATATCACCAAATCTTCTCAAAAAGGAACTTTCCTTGTTAGACTTCTTTAGGGTCATGTAGAGACCAACCGAGACAGGGCAGGATTTCTAATCCAAGTCACTTTGCTGCTAGTTCATCAGTATTTCAGGTATCCACAGGTCCACACTCATCTGCAGA
The DNA here is from genome assembly GCF_018350195.1 of Panthera tigris. Classification (NCBI taxonomy): domain Eukaryota; kingdom Metazoa; phylum Chordata; class Mammalia; order Carnivora; family Felidae; genus Panthera; species Panthera tigris. Next base: position 112,384,695 of record NC_056660.1, read on the forward strand.
GTTCAAAGGATTTCAAAGAGGAAAGGACAGGGGCATTTAGTCCACATGTTTGGCAAAAGGTAGCCAAATCGGAATGACCTCTTTGGATGTTTTTGATAAAGAATTGGAAAAGGAGAAGTGAACACCTAAAGAAATGAAGCATGAGAAATTTGAAGCTACCTAGTGTTCTTCGCCTCTTCCCCTGTGGGTGCTGTGTCTGAACTGGAAATCCGTGGTGTAGATTTGGAAAAGGGTGCCTTGTGACTGGGTAGAAAACCTAAGAGGAGTTTACTTTGTTATGTTGAAGAGCAAACCTTAGTATAATAATAATACCAACAACTAAACAGATTTAAATAAAACCTGAAAAAACCCAAACATTAGGTATTTCTATGTGGGCTTACTTTAGGCCAAGTGCTGTATATTATCTCATTTAATTCTCACACAGCGTGCTGAAAAAGACACTTTCCATTCCAGCTGTGAGGAGACTGTGGCACACGCAGGTTGTGTCACTTCCTTAAGGTCACAAGTCTGTTAAGTAGTGAGCTGGAATCCCCCTGGAGTCTGCTTGACTCCACAGGCCACATTGTTGAGTCCTTTTTTCTTTACTCTCATGGAAGAGGCCATTCACTGCATCCCTTTCCAAGAGCATGGCAATTTATGAAAAACTCTGTGGGAGCTGGACGTATGGACTTTGCAAAGCTGTCATTTTGCTATTGATTCTGAATGTTATTATCCTGTAGTGTTTGGTATTGATTGCTTGATGGAAACTTCTTTTATGGTGCAGAACGTTGTCAATTTTTGTGAATTATCCATGTGTGCTTGAAAAGGACGTATTTACTTTATTTGTGGGCTATGTCTGAAGGATCAATATTGTTTATTTTGTTGTTCAAACTTGTATTCCTTTATTTATTTATTTATTTATTTATTTATTTATTTATTTATTTATTATCTGCTTGACTTGTCACTTTTGAAGAGAGATGTGTTAAAATACCCCGTGGGGTTTGATCATTTTCTCCTCTCACGTCTACTTCTTTATTTTTTTAAAATGTATTTTGAAACTGAGTGGTTTCATTTATACCAGATCAGGATTTTTATATCTTCCTGGTGAATTTTTTCCACCATTAAGTAAGACACTGTTTTATCTCTAAGGGTACATTTTACCTTAGTATAATTTAATATTATCATGTCATGTATCTGTTAATATTTTTTGCTTTATCTTTCTTTACTAAACTTTTAAAAAATAGTGTAAAAGCAGGTTTGTCTCTGTGTGTGTGTTGGGGGGGGTAGTGGGTCTTTTGCTCGGTTTTGGCAATTAAGTTTAATGATAACCACAACTTCTCAAAGGAGAAAAATATGGTGAGGGAGATTGGTTTAGCCAATATTAAGATTCATTTTAAGCCTACAAAAGTAATTCAGTGATGTATTAGTATATGGGTAGAAAAATAGGCCAATGAATCTATATAGAAAATCCAGAAATAGACTTCACATACATGGAAGATTGATTTCAGACAAAACTGGAATTGCAAATCAGTGGGTGAAGGGATGAACTTCAATAAATGGTACTGGCTTCATTTATGTATTAAAATGTATAATTGGATTTTTCCTAAAAGATGACTAAAAGTTAGGGTGAAATTAAAACCATATACCTTTGGGAAACAATATTGGAGAATATATTATGACTTTGGGGGTAGGAAATGATTTAAAATGGTGGCAAAAATTCTAAACTACAAAGGACAGAGAGTTACATTTAACTACAGTAAAGTTAAAAGTTTTAAAAGTTCAACAGAAACTGCCATGAACAAAGTGAAAAATGCCCAGAAAATGAAAGAGGATATTTATAATACATGTACTTGAAAAGGATCTAGAATATATAAATAACTTCTCAAAAACTCAATAGAAAAAAATGGACAAAAGATAAACTGGTATATCACAGAAAAAGAAACTTAAGTGGCCAGTAAACACATAAATGATGATCAACTCCACCAGTAATCAAACAATTGTAGTTTGAAAACCATAATGAAATTCCATTTTATACGCATCAGTTAGTAAAAATTAAAACATCTGAAAATATCCTATTTTGTAAACAACTTATAATACCTTATATTTCAGCAGTTCTACTCCTAGGCATATACCCTAAAGAAGTAATTGTTTTTGTGCACACCAGGAGAATTTTATAAGACTTTTCATAGTAGCAATGTCTATATTCATAAAGACCAGAATTCACTGAAATGTTATAGTTGGAGAACAGAAAAATACATTTTGGTGTAGTAATACTGTGGAATACTAGACAGCAGGGGTTCTGTATGCCCATGTATGTGCCATGTGTTACTGTGTCTTTATCATGTAGATCTGTGTCCCATGTGATCCCAGGTTCCTGAGTGGATCTAAAACCCCAGCTTCCAAACCCTGAAGCCTATGGTCCATTACTCCCTTGATTCACAACAACAGTAGCTTCCTCTTAATGCTTTCCTATTCATTTCTGACTGCTAGGGCTTTCTTTTTCTTTGTTTCTTTCACATAAACTTCAAATATGTTTTGTGAAGAAAGTTTTATCAAGTATTTCTATGTGTTTATAGCGGAAAGAGGCCTCTCTGCATCAACAATATCACAAGAAGCCACTGCCTCGCATTTGTATTGATTCTGCCCGTTCCAGGTTTCAGTACTTTGCCAAAATCATGTTACTTTGCCCAAGTCCAGCTATTGTCCCTGCCAGCAGACAGTACTATGTTCATCATGAAATCTTTTTGGAGTTCTTTTATTTCTAAGTTTGTTTCTCTTACTCAGAAAAGATATAGAAAGTCTACAGTTTAGAAACGTAATTATTTTCCCTCTCTTTTAGACCTAGCTCTGTTATTTCCACACCAGTATCTATGATCACTTACCATGAAAAAGGCATTTAAAAATTGTCTTTCCCTATATCATCTATCCTGGTGCATCTGAAGAATCATTTGCAGCTCTCCTCCAGGGCATCTATTCCCAATGGACATGTAAAAGGAGACAGGGAATGACAGCCAGGTACTCTTACATTATATGTGCCAAGCCATGATTTTAGAATGCAGTCATAAACTTGAACATTTTCTCTTCTCTTCTGTCCCCCTTTCCTTTCCTCTTCAATTTCTTCCTTCTCCTCTTCCTTTTTGCATTAATATTTGGCAGTGAACTCTAAAACTCTTAGAAAAGCCTGGACCACAGACCACATCCACCTTAGATGAATGTGAATTTAGCCGGTCTTGGGAAACATTTTGAGACTTCTTTGACTGGCTGAGTCCCATTTGATGTGTGTCAAATTGCGAAAACTCCCTCATCTCACCATGCCAAGTCTCTGTTATTTATCCAACCTATCCTTTTTGTGTGTGTGGAAAACAAGACTCTGCCTCAAGTGTCTCACATTGATAGAAATCCTTACGGTACTGGATTGACCCCCAGAAAAGATTTGAGACACCTCTCATGAAGCCTGATCCCATCCCTGATTCTAGCCTTTGATCCAGGAAGGCTAAAAAGGAAAAAATTTCAGGTTGGCTGTAGGTAAATTATAAGTTGTTTTATCTTTAATACCAGTGGATTGTGTACACTATGTTATTTGAAACTCCAGGTTAGTTATTCCTCACCTGATAATCACAAATCTAAGAAGCTAAATGAAGTGCAAGCATGAGAAGTATAAATAACATTACTGCAAGGTACATAATCCAACTTCTCAAGATTAGTAACAAAAAGAAAAACTTGAAAGCTGAGGGAAATGAAACATCGTGTATAGAGAAATGAAGATGCCAGAAAATTTCTCATCAGGAGAAAAGCAAGTGATAAGAGAATGAAATAGCATCTTTAAAGAACTTTAAAAAATGCTGTCAACCTAGAATTCTATACCCAGTAAAAATATCTTTCAAAAATGAAGACAAAATAAAGACATTTTGAGACGTGCAGAAGCTGAAAGAATTCATCACCATCAGAACCACATTAAAAGAAATGTTGACACAAGTCCTTCAGACAGAAGGACAATGATACTGGATGGAAATAAGAATCTATACCCAGAAATAAAGTACACAAGACATGGTAATTAATAGGTAAATATATAAGATTTTTTATTATTTAAATCTCTTTAAAAGATAATTGACTATTCACACAAAGATAACAATACTGTATTTGGAGTTTATAATACATACATACATGTGCAAATTTACGACACTAATAGCATAAAAACCGAGAGGTGGGAAATGAAAGAATGCTATTGTTAGGTTCTTATACTGTGTATGAAGTGATATAATATTACTTGAAGATAAACTGTGGTAAGTTAAAGATATATATACTATAAACCCTAAAGAAAGCACTGAAACAACATAGCAAACTAGTAAACCAACAATAGAAATTATAAAAAATACCCAATGCAAATAAATGCAGAAAAGGAAGAAAAGAGAAAAAGAAAACAAAGGAGGCAATTGGAAAACAAATAGCAAGATGAAAAACTTAATATGTTAATTAGCACATTCAGTGTAACTTCTCTAATTAAAAGGCATAGATTGTGAGATTGGATAAAAAAGGAAGACCCAATAATATGCTATTTACAAGAAATATGAAAACACATGTAAATCAAAAGTAAAAGAAGGGGGAAATATGTGTGTTGATAACAGTAATCAAAAGGAAGTTGGGGTGGTAACATTAATATTACACAAAATACATTTTAGAACAAAGAATATTACCAGGGGTAAAGAAGGTAATTTCATCATGATAGATAGGTTAGTATATCAAGAAGACATAGCAGTCCTATAAGTTTATACACCTAATAACACAGCTTCAAAATACAGGAAGCAAAAACTGATAGAACCACAAAAAACAAAAACAAAAGCATAATTACAGTCAGATTTTAATACCTCTATTCAAACATGCAGGCAAAAATTTATCAAAGACATAGTAGTCTTGAACAAAAGTATCAACCAACCTAACTTGATTGGCATTTTTATAGCTTTCTTAGCATCAATAAAATTATTTTCAAGTGCACTCAGAACATTTACCAACATAGACCACTGGACCAGAAAATAAATCTTGGTGAATTTTTTTTTAATTTTTTTTATTTATTTTTTATTTTTTTTATTTTTTAATATATGAAATTTACTGTCAAATTGGTTTCCATACAACACCCAGTGCTCATCCCAAAAGGTGCCCTCCTCAATACCCATCACCCACCCTGCCCTCCCTCCCACCCCCCATCAACCCTCAGTTTGTTCTCAGTTTTTAACAGTCTCTAATGCTTTGGCTCTCTCCCACTCTAACCTCTTTTTTTTTTTTTTTTTTTTCCTTCCCCTCCCCCATGGGTTTCTGTTATGTTTCTCAGGATCCACATAAGAGTGAAACCATATGGTATCTGTCTTTCTCTGTATGGCTTATTTCACTTAGCATCACACTCTCCAGTTCCATCCATGTTGCTACAAAAGGCCATATTTCATTTTTTCTCATTGCCACGTAGTATTCCATTGTGTATATAAACCACAATTTCTTTATCCATTCATCAGTTGATGGACATTTAGGCTCTTTCCATAATTTGGCTATTGTTGAGAGTGCCGCTATAAACATTGGGGTACAGGTGCCCCTATGCATCAGTACTCCTGTATCCCTTGGATAAATTCCTAGCAGTGCTATTGCTGGGTCATAGGGTAGGTCTATTTTTAATTTTCTGAGGAACCTCCACACTGCTTTCCAGAGCGGCTGCACCAATTTGCATTCCCACCAACAGTGCAAGAGGGTTCCTGTTTCTCCACATCCTCTCCAGCATCTATAGTCTCCTGATTTCTTCATTTTGGCCACTCTGACTGGCGTGAGGTGGTATCTGAGTGTGGTTTTGATTTGTATTTCCCTGATAAGGAGCGACGTTGAACATCTTTTCATGTGCCTGTTGGCCATCCGGATGTCTTCTTTAGAGAAGTGTCTATTCATGTTTTCTGCCCATTTCTTCACTGGGTTATTTGTTTTTCTGGTGTGGAGTTTGATGAGCTCTTTATAGATTTTGGATACTAGCCCTTTGTCCGATGTGTCATTTACAAATATCTTTTCCCATTCCGTTGGTTGCCTTTTAGTTTTGTTGAAATCTTGGTGAATTTAGAAGGATAACAATATGATATCTGATCATAATAGGATTAAATTAGAAGTCAGGGGTGCCTGAGTGTCAGTCGAGTGTCCCACTTTAGCTCAAGTTATGATCTCATGGTTTGTGAGTTTGAGCCCTGCGTCGGGCTTTTTGCGGACAGCTCAGAGCCTGGAGCCTGCTTAGGATTCTGTGTCTTCCTCTCTCTTTGTCTCTCTCCAGCTCATGCTCTGTCTCTCTCTCTCTCTCAAAAATAATAAATAAACATTAAAAATTTTTTTAAAAAGAAATCAATAACAGAAAGAACTCTGAAATATCTTTAAATGTTTAGAAACTGAATAAAATATTTTTAAATAACACATGGATCAAGGAATAAATCAGAATAGAAATTAGAAAGTATTTTGAAAGAATTAAAAGAGCAATGTGTGATGATTTGTAGGATGCTGCTAAAAAGTATTCTAGTTGGTGTCATTTATAGGGCTAAACACCTATGTTAGAAAAAAGATGGGGCACCTGGGTGGCTCAGTTGGTTAAGTGTCCAACATCAGCTCAGGTCATGATCTCATCGTTTGTGAGTTCAAGCCATGCGTCGGGCTTTGTGCTGACAGAGCCTGGAGACTGTTTCAGATTCTGTGTCTCCTTCTCTCTATGCACCTCCCCCACTCACACTCTCTTTCTCTCTCAAAAATAAATAAACGTTAAAAAGATTAAAAAAATAAAAAATAAAATTTACAAATCAACGATGTCAGGTATGATATGACCTTAAAAAAAAAAAAAACGAAAACAAAAAAAGAGCAAATTAAATCAAAGTAAGGAGAAGAAAGGAAATAATAAAGTTCAAAGCAGAAATCGCTAAAAGTCAAAACAAAAAAATAGATAAAAATCAAAATGAAATGAAAAGCATTTATTTTAGAAGGTCAATAAAATTAAACCTGAAGCCAGACTAATAAGGGGAAAAGAAGAGAAGACACATATCAGGAATGAGAGAAATGACATGGCTGTAGATTCTACAGGAATCAGGTTAAAACGATGTTATAGGAATATTATCAAAAATGGTATGCCTACTAATCTGACACTTTAGATGAAATGGACAGTCCCCCAAATGACTCAAATTACCAGCATTCATTCACTAAGAAACAGATAAAGTTGAATAATGCTATCCAATTTATAAATCTTAAGAGAACTGCCCGTAAAGAAAAGTCACTGCTCTGATGGCTTTCTGGTGAATTATGTCAGACATTTAAGGAATAAAGTTACACTAATCTTACATAAATTCTTTTAGAAAACTGAAAAGGAACGTTTCTCATTTAGTTCTATGAGGCTAGCATCAACCTGTTAGCAACATCAGAGAAAGTCATTACAAGAAAACTACAGACCAACGTTGTGAATATATACGTAAGCATTCTAAACGAAATTTTAAAAGTTGTATTCAACAGTATCTAAAAGAGATTGGCTTTATCCCAGGAATTCAAAGTTGGTTTAATGTTAAAAAAAATCAATGTAATTCATCATATTAACAAATCAAAACTGAAAAGCCATATAATCAAGTCAATATATGAGCAAAAGCAGTTGACAAAGTTCAAACTCTGTTCCTGATGAAAACTTTCATCAAAGTAGAAATAGAATATAAGCTCCTCAACTGAAAAGATATGTACAAAAAAACCCTTAAAAAGACAAATACTTAATGGTGACAGACTGAAAGCTTTGAAAAGCACTGTAGGAGAATGAAAGGACAGCCCAGAATTTGAAAACATATATTCACAAAACCTGTGAATAAAGGGCTTTTATCCAGAATATACAGAGAACTCTGAAAACTCAAAAATACGAAAACAGCCCAATAAAAACATGGATGAAATATTTAATTATACACTCCAGTGAAGAGTGGCAAATAAGCACTTGAAAAACTGATCAACATAATCATTAGGGAAATACAAGTGAGATATTACTACACACTGATTACAATAGGTAATATTAAATAGATTGACCATATCTAATGTTGGTGAGGATGCGGAGAAACCGGAACTCTCATACACTGCTAGTGGGAATGTAATGGTGTATGCACTTTGGAGAACAGTTTTTTCATTTCTTCAAAAGTCAGACATTATTTACACCCTGTGAGTCAATCATTCTGCTCTTAGGCGTGGAACTCACCTGAGAGGTATCAAAGACTTGTATACAGATGTTCAGCACAGCTTTATTTGAAATGGTCTCAAGCTGGAAACAACCCAAATGTCTATCAGTAGCAAAAGGATAAACATACTGTGTTATATCCATCCAGTGGATTATTACTTACCGTAAAAATAATGAACTATAGCCACACACCATTATGAGCCTCAAAATAATTATGCTGAGCAAAAAATTTTACACAAAAATAGAGCACATGCTGTACCCTGCGTGGCTGTCAGTTGCCTGAGTTCATAGGTAGGGACAGAATGGGGAGGGACAGGACAGAAGGATTGCAAAGACATATGAGGCAACATGTGAGGTTGATGGATATGTGTTCATTATCTTGATTGTGGTAGTTGTTTTATGGCTGTACACATATGTCAAGATTTGTGAAACTGTGCACTTGAAATAGATACAGTTTATCATGTCAGTTATGATGTAATAACAGTGTAAAACAAACAGCCCTAAGAGATTATTTTCATCCCCATATCTGTGAGGAGATTGATGATCAGAGGTTGTCTTCCTTAATGGCACACAGGGGAAAAAATTCCAGCTTATGTGCTTTATGTATTTTGACTTAATCCTTACAGCAACTCACAAAGATATGTTTGCTGGTTCCATTTGACAACAGAGAAGAATGAGACTGATAGACTTTAAGTAACTTGTTCATGGTCTCACAATTTGTGGTTAAGGTAGGCTTTGAACCCATATCTCTGTCCCTCCAAAGCTATGTCTTCTTAGTGCTGAGAATCTTGATGTGTTTGAGCTCTACACATGATCTCTGAGTCCTTACACTTTAAAAGGAAAGAAAAATCACTGCTGAGCCTTGAGCCTTCCACTTCCAAAGAAATGCCTCTGGCTTTACCCAGAGAAGCGTGTGTGAATCTCTCCTGCCCCAACACATGACAAATAATGTTTATGTGTGTGAGGCACTATATTTGGTATTCCTGAGATTGTGAGCAGTTTCCTGCATACTAACTACACCTACAGCCTTTCTCTGTCATTCAAGAAAGCATTTTAGAAAACGGGTCGGTGAAAGTGATGCCTTGTGAATTTAACTTTATAAAAGCCAGTAATTTATAAACTTCACTCACTAAAAATAATAGCTACCATTTGTTGAGTGCCAGACACCCTCTGAACACTTTACATACATTATTGTATTTAATCTCAAAATGTGTAAGAGGCAGGTATTAATATTATCTTCTTTAAAAATGAGGAGGGGCACGCCGGGTGGCTCAGTCAGTTAAGCGGTGGACTTTTTTTTTTTTTTTTTAATTTTTTTTATTTTTTAATATATGAAATTTACTGTCAAATTGGTTTCCATACAACACCCAGTGCTCATCCCAAAAGGTGCCCTCCTCAATACCCATCACCCACCCTGCCCTCCCTCCCACCCCCCATCAACCCTCAGTTTGTTCTCAGTTTTTAACAGTCTCTTATGCTTTGGCTCTCTCCCACTCTAACCTCTTTTTTTTTTTTTCCTTCCCCTCCCCCATGGGTTTCTGTTACGTTTCTCAGGATCCACATAAGAGTGAAACCATATGGTATCTGTCTTTCTCTGTATGGCTTATTTCACTTAGCATAACACTCTCCAGTTCCATCCATGTTGCTACAAAAGGCCATATTTCATTTTTTCTCATTGCCACGTAGTATTCCATTGTGTATATAAACCACAATTTCTTTATCCATTCATCAGTTGATGGACATTTAGGCTCTTTCCATAATTTGGCTATTGTTGAGAGTGCTGCTATAAACATTGGGGTACAAGTGCCCCTATGCATCAGTACTCCTGTATCCCTTGGATAAATTCCTAGCAGTGCTATTGCTGGGTCATAGGGTAGGTCTATTTTTAATTTTCTGAGGAACCTCCACACCAAGCGGTGGACTTTGGCTCAGGTCATGACCTCGCGGTTCACTAGTTTAAGTTCCATATTGGGCTCTGTGCTGACAGTTTGGAACCTGGAACCTGCTTCAGATTCTGTGTCTCCCTCTCTCTCTGCTGCTCCCCTGCTTGTGCTCTGTCTCTGTCTCTCTCTCTCTCTCTCTCTCTCAAAAAAAATAAAAAATAAAAAAAAATACATTGAAAAAATTAAAAGAAAATGAGGAAACTGAAGCTCAGAGAGGTTAATGTCACTTTCCCAAGGTCATGTAGCCAATTGGTGGGGAATCCAAGTAAAAATTAGTCTAACTCTAGAATATGCTTGTTTTCCATGCTAACTTGCCTTCTAGTATTTTAAGTCTTATTTAAAGTATTTCTGATGGTGAGTGATTTCAGACATACTTGATGGTAGGTCATGGCAACCTGTGGTACTTGATCTGTGCCATGGAGAGAACTCTGGATGGGCCACAATGCCCAACAACTTCACACGGGACTCTAAACCCTGGCAGTACACTGCAGGCTCCTTAGGAGAAGGAGGTCTAGAACACCAGTTTGATTAAGAAGAATTAGCTCAGCCAGGGGAGGTGAAACACCAGTGACCCCTTTGGGATTACTGATTTTATCACTGTTAGGATGGATTAGGGAAGCACAGCAGATGGCGTTATCTCTGTGAAAGCTTAGAAAATGATGTCAGCACCTTTCCCGTCTTCTGTGCACACTCTGAAGTGAACAGGTCCAATTCCTCAAATTGGAGAGGAGCAAGCTTAGCTGCAACTTTTCTCTCAGAATGACAGAGCCCCCAGCTTCGGCTCCCTGCTGTTTCTGCAACAACCTAATTTACAGAACATTTAAAAAATTCACCACAATTAATAATTAATGCATGGTCTTTAAATATTGAAAACACAAGATAACAATGCCAAAGAGTCTTTAAAACATTAAGGATTAATTACCAGATGCATGATAGGAAGCAGTCTTTTTCACATTTTTTATTTGTTTTGTTGTCAGCAGTGGGACCCATCTTCAAACAAAATTTCACACATTTATTTATTTATTTATTTATTTATTTATTTATTTATTATTTTAGGGAGAGAGAGTGCACATGTCTGATTGAGCCACCCAGCCACCCCTCATGCATTAAAACAGTTAAGAAAGCTTTTTATTAATACAGATTGATTTTATGTTTTACCATTCATTCATCCGTTTCTACAGTCAATCAGTGTATCTGCTTTAATAATACAAATATTTGAACTCGGGCATTATGGTGGTACTTCCAGGCTCACACTCATGGCCCATCTTATAAAACGAGAACCAAACCCTGGTGGGATTTGGCAGCATAATGCAGATTGTTTTGTGAGATGGTTTGGTAGCTATAGGTATTGACCAAAATGTTGAATGATGCTAACAGGAAAGCGATTCCTGTGGTTGGACAATCCAGAAAAGGCTCAAGAAGGAGTTGGTATTGGAATGAACCTTCAAGGTAGAGAAGGGAGTTTTGGGGAAAGGGATGGGGCTGGGGTGGGGGGTCCACATAAATGATCTTCGTCTTATGTCCTCTTCTATACTTTGCCCAATGCTCAGTACCTGCTTTCTTTTTCTTTTCTTTTTTTTTTAATATGAAATTTATTGTCAAATTGGTTTCCATACAACACCCAGTGCTCATCCCAAAAGGTGCCCTCCTCAACACCCTCCTCCCCTCCCTCCCACCCCCCATCAACCCTCAGTTTGTTCTCAGTTTTTAACAGTCTCTTATGCTTTGGCTCTCTTCCACTCTAACCTCTTTTTTTTTTTTTCCTTCCCCTCCCCCATGGGTTTCTGTTAAGTTTCTCAGGATCCACATAAGAGTGAAAACATATGGTATCTGTCTTTCTCTGTATGACTTATTTCACTTAGCATAACACTCTCCAGTTCCATCCACGTTGCTACAAAAGGCCATATTTCATTCTTAACATTGCTACATAGTATTCCATTGTCAGTACCTACTTTCTTACTGAATGGGGTGCCGGGTGAGGGACAAGGGCACAAAGGGTAAAACAAGTTTTTTTCTCCCCAGTTTCAAAAGGATCATTAAGTCATGCCCAAGGCTGCCATGTTCCCTTGGTTAATAAATCGTTTGTTAGAACTTCATTGTGAATTCACAGGGTTTCATTGGGACTGTGTGTTTGATTTGGGAGCAGCCTGGAAAATGAGCACCCCATAGGCACGAACTACCTGCTTAGACTCTGTCCGCACAGGCCCCCCGAAGTGGACGTTTTGATCAATTGATGTGCTTGTTGATTTTCTTTTTTGCGGGTTTCATTGTAGTCATCCCAGAACCTTGGATAAGCACTTTGTTCTTAACTCTTTAGGCCATTACCGTATCTCTTGAGATTCTTCAAATGAATAAACCTAGCTCCTCCTAGGTGCAGATACTGAGCTGGGTGCTTTAAGGACATCCAGGAGTTGGGAGGGTGGGTGAGGACACAGGCATCGAGGAAGGTACAAAGACAGTTCAACATAATTGGTTTAACTACAATAGGGAGCTGTGACAAGGCACAGAATGATTAATTGCCAAGTGAATTATGCCGACAGTCGATGCTCCAAGGGTTCAAAAGAGGAAGGCAAGAATTGTCAGGGAATGATTTACAGAGGATGTGGGAAGAGGGGTTTGGATCATGGAGAAGGTTTAACCATCAGACGGTGCCCTGAACAGGCCGATGAGAAACTTGGAGGGCAGTGTGTGCTCTGTTTTCAGCAAGCAGTGGGAAAACTGGCTGGACAGGGGAGGAAAAAAATTTTCAACGTCAAACATCAACAAGAAAGCAGTGACAATGAACATTTATTGAACATGTAATTTTTGTCATACATAGAGCTAAGCATATAAATGACCATAATCTAAGTTAATTCTCATAAAATATTATGAAGAATTCAGGGTCTGCTACCCTGTGCAGTAGTTTGGGGCATTGAAAAAATAGCACCCCTCAGACAGAGATACATCTCATGGGAGCATGGCTTCCAGTGACTGAACAACTTTGTTCAGCGCACAACTTGCTCAACTGTACATGGGGGGAGAAACAGTCATCACATTTGCTCCACATATTTGAACTTACATGTCATGTGTATATTAACTGTGTTACTCCTCATAACTGTCCATGAAGAATGTGCTATTCATTTCCCTATTCCATGCAATTCTACTTTGGGGGGATGGTACTGGTAGAGTAAGTTGAAACCAAATTGTGGAATGTCTTCACTGTAGGCTTGGGAAATAAGATCTTCTGTGGGCTTAGGAGACTTTTATTCCAGTCGCTTGGTAAAATCTCTGGCAAAGCTGTCCCATTTTCCCAGCCTTCAAGGCTTAGCCAGGGCAGGCTCCCTCACACACGTACCAGGTTCTTGCTAACAGCATGTTCATGTTCTTCATCCTGTCCCTTCTTTCTGAAGCCCACCCTCCAGCCTCTTGCTTCTCATCATTGCAGTCACTGGCCTCACTGGATGCCCCCACTTAAGGCCTGGGCAGTGAGCTCTCATGTCACTGTACACACAGGCCCCTCAAAGGCAAGGGCAGTCTCACTTTCTGGTCCCTCACAGCACGAACCATGGACCTTTGGACTTAGCAGCAGTTGTGGACATTTCCAAGGAACTCTCCCTTCTCCTTCCATCTACTCAGTTTAAAGAACTCAACCTCTTTGGCTGACCTAGCTTCTGGGGACTCATAGTTGCACACTTGGTGTCCTACTCCCTCTGATGCTCATCTTCCCTTGTTTCTCTGCTACTGTTTATCTCCTGTTGCTGGCTGCCAGGCTCTTGGATGCAGCTGGATTCTGACAAACTTGTAGGTTTGTACTTTTGTTCCCTGGTTTGAATCATTGCTGAGTATTCGTTGCTTTTTCAACCTCACTTCTTCAGACAAGAGGGATGAAATTTTGGCTTCTCTCCTCCAGTCTGGTTGCAGTAATCAAATCACCTGCAGAAGAGAGACCTTGGCACTTCTTGTCCTAGACGGGGGCCATTGTTTTAGCTGGCCCATACCCATATGGCCATACGTGGAGTTATGACGTTGAAATATTTCTGTACTTATTGGTAAATTGCAACTGCTACAAACTCTTCATGGCCTCCCTCCTCTGCCACACTGCTTGCCCTGGCCTGTCCCAGGTGTCCAACCCCCCCGGCCTCCTAGTCCAGCAACTGAAGAGTTAGTGCTAAGACCGCAGGGCCCTAAGATTGGCCTCAGGTCTCACTGGCTAGTCCAAGGCAACATGGAGAGTTTTTCAGTATTTTGATTTTCACTCCTCCTTCCAGCCAAGGAGAGCCCAGCTTACCTTCTAATACCAGTCTTCTGGAAATAGGAGGAACGTGTTCCATAGAGGAAAAGCTTTTGTTCCAGGTGAAATGGGAGCTATTGTTTATTAAATGCTCGCTCTTTATCAGGTCCTGTGCTAAGCACTTTACCTGAAACACTTTATTTAATTCTTACAAAATCCTTTGTGAGGCCCCTCGTAATATTGTGTCCACTTTTTTATTGAGGAAGAAAAAGGCTCATAGAGATTGAGAACTTTCTCAGGACTGGCAACTGGTAAACTGGGATTTGAACCTGGGTCTCTCAGACTGCAAGACCATGCACTGGGATTTGAATAGTCTCCATTTCAGCTAAACCTTTCCCACTAGATTCAAAGCGTACCCCAAGGAGGACCGCCTTCGTTCATATTGGTCCTCCTTGTGGGCTGCTTTGATCCTGGTAAGCATACTTGGGCGTGGTGAAACACTGCAGGTCACTTCTTAATAAAATTTGGGAGGGAGAGACCCTCCTGTTCTCATCTGAATGACACCATTCCATCCATTTGGAAAGCCTGCATGTGGCAGATTCTTTAAAATAGCATCCAGTGAATTATGTCTTTTTGGTGTCTTGCAATGTGACTTTGCCATTTCACCCATTGCTTCGTGGGGTCTTTTTTCCCTCCCTTGAATCTGGACTGACCCTGTGACTTGTTTTGGGAAAGACAACATAGTAGTTATGATGTTCTAGTATTTGGCAGCCAAGATGTTAAGAGGCCATGTAGCTTCTGTCTATTTCAAAACCCAGCCCACCCTGTAAAGAAATCCAGGTCATCTTGCTCCAGGGAGGCCAAGTGGAGAGGCAGGTCACCTAGAAGAGAACCAAGACATCCAAGCCCATGGCCAGCACCAAGTAGATGAGGCTTTCTTGGGTTTCTGTTGCTAGTTCAGTCATCCTAGCTGACTCCGTGTAGAGCAAACGTAAGCCATACACACTGAGCCTGGCCAACCCACACTCTAAGCAGTGAAATGGCTGTTGTTTAAGCCACTGACTCCTGAAGTGGCTTGGGATGCATCAATAGATAAGCGATATAGTACGTAAAGGGAGAGAAAAATTCTACGTAAAAGTCAAGGCCCAAGAAAATATTTCATAATTGCTAACTCTTTATAAATATAGACAGACTTAACAACACCTCTGCTCTTTGAATGCAGATGCAAGATGAAAGCATAAATGTCAAAACCCACAAGGTAAGGTGGATACGCCTCTCGGTTGCTTTCTTTGCAACAGGTGTTTGGACATGTCACAGATCATCATACGTATGTACATTGTACAGATATGCACTTTTAATTAAACTCTGCAAGCACTTATTTAACACCTACTGTAAGCAAAGGCAGAGTCATATCTGTGTAAGCAGAGAGAGTGACTGAAAAAAAAATCAGATCTATTAAAATTCCCAAAAGACTTCAAAGAATACATTTCATCTCCATGTTATTTGGAACCACTAAAGAGTTCTCATATTTTATGATGCCAGGTTCTGGAGTAGCAGTTATTTAATGGAGTCTTCATAAATATTTGTTGAATGGATTAATAAATGATTAGAGAAGCTGAAAAAAGGGAGCTTTAGGGAAGGAGAATGAGAAGAAGAATCGAGAAGGTTGTGGAAGGTGAGGAGCAAGATAATCTAAACACATAATCATCAGTGTCTGGGGTGATGGAATTGGCTGAGCCTTTCTCAGTCAGGAAGTTTGTTCTCTCCCAGAAAGAGCTTCCATACCTTAGGGACTTCAGACCCCAGGCTGGAGGGAAACTGAGCTTGGGTAGCTATGGCAGTGTGGGACAACTGAGCATGAATTTTAGCTGTGTTTGGTGTGTGGCTGTGTAGTCCTGACCTCTGTCCTGGACAGACCACCCTTGAGGCTATATGTGCAACTGTGATTATTCCAGTTCTAGTGGACAAAATCAGAGGAATGCAGAAGTGGGTAGTGAGCATCTGGAAAAGTCCTAGGAATGTCTGATGGGATAAAGAGTTGAAGAGTCTGAGATATTTGGTTTTTAAGAAAGGCTCACTGCTCTGCATGACCTCAGAGGGCAGAAGGTAGACCAGCAAGCAGAAGTTACCTCTCTACAGGATACATAAATACATTACTAAGCGGGGAAGGAGCAGCAGATCCCAAGGCAGACTTTGTCTTCAAGAAATATATTTAGATTCTTTTAGCTATTTTATGGACCAAAGAAGTATGGCTTTACAGCAGGATCGAAGATGAAGACATCTGAGGGGAGCCTGGGAGAGAGGAAGACATCCTTACCCAGGGGAGGAAGAGCAGAGATTCTGGAGCCAGATGGCCAGGGACTTAGCCTCTCCTTGACTCCATTTCCATGTGTATAAATGGGAATGATAATAGAACCTGCCATGTTGGGTTGTTTGAGGATTAAATGAGTTAATATTTGTAATCACTTAGTACCCTGTTTGTACCAAGTGATCACTTCAGGAGTGCAAGCTGTTATTGTCAAAATCCTACAAGAGGGTAAGGAAGCATCAGTCTGTTAGCCGGGTTGCCTTCTCTCCTTTCACAGGGCACGATGTTTCACAGTGCGCAAAGCTCTTTCAGCTGGTTTGGTCCCCACAGCAACTGTGCGCTATAGGCAGGGTCCATACTATTATCTCCAGGAGAGAGATGGGAAAACAGGGTCAGGGTCAGGGTCATGAGTGACTTAGAAAGTGAGTAAGGCTGAGTTTAAGTTTTTTGTCTAAGTCTAGTGGTTATTCCCTTGCACCCAATTGCCTCCTTCCTAGTTTCCAATTTTGTAATACAGCTAGATAGCAATAGCTTTAGGATGAACCTGAATCAGTGACTGCATGAGATTTTAGAGAGCGTAGTCATCTCCAGACTCCAGCCAGAATCTGAGGAACAATGCACCTGTGATTTACATTGCAATATTATTTTCCCTTTAAAAGCAAATAATTAACTCAGAAAGGAGGTTACTTTCTGACACACACATTACCCTTTTGCGATAAAATTTTCATGCCACGTATTTCAGCTGTGTTGATTGAAAGTCAAATTATGAGCCTCAGGGCAAATGCAATATGAGGTTTCTAAGAGCCTTCCTGAGCTTATTGCTAGTTTCCCCATATTAACTTCCATGAATTTATCTCGGTGCAAGAGCTGGTAATACAAACATGAAACGAAATGATAAATATGTTTGCTGGTTTTTCACTTGCAGATCTAATGAGGTCAGAGCCACAGGTGCCAAGAAAGATACTCGTTTTCTGTGACCTCTGAGCTCTCCATCTCACTTTACAGTACACTTGGTGGCTATTATGGGGGAAGGAGAGCCTTCCCATTTTCTAGTGGAAAAACAGGGCCATGACCACTAGGAATCTTGTTCCCCAAAAGATTACACGTTCTCATTGCTAAGATGGAATTAAGGAAGATCATGTATGTAACAGTGTCTGACTCATAGTAACAGCTTAGTAAACACTGGGTGGAAGAATCAAGATTAGCCATTCTGCTGGCTCTACCATTCCGATCCAGGGTGTTTTACTTTCTTTGTGGTGCTTATATATACTGTATTTAATAGTCCACTATATTGTTTATTTCTTGAAATCTCAAATGCTATGAACAGAAATCAATGTTTTGTTTATTCAGCTACAACTTATTCAGCACATGGTATTAGTCAAAGAAATGAAATAATTGCTTTCAGAGATCACAGTCTGGTAGAGAATCAGACAAGTCAAGAGATAGTGAGGTACTATTTTGATGCATTTACTATTGTATTTGGTTTATTGCATTTTGCAGGGTGGCGGGGGTGGGGGGGATTTCCTGTGGCACATTCCCTTTTCAAACTAGACCGTAAAGCATTCTTGGCTTTGGGAAGGACTTTGACAACAGAACACAGAAAGGTATGAGTCTCAAGGGGTCAAGGCTTGGCTTTGAAGTTTCAAAATATGTTTGAAAACTCAAGACACAGATAATAGTGTGAGAGGAAAGACTTGTGACTTCTAAAAGCTTAGGGATTTGAGACTCCAAAAATCTTTGCCTTAAAGAGACTCAGGGACTACAGAATATAAAGACTAATCAGAGTTTGGATTTTTTTTTTCCTGATCCATAAAATGTAAGGATAATCTAGGTTAAAGGAGGAGAATTGGATGAAATGCAATAGAAATGTACATTGGGGGGGAAAAAGAAATGCACATTGGCACTTTTCCCTTAAAAGGGGTCCCATAACTCTCAGGGATGAGCTCTAGGGAGGCGGGGTGGGACAGTTGACAGTGTATTCAGGTAGGTTTGGCACACTGTGGATGGAGGATATCTACACTTAACTTTCTTGAGGGAGCCTGGAAGGATGGCAAGAATTCTTGAGTTGTTCTTCGTTTATCTTGACATATAGTGACAGTGGAGAGGAGTATGTGGAGTGTGTAGGGTAGGTGGCCTTGAGACAGCTTCTTAGAGCATAGAATGTGATTCCCATGTGCCCAGACAAACATAAATAACCAGATATAGTATTGGACATGAGAGGCAGATGATGGAGCAGAGGTAAGACCTCTTTAGATAGATAGTGGAGGATCAGAAGGGAATGGGCTATATCTCTGCAGATGCCAGCATAAATTAATGATGATACTGAAGAGCAGTGCCCCATCCATCTCTCTCCCCACCCCGCCCGTGCCTCAATTCTCTATGAGGCCCTCAGAGCCCAGAATCAAACTGGGGAAGATACGGGTGTTGAGGGTGCCACCAAATTGGCTGAGAATATGTTCAGGTCACTAATATTACTTAAAGTGACTGAGATTATGATTTGGAAGCTCCAGTAGAAATTAAGTTCAGTTTTTGAGCATCAAAGGAAAGGTGTTCCTTGTGTACATTTAGATTGTAGGCTGAGATACTTACCTGCTACACTGGCCATTCTGATTCAATGTGATATTGGCAATGATGGGAAAAGGACAAGGGCCTATGGAAACTCATAAGAAGTCACCTGATCCAGCTTGGGTGGAAGGCATGTCAAGGAAGGCTTTCAGAGAAGGTGATGCTTATATGGAAAGAAATAGGAACAAGCTAGCCTCAAAAAGTAGGCACAGGGATACCAGACATAGGAAAAAGTCCATACAAAGATACAGAGGTATGAAATACACTATTTTCTTTTCTTTCTTTCTTTTCTTTTTTACACTATTTTCTTTTTGGAAATGTATAGCTAGTCCTGTGGAGTGAGAGTTAAAGCTATATGTGTCAGGTAAGGGAGTAGACTAGATTGTGAAGGTCTCATGTGTTAATGCTAATTTGGGGAAAAGAAGAGGGTTCTTTGTGGATGTACTGGGACTGACGTATCGTATACCCCACATGTAGAGGCCCAGCAGGCAGAGTAATGGAAACAAAGACTCCCAAGTCCCCAGCCTATGTGAGGAGGTTGGTACATTGGGCTGTTACCACCCAACATGGAATGGACAATTACCAGTTTTTTGATGCTAATTCTGTTCCAGGTTTGTGCTAATTTCTTTGTGTGCATTAAATCACATGGCCATTATAGCAGCTCTATGAGGTTAGGTGTTACATCATTTCTCTTTTATAGGTGAAGAAACCAAGGTCCAGAGAGGCTAAGCAACTTTTTCTGAGGTCATGTAACTAGCACATAGCCTCACTGGAATCAGAGCTTGCTCTTAGCCATAAAACCCACACAACCTGGAGACATCCTAGGAGGGTGAGGAAGAATTTGGAGGTATCAGCTCCAGGGGAGAGGAGGAGGCTAAGCCTGAGTCACCCATGGCTCCATCAGCTGAGAAACTTTGTGAAGAGTTGTTCCCATACCTAAGTGCACTCTTTTGGAGGAATGATCTGGCCTATCATAGGCAGCTGCTCATGGCCATCACCAAGGGGATAGATTGTGGGACTGAGCTGGACCCTCCAACTGCAAACATACCAGGCAGAGGGGGGCACTTGTCATGAATGCCTCTCTCGGTACCCCCAGGAAAGCTCTGGGCGGAAACCTCTCAGTGTAGAGCAGCTTAAAAACGAGCAGGGGAGTTTGCAACATAGGCCGAGGTTGTGTGGAAGGAAGCAGAGGGTGTAAGCTATCCTAGGGACATCCCTCTAGGCCCAGGTCCACAGAAAAGTACAGATGCCCTGATGGGGCCCATTTGGGTGATGGCCAAAATCACTTAGGAAGAGAGGCAGGCATCCTACAGAGCAGCAGGATCCTGCCTGATTGCTGAGCTTGCAAAGCCAGCCTAATGTTCCCCAGGGAAAGCTTTGATACAGTCTCTCACCTTGGAACAGAATCGTTTATTTATGTAAATTATCTCTGAAACATTATTTGGTTTGGTTACATGCGCTCTGGAGAATTCTTAGGCAGTTTCAGTTTGGCAGGGGAAGGCGTGGGACAGGTGCGTGGGTGGGGCAGAGAAACAAAACCTTTTGCTGAGAAGATGGATCCTCAGAGCCTCAAGAGGGAAATGGCCTTGTGAGGACCTCAGTCCGTGTCTCCTCAAGCAGGGGAAAGACTTATGGTCTCATAAGTCAGGTGACATGCACCTTCTCCCCTGCTCTGACACTCACTAGCTGTGGGGTCTTGGGCAAATAACTTCTCATTTCTGGGTCTCATCTTCGCATTTGCAGACAGGGTCATTAATATTGTCTTGGGTTGTTGTGAACAGTATAAGAGATGATGTGTGTGAGTTGCCTATAATAGCTCCTTGTATGCAGTAACTCTTTCTGTTCATGTTAGTTCCTATTTCCACAGTCATCGCTGTCATATTTACTGTTCTTACTATTGATCTGCAGACACAGCTATGACGTTAGGTTGGGGGAATTCACCTTGCCTTTGTCCTGCCTGAGCCTCTCCTCCAGGTTACCCCCAGAGTCAAAAGTGTTGCTCCTCCCCTGGGAAAGGAGGACTGGTCTGAAGGGAACAGGCTCTGGGGATCTGAGGTTTCCTTTGGGTCCCTTGACAGCAAAGATGGGAGTGTATTCTCAAGGAGGTGCTCTCCTGAGTGTAATTAGCAGAGAGGCTGGAAAGGAGCAGCTTGTTTTGGTAGAAATGACAGTGCTGGCTCCCACACAGGCACTGAAAGTGTGTGTGTGTGTGTGTGTGTGTGTGTCTGTGTGTGTGTGTGTCTGTGTGTGTGTGTGTGCGCGCGTGTGTGTGCGCGCGTGTGTGTGTGTGTGTGTGTGCGCGTGCGTGCTGATCATCAGG
Organism: Panthera tigris; assembly: GCF_018350195.1. Classification (NCBI taxonomy): domain Eukaryota; kingdom Metazoa; phylum Chordata; class Mammalia; order Carnivora; family Felidae; genus Panthera; species Panthera tigris. The sequence continues at coordinate 112,406,223 of NC_056660.1, forward strand.
CAGTAAAGTTTGGCTTGAGACCCCACCTACCAGGGACCAGGTGGGAGCTGGCTCTGCCCATGGCTGTGTCTCTCCCTGGGTAAACTGCAGTTCCCAGAGGTTCTTCCAAGTCTGGCTCTGGATATCTGATGGAATTGGGTGCAGAGGGAGGTCTTCAACAAACTTTTGGAGGGAAAGTTTTCTAAAACTTGATTTGGGGAGTCAGGAAAGCAAAAGAGTCCACAGGATGGGTTTTGATGCCAGACAGACCTGGATTTAGCTTCTGACTTTGCCGTTTATCAACTGTGTGATGTTGGTGAGTTACTTTTTGAGCCTCAGTTTCCCTGGCTATATGCCAGAGGCAATTTAAAACTGCCTGCCCTTCAGAACTGTTGTGAGAATAGTACCTGGCACAAATTAAGTACAAGTTAAATGGTACTGAAAATGATCATGTCATTGAACAAATTCTTATGTGATGCTTTTTACGTACCAGGCACTATTGTAAATACTTTCGAGATATTATCTTGCTTAATATTCTTAGCAACCTTATGAGGTAGATAATATGATTGTCTTTGTTTTCCAGAGGTGGAAGCTGAGGCACAGAGAGATGAAATAACTTCTTCAAGACCCTGCAGCTAGTCAGTGTTCTAACCAAGGCAGTCTGGCCTTATATCAGTCTGTACAGCCTCATGATTTTAGTGATGTTCTTTAGAGGACAAAGTTAAAAGACCATGAAGGCACAATTATGAAGTAGAGTGCAGAAGCTGCCTCCCACCCCCCGCACCCCAACCAATATGTTGCTAGCACTTACTATAGTGAGGTTCTGCCTTTCTTTCAGGGCAAAATTAATCCATATGTCTAGTGACCAAATAGACGGTTCCCTCAAGACCTGGCTATCCTATTCCCTGTTTCCCCTCTAAGAAGCTATTTTTAAGTGGTTCAGAAAATAGAGCACCACGAGCTTGGTGTGTACATTTTACCTTGTGTTCAAGCTCATTTGCTTGTGGGTTGAATAGGTGCAGCCTTAAAGGACTCCCCTTCCTCCACAGCTAGAGTTCCTCCGGGTCTGCAATAGGGGGAAACCCCAAAGCTTCTGGACAGAGTCTGCTTCCGTTCCAGCGACCTAGTTCCTGCTTTGTTCTTGAGCGAAGCGCCCACCTGTGTGGTTGTACACCTCCCTGTACACACATTGTCCTCAGTATGGCCCTCACCAGAGCAGTTGGAAATGATGTGCTCATGTGAGTGACTTGAGGTGGAGAAGTTCTGGCCGGAAAAGCAATCACGTGAGAAAACACCTGCTCTGTTCCTCTCTGGGTAGAGAAGACTGAGGCTGTGCAATCACTGCATCCACAGCCTTCCTGGGAGGGTCCCGGAGGAGATTGTGTCACAGCAACCACTTCTGGCAGGGAAGTCGTACATGCTGAGGGAACAGAGAAGAAGACCCCTCGTAAGTAGGGGCCAAGGAAGCCTTGGGAGGGAGCTTAGTGCGAGGATGGCCCCAGAGGCTCAGACACGTTGAGCTTCAGAGAAATTTGGAGATGAGATGAGAGAAGGGGGGAGATAAAAAAAAGAACGTGGGTGATGAATTACACTCCTTTGATATTCTTTGGGAGATAGAACTTAGAATTGCGTTTTAATTACTTTTAGTTGTTGTACTTCTTTGAATTCACCCCTTTATCAGGACAGGTGTATGTGGAGGTCTCAGGATTTATTTTGGTTACATGTTTGTCTTTTCCATTAATTGTGCTGTGAGACGTTCTGAAGAGCAGGAATCGTGTCTTATCCATCTCCATATCCTCAGCATCTCTCCTGGGGCTCAGCACAGAGCTGGTGCACTTGCAGTGGGTTAAAGTGAGGTGACCAGTTTGTCTTTCTTCATCTGGCACTTTCTTGGATTTAGCATGGAAAGCCTGATGTTCCCAGAAGACTGGAGTTCCAGGCAAACTGACACCCTACGCTGACTCAACCAGAACCGAACCCTCAGAGTGACTGGCTCTCTTCCTTTGGCTATCATGAGCTTGAGAGACTAAGTGGAATGCCCAGTGGAAATCCTCTCCTCAGACCATCCAGTATGGAGTCTCTTAGTGGCTCTATCAGTAGGAATGCTGTCTTTTTCCTGCATGAGTCATTCTCATTGTGTGGTAGGTAAATGTACAGCGATGCCAGCCCAGCTGCCAGGCCCAGCCCACAGGGTCTTTGTTAAGGCCCTTGCTGTGTCTTACACAAACCCCAGCAGCTTTTGGGTGCTCACCACTGCCTTTCCAGCTTGGAGCTGGAGGTTTACCAAGATGATCCTTCCATTTGAAAAAACACTGACTCCATCTCAGTGTAGCATAAACAACTTTGTGTATCAAGGTGTTAGGGAAAATAAATTTTCTCAATCCAAGATGCAAGATTTTATTGAATGCCGACCAATCCCAAAATCTCACAGGGTATCTTTTTTTCACTTTCGCAAGTCCACTCTGCTTCTCTCCCCCTGGACCTTGGAATATGCTGGGTTTTTTTGCCTGGCAAGTTTTTAAATCTTTTTCTTCACCTGCTGAGCTCCTCCTCAACTTAAGTGACTTCCTCCAGGTAGCTCTCTCTAACTGCCTCTTCCATTAAGATAAGAGCTCCTGCCATATGTTCCCCCAGAATCCTGGGTTTATGGGGTCGTGGCCTGTTTGCACGTGTTCTCCCCTATACTGTGAGTCCCTGAGTCCTGGGCTGCATTGGAGGTACTGTCCTTTGAGTCTGGGCAGATAAGTGGGTGGTAAAAGGAGTCCCTTGTGAGTGACAGGACAACTTTGGAACATGTCATCTCACAGAAATCTGTTGAATCACCTGGAAATGAGTTTGCCAAAGATGATTATGATTTGAACAGAAGCCTTGGCTGAGCATGTGCTACAGATGGATCTCAGAGATGTGAAAAGAGAGCAGTCAATTTCTCAGATGCAGCTTACAGTCCAGAAATCTGATTATTAGCAGGTACATGATTAAAAGCTCCCTTGATGCATGTCTTTGGCTGGCTACTATTATTCTTTCATTTTGTGATGATGGAAGAAGCAAGCCTTGCTTATGGAGTTTCTCTTATGTAAACATGTTTTTACAGCTTTCCTTCTCTGGGTGCAACCTAGAATGGGGCCATGCAGTTCACCAGCTGCCTAGCCAAGTCTTAGAGGAAAGAAAAACCATCACACAGAAGGTCTTCATGCAGAAAAGAACACTGCAGAAAGAGCCAGGAGCCCGCATCTCAGACAAGGCTCTGCATTTTATGACCTTGAGTAGTCTTGTCTCTGTTTGTGCTAATAATATTCATTGTGTGTGCTAGTCATCTCATGTGTTTTATGTCACTTAATATAAAAAAAAATATCTTGAGAAGTAAATTCCCCCACTTCACAGATGATGAACCTGTGATTAAGCGACTCTGTAACCAGGATCTGTGTGCACTGTCACACAAATAGCATGAGAAGTTGGGGTTCAAGGCCAAGTCTATTTGTACAGTTGAGCCCTTAATCACGATAGAATGTGTTTCTTGGTCTCTTCATCTGTTAAATGAGGTCTCTTCTAATTCCGTCTTTCTCAGTTGAATGAGGACAAACAGCTCATCCATATTTTTAGCTATACTCACAGATGGAAGCCCTGTCAGCAAAGAAAATACCACACACATGCATTTTGAGTTGAATGTCTCATGGAAGAAGTCTTAGGGTAACACCTTTATTTCTTCCTCTGAGCACCCTAACATTTAATCTTTGCACACGTCATTACTCTGCCTGATGAAAACAGGAGTCAGCAGTGTAGTTCTGAGATACCTTAGTGAAGTCACTGGAAGAGGTACCTTGCAAATATGAAGGCAGTGCGTGGGGAAATAGAATGAAATTTTTCAAAGATGGTAGAAGATGACACCACCACCTACCCCCCCCACCCCCACCCCGTGACCTGCCTGAAAAGGACTGATCTTATGGATGAAAAAAAACTACTCCTCCAGTGTTCACTGGGAATTCCCAAGGCTGCATCAGTGTGAAACAAGCTGGGATCACTCAGGTTTTTGATCGTGTTCAAAATACCCAAAAGGATTGCTGTCACTCTGAAAGACCAGTAGAGTGTGATGATTAAGGCAAAGATAATGGAGTTTGATAGAAAGGAGTTGAGATTCCATATTCTGTGTGTTGATTCCAGGAATCAGCCCTTTCCTTCTAGGCCAAGGGAAATTAATATTTCTGTGTCCCAGACCTTTCAGCATCTGGTGAAGTTCATGGACCCCTTTTCAAATAATGGTTTTAAATGATTAAAATAAAAAACAAAAGATTTTATAGGAAACCAACTATATTGGCTGTGAAAACGTATTAAATAATAAATTCATGTTATAGTAATACATATGTTTCTTTATTAATATTGTAAATAATGAGATCTAGTGATGGATCTAATTTTGAGGTAGGGATAAATTCTTGAAATATGTCTACTATAATTTGATATGAAGATGTCTGTACCTTCAATTGGTAAAAGTGTCGCAGTACTATCAATTCTTCTGTAGATGGTTATCCTTATATTAAATCCCTCTTTACTTGAAATAGCTAAAGTGGCTTCTGCTTCTGAGTTATGGCTCAAAAAAAAAAAAAAAAAAAAAAAAAACAACCTCAGCTGTATCTCTTACTAGTTCTGGTCCTTTGGTAAAGTAATGACATATCTATGCCTCATCAACATAATATGTACCTCAAAGGTTTGTTGTGAATATCTAATGGTATAGTATATGAAGCATCTCTTGTACACAGAAAGATTTCCTTTAGTATTACCCAGGAAACTTTGACCTAACCAATTGTGTTTATATTAAAATAACATTTCAAAGTAAGTGGATTCATTGCCTATAATTGGTATGGAAACCTGGTCTGGTTTGAAGGAACCCTTAGATATAATTAAGTAGGATCATCTATTTGTTTATACGGACAGTTTTAAAAAATTAATGAAAAATATCTTTAGAAAAAATAATGAAAACTATTATTACCGATGTTGTTCATTTGCTATGGCTAGTCTTAAATGTGGCCTCTTGGGCAGTTATACTGTAATATCCCATGATCAGCCTAGGCAAACCCAAACTCTAGCAGAATTAGGTATAATCATGACTATAATTTCTATAGTCTATCAGTCTATCAGAATGGGACTATAAGTCACCTTATACTTGTGGCTGATCTCCTTTTCCTTGAATTTTAAATAGAAATAAACAACAATATTAAATGTCAGGGCAAATTGCCTTCATCATACTCAGAAAGGAGAATATTTTACCAGATTACTAGGAACTAATGGAGTATCTAAACTGAATTCTTTGGATAATTCTACAGATTCCCCTAATTTTTTTGAGTGGACAATATATTTGTCAGAAAAAAAGATATTAAATTCTCGGGGGCAATAGCACCCGCCATGAACTGGGAAGTGAAGGAAGTAAGAGAACGCTTTGAGAGGTGAAAGTTACAATTAATGCATACTGGTCCGAACAGAGATTAAGAGACTTGGAGGAGAAACAGTGGTCTTCCATTCAGAAAGACTGTCTGGAACATTCGACTTATCAAATAAGAATGAGAAAGGCAGAGGAAAGCTATAAAATGTTGCATAAGCAGTGTTCATCTGACCAGAATGGAGGGAGCTTTGGGCAGTTGGTTTGGAAAATTCTGACTCTACTGGTAAAACCTTCTGTATATAATATAGATGGGAGCACCATGCATCTTGGATGATGCCAATAGACATTGGATTCAGCATAATATGTGGATGGCTTGTTTACCAAGCCATGCTGTGCTTTTATGATGTGGCTTTGCCATGTGGATCTACTTACAAAGACAGAATGGGATGATAATAGAAGTCATAGCAACAATAATCAGTAATATTTATCGAATGCTTCCTCTGTGCCAGGAATTGTTCTATATGTGATTTCATTTAATCCTCATAATAATCCTATAAAGAAGATTCTACTAGTTCTCCACCTTATAGGTTATGAGACTGAGTCACACAGAGGTTATACAACAAAACCGAAGTACTATAGCTAGGTCCCGGAGTTTGCTGACAGGTGGAACAATAAAGGGTGTCCCTGATATAGGCCCAGTTGCTTTTCTTTTCATCTACCTTTGTGTTTTCATTAAAAAAAATGTAATGCTTATTTTATTTTTGAGAGAGGGAGACAGAGCACAAGCAGGGGAAGGGCAGAGAGAAAAGGAGACACAGAATCCTAAGCCGGCTCCATGCTCTGAGCTGTTGACCCAGAGCCCTAAGCGGGGCTCGAACCCATGAACCGTGAGATCATGACCTAAACCAAAGTTGGATGCTTAACCAACTGAGCCACTCAGGCATCCCTGTGTTTTCAGGTTTTGATCTCAAATTATTTTACTCTTTTTCATACTTTAGCATGTGTGGACACAATAAATCACCAAATATGAGTGGTGAAAGCTGATTTTTCTTTCTTGTAATGTGTATTACATTTCCAGTTGGCTGCTTCAGAAATCTATTCTGTCAGTGTAATTGGTGAGTGGAGGAAGCCCTTTTAGGCTATATTTTGAAATTCCCTACCTATAATTTCAAAAGCAAATCTAACAGACTTATTTTTGTCTTTAATTAAGGTTTGTTTTTATCCACTTCACACGACCGTCTCTAAGCCATGTCTTAACTTAGATGATACCACCTTTTTTATAGGACAGCTTTCAATCTTGGTAGCCAAGGACGTCGTTTCTGTCAAACTGGAGAGGCTTAACTTGAGAGCTGGGCATTTCTCAGTGTGCCCTTATTATTACAAGAGGGTTAGGTCTGGTGGTTCTGAGGATGGGCAGATCTTTAATGTCAGCTTCTACCCAGTGTCCTGGATTACTGAAGACATGCATCAGAAGTAGGCAGAGCTGGGGAACCAAGTAGAGCAAGAAGGACGATTGGTGGTACCCATGACCAACACTATTTGCTGTGGGCTATTTGTGAAACAGCTAGAAAATTCAGCTTGGTTTTTGTGTCCATTACTCAAAGGTTAGAAATGGTATTGTTCCAAATCAATTGAGAGAGCTGGTAAGCATGCCACAAACAAGGAAGGGATAATGCCTTGGTCCATGTAATAGACCTCCACAAGTCATGAAACCTGCCCCTAACTCTTCCGGGTTTAGTACCCAGATGAGGGAGTATGACACAGGAATGGGGCAAGAGGAGCAAAGGGAATGAGAGAACATACTGTGTACGTCTGCATACGTGGCCTAAAGAAGGCACACACTGTCTTATCCCAGTAGCACTCCTTGTGGTGAAAACCTCTGAGTTCCCACTAGGATTTCTAAGTTTACATACGTTAAATCAGCCTCTATTCAGTAGAATCCCATGGCCACCAAATAACCCAGAGGGACCTTTCGTGTTCATGGTTGTAGGATTTCATCTCTGCGTAAATGTTTCAGATAATTTGCCCATACAGGGCAAGGGACACACTCCTGAGAACTGGACTCAATTTTCAGCCATTCACATCTTTTGTCTCTGTCACCCCTCTGACAAGTTTTAATGTCAGCATGCGTTTTAGTGGACTGGAAGATTCTCATCTTGTAACTCAAAGTCAGGGACTGAGAACAGAGCAGTGAGATGTTTTGAGTGCTGCTGTTGCTTTGTAAGTTATTTTGCAGTAGCATATACCCATGTCAGGCAAGTACATTATCTCTTTGGAGAGTTAGTTGTCGTTTTACTCTTCGTTAGTTTGCTTTTTAGCTAAGCAGAACTCCAAACAGGTTGGTCTGGAAATACCCATTTGCTTAGTTCTTGGAGGCAAAGGGTGCCAGGCAAGGAAGGTTACTGGGAAGGGAGCAAGTTGGTCAGCTGAGGAAGCAGTGTCAGGAATAATTAGGGAAAATGAATAAAGAAGCCCATTGTGATATGTGATTGTTGATATGGGGGTGGCCTCTTTCTGTCTTTTAAGGCCAAAGGTGCCTGTATTAGTTACTCAGTTATCTCACACTCAGCAGCTTAAAGCAACAAGCATTGACTATCTCATAGCTTTTGTGGAGCAGGAACCCAGGAGCAACTTAGCTGGGTGGTTCTGGCTTGGGATCTGTCAGGCCAAGCTTTTGGCCAGGGCTGCAGTCTCTGAGACATAACTGGGGCTGGGAGTTCACTCTTCATGTGGCTCATTCACGTGGCTGTTGGCAAGGATCTGCGATTTGGACCTGTCCATAGCTCTATGAATGACATGGCATCCCCCAGAGCAGGGATGAGGTAGGGGGTGGGGTGGGGAATCCACTTGGAAGCTACAGTCTTTTTATAACCTAATCTGTGAAGTGTCATGCCGTCATTTCTGCGATATTCTCTTTGTTAGAAGCCAATTACTAACTCCAGCTTATCCTCAGGAGGGGGGTAAGCTTCACCTCTTGAGAGCAAGAACATCACAACTCCTGTGGACATATTTTTAATGGCCAAGGAAGTGCCCATGGTCCAAGTAAACTGCAAAAATATTAGGAATAAATGCTTAGAAGTCTCCAGATGTGGAAAAGGACAGACAATAGAAGTGAAAAGCTGTCCTGACCAGTGTGGATAGGAGAGGCTCAGTCTGGGGACAAGAGTGCTGATGGATAAAAAGAGTCAGAGGGATGGTCATAGATCTGATGAGAGAGGAAAAGTTCCAAAGTAAAGAGAGCGGAGATCAGAAAATACAGAGATCAGCAGTGATGGAGATGCATTGAAAAGAGTAGAGGGCAGCAGGTCTGACATTAGTCTAAGTAGAAAAGAAAGCAATCAGGATCAGCCAAGGAAAGGTGATAGAGAGAGCAGGCCTAGCCTGCAGGCTGGTGTGAGGGCCAGAGGAGCCTGGGCCATACATACAGGGAGACTGCAACGAATGGGAAAGGGCTCTGGAGGCACAACTTGGCCTGGCCACTTAACTGTTCTGAGGTCTGGGGAAAATTGTTAACTTACCACTTTTATTAAACAAAAATGATCAAATATCATCAATTTCATATGGGTCAATGGAATATTTTGGCTCCCTGAACTTTGACTTCTTCAGCTCTAAGATGCAGTTGAAGTAATGCATGTGAAAGGCTGGGTTCCGTGCCTAGCAAGTGGGGGCCAGTCCATAACTGGCAGCGCCTTTCACTATCAGGTCAACCCTGCTGGGCACAGTGGCTGAAAACCATCACTAGAAGGACCTAAGGGCCGTGTAGCTTAGGAAACAAAAGGCCAGATTCATTCCTGATCATGGCTAATTCATTTAAAGCAATTCCCTTCCCTTTGTGGGCCTAAGTTTTTCCACCTTTAAAAGGAGGAGATTGACCTAGAAAAACTCCCATGACTCTTCCAGTGCAACCGAGAAGTTAATAAAATAAAACAGGACCCCATTGGTATAAATCGCTTGATTTTCACCAGCAAAGTGCAGTGTCAGACTGATGAAAGAAGTAATGGTAATTCTATCCCTAAACCTTGTTATTAAGTTAAAGGTGTGTGTGTGTGTGTGTGTGTGTGTGTGTGTGTGTGTGTGTACCTGCCTCCATCTGTTTGTGTGTATGTGTACTGTAGAGTGTCTGAGTGTTTCTGTGTATCTGTTTCCCTGCATGTGTCTGTGGGTGTAGGTGGGAGAGAAGTGAAGGAAACAGAGTGGGGAAGGGACCAGGAATATGTAGTGTTCTTGCTCAGGGCCAGGGACCGAGCAGTGGGTTAGGGATTCAGCAGTGACAGATGAGGGTCTCTGTCCTTATGGAACTGTTGGCTTAGTAGGCCTGGCCTCTGCTTTATTCTGCACTCAGTTTCTCAGTCTGCAAAATGGAATTTCTGGAGCATTGGAAATAACTTCAGGCCCATAGTGTAAATGTTAATTATACAGTCAAGAGCTGTAGGCACCAGGGGAAGTCACTGTTTATTATGCCTCTTCTAGGAATCTACTAGAGAGGCCTTATCACTTGGTTGAACTAGAGGCTGTGATGATTGATGTGACATAGGAGCATGGGACAGGTGGCCCTGAGCTTGCATGTGGAGAAATTAACACTTTATGGCTCCTCCACCCCCTGCCTCTCATTCAGAAGGCAACACTTGGCTCAAAGCCAGACTTTCCAATTATGCCATCAATAAATTTAGTGACATTGGCAAGCGAGGCAGAGGAAGAAAGTGTTTGATTTACCTCAGGGTCTAATTTCCACCCTTACCCTCTATCACTGGTGTTGGTAACTTCATCGTGGACTCTTTGAGGAAAAATAGGAAATAATCATTTAATGGTCACATTGGAGATTGTTGATTTATAGAGCCAACATATGTTCCCTTGTGTACTTTTTATTGGAATATTATACCCCATCAAGTCATTTCCTCCAGACAGGAGCTGAAGGCACCTAAATCCACAAATAGAAAGGGTCAAAGTTAAATTCACCAGTGAGTTGGATGAAGGTGGGCCTGGAACCACACACCCAGGACAGTGGTTATTCCTAGTGTCACAAGAAGGAGAACATTCTGGCTACGCTGGATGTTGCTTGTCTTGAAGTCATCTTCCTGATGTTTATAAATGTTTGTGAAGTTTGTCTGTGGTGGTTCTTATATTCGCACTTCCCCAAGGCTGAGACCCCATAAGACTTGGTACCAGTGGGGCTTAAGAAATGCAAGAAGTCTCTGAATGAATGGACATGTTAGAACATGGGCAGGTTAGGGTCGGGGTTTGTTATGAACTCACCGTGCTGAGTTCTCTCTTTGTAGGGTTTCACTTGTCTCTTCATGAGGCAGCCATCAGTGTAAGTTGTGGCCCATAGAAAATCAGGAGAAAAGAGAAGGGGAAGAGTGACCTGTTCCTTGCTCCCCCTGCCCACCTCTGAAGGATCCCAAGGAAAGCATTCTCATCTGCTGCCAGAAGGGGCATCTCAGAAATCAGCCATCCCTCTTCTAGCTGTCATGGGTATTTAGCTCTGAACGTCTTCCTTAAAGAACAACCCATTCAGCCAGCATATGTCATTTTCTGAGTCCTTTCTAACTATGAAAGTCCTAGATGACATCTTTTTCCAACAGAAGGCTGTTTTGTCTACGTTGAAAATCTGTTGTTTGGTGTAACCACTTTCATGAATTATCTTAGCAAGATCTTCTGGATAACTTGCCACAGCTCCTGTGACTTTACTTGCTGCTTCAACGTGGACTTTTATATTATGGAGATGGCTTCCTTCCTTAAACCTCATGAGCCAGCCTCTCCTAGCTTCAGACTTTTCTTCTGCAGCTTCCTCACTTCTCTCAGCCTTCATAGATAGAAGGGAATTAGGGTCTTGCCCTGGATTAGATTCTGGCTTAAGAGAATGTTGTGGCTGTTTGGTTTCCTGTCCAGACCACTCAAACTTTCTTTTCGTCAGCCATAAGGCTGTTATGTTTTTTTATAATTTGTGTGTTCACCGGAGTAGCACTTTTAATTTCCTTCAGGAACTTTTTTTTTTGCATTCACAACTTGCTAACTGTGTGGTGCAAGAGGCCTAGCTTTCAGCCTCTCGTGACTTTTGATATGCCTTCCTCACTAAGTTTAATCATTTTTAGCTTCTGATTTTAAGTGAGATGTGCAACTCTTCCTTTCACTTGAACACTTCAAGGCCACTGTAGCGTTATTAATTGGTCTAATTTCAATATTGTGTGTCTTTGGGGAGTAGGGGAGGCTCGAGAAGGAGAGAGAGGGGGAAGGACTAGTGGGTGGAGCTGTCATAACACATACATTTATCAATGAAGTTCAGCATCTTATTTGGGCACGGTTCTTGGTGCCCCAAACAGTTACGATCAAAAATCACTGATCACTGATCACCATAACAAATATGAAAGAGTTTGAAATATAAAAGATATATATATATCTTTATATATATCTTTATATATAAATATAAAAGAGTTTGAAATATTGCAAGAGTTACCCAAAGGTGACATGGGGATGTGAAGTGAGCTCTTGCTGTCAGAAACACAGCTTGCTTGATGCGGGGCTGCCGCACACGTTCGACTTGTGAACGACACAATATCTACAAGGTGCAATAGAGCAAAGTATAGTAAAACCAGGTATGCCTGTACTGTGAAAGGCTCTCTCCCTTGTTTCTTGGCTTGGGCCTCTGTTTGACTATGACTAAGTCCTGTGGCAAGCACGGGGCTGGAGATGGGTCTAAAGGGAGGTGACTAAGGAGCACTGGACCCCAGTGCTGAGCCTACTGGACCCCACCGGACCCCATCTGAGAGCATCTGAAGCCCTGCCGACTTCTTAGCCCCTAGGCCATTTTGAGTACCCCAGGGACCACTAGGAAGGCAGCATCCACTGAGAAATGGCAACAGAGTCTGCGGGAGGAAGTGGGGCCCCCAGTGTCCTTCTGATGTTTCTAAGGTCGTCGAATCCTGATCTTTCTCTTTGTTGGCAGTGCACGTAAATGTAGAATACTTGCTCCCTATCTCCTGCTAACTAAGCTTTGGAAATCTGCTTTTTTATGTGGGGAAAAAATGGAGCATTTTCAAGGAACTTATTTGCCAAATTGGGCCATCAAGTTTATTATGCTGTTTTTTTCTTAAAGTCTCCAATTTACCCAAACTGCACTTTCATACTTGGTCCTGCTGTGTTTCTGCCATCTTGTGACCCCATTTTTAAGTTAAAAAAAATTTTTTTAGTGCATAGCTTCATTTCCAGCAACCCCTTGCAGATTAAAAAGCCTAGAAAGCATCCATGTTGGGATCTCTGTGTGACAGCATTGAGAGTGTCATCTGAATGCAGCAGGAAGTCTGACAGACACTAAACTTTTTTTTAGAAGCTAGAAATTCTGCCATTTGTGGAGTTAAAGACAATTTCAGCATTTCAGGATGAACACTGCCATTTGTCTTTGGAGTAGAGCCTCCTAAAATTCTTGGAGGACCATCTCACTGATGTGGGCCCTTTCAGCCATGCACATGTAGAGCAATTAATAGCCCCCTCATTTTTCTTGGAGAAGCCCCACATGTACCAAAAAACAAGATGGAAATCCTGCAGTCTGAGATTTTAAGTGTTTTGTTCTGAAAAGGCAACTGGCAATGCTGGCAGTGTGTCTTGTCCCTTGGAGGTAGAGACCTGTTTTCTTTCATTTTGTTTTGCTTCTGCCTCTGGATTTTGCCTGCCCTTGTCTGTTCCTAGAAAACTCATGAGTCTCCTCACCACTCCAGCATCTGCTCATGGCAGAAGGGCAGCTCGAAGCAGACAAGGGGGTAGGGGCACAGGCCTCAACTCTCTTTCTGGTGAGGTGAGATGATGAAGGGGGACCACTGGCATATCTCATGCTGTCACTTAATCTGGTAAAAGGCCAGATGTTGCTAAATTTCCTGTTGACCTTTATGCCTTTCTTTTCCAGGGTGTGGTTATGGGTTTCCTCCTGAAGAAATTGGGGTTTCCACTGTCAACCTGAGAAGTTAATCCTAGAGCAGGAAGGGTGCGGGTGTTGGATGGGAGTGTGGAAGGACTTCTTCCTTAATTTGGAGCCGAGTGAAGAGGGTGTAAGAAAGGTCATGGATGTGAAGATGCTGGGAGCATCCTACCAAAGGCTCTGAGTTGGGCCCACTTTCTGGGACAGGCTAACAGATCGGCAAGGGCCGGCTGCCAAGTGCATACTGAGTGAGGTAGAGCCCGCGGGCCTTTAGAACAGCCCGCGGGCCTTTAGAACAGTTCCAGGAGTGTGTAGTTACCTCTTTGGGAGCAAGTTAACATCACGGCCTGCCATGAGGAGTGAGAAAGCACAATGCCCTGTCCTGGAAGTTGAGAAACTGTGGTAGTCACCAGCAGAGGCCAGGAGGAAGTGGTGGCTGGTCTGGTCAGAACAGCAGGTTCCAGAGGATGTGCTTGGTGAAGTTGCTGGGGATTTGATAGAGGGGTTTATATAAGTGGGGCTTATGCTATAATAATTTGAGTGTAAAAAAAAATGGTACCTTTGTTTGGCAGTCACAGAGTGGTGAGCATATGGACTTGGTCTTTTCTGTGGGGATCCCCATAAATAACAATACGTTGTTTCTATTCATAAACTCCAAATTAAGATTACATTGGTGTATGTGATTCATGCCAAGGCTCAGGAATGGAGAACACGGGGAGGACCAGAAAGACAAAGGCTGAGAGGTTAAGATGGACAGGCACATGGTAACACCTGTGCAAGTAGATGAGGCAAAACAGATTTTTTTCTGTAAACTTGCTCATTCTGGAGGTCATCGAACTGGCTCTCTGTGTCTCTGTTATGCTGAAAACCATGGTTTGTGGAGTGAGGTCATTGCAGTGCTGACCACTAGGATATTAAAACAGAAAAGAGAGGTGCCTGTGGCTCAGTCGGTTAGGCATCCTACTTTGGCTCAGGTCATGATCTCGTGGTCGGTGAGTTTGAGCCTGGTGTTGGCTTCTGTTCTGACAGCTCAGAGCCTGGAGTCTGCTTCAGATTCTGTGTCTTCCTCTCTCTCTGCCCCTTTCCTGCTTGCTCTCTCTCTATCTTTCTCTCTTTCTCAAAAATAAGCATTAAAAAAATAGAAAAGACAATGTAGCATTTGTGGAAAACATTAAGAGCTGGAAGGAGGTGTGATTATAAAAACAAGTTCATAAACTTTTGCCTTTTCGGAGACTCTGATGTGAGAAACCAGTAAGAAAACAGAAATAAGGTGTTTCTAAGCTTACTGCTGAACTCAGAGCAGTGATGTCTGATTCTACTTCGAGGTCAGGCTTTGAGATTCTACTTTGAGGTGAGCTAATTCTCTGTTAGTTGGAGGAGTGCCCTGCCTCACTCTGAACCTCATTTTCCCCCTAGTAGAACCACAAATCAGACTTAGCTAGTGCCCTTCCTTTCCAGCTGTGATGCTTTAGGCCTCTGAGTGGGGTTGCCAGTTGCTGGCCACCTGGCCTTTCTCAAATTGAGATGCTTAGAGCGCTGCCCTTGGCTGCATACATGCTGTTAGCTTAAGTAGAGGAAGGAGGGCTTTCAGGTGTCCGAGTGTGACAAGGGAGAAGGCCTGCTAACGTGGGCAGCATGCATGCCTGAAGGTCCCTTGTCTCTCTGCAGCGCCCCCTGGTGTTTCTGGGCATCACACTTAGGCATCCAGGTCACTTGCAGGAAACCATGTACCTATTATGTAAGGCAGGGAATGCATCTTGAGGGTGTAAGGATTGCTGGGTCATTTCCCTTAGCCCAACCTTGCATACAAAACAGCAATATTCAAATGCTGTTTATTCTCAGTAGAAAAGCAGAAAGGAGCATAAAGCAGCATTCCTGTCATTTCTGCACAATTCCAGATCCCAAGCGGGGCCAGGACCAATGGGAAAGCACACAAAACAAGGGAGGAATGGAACTTCTTTCTCTAGAAACAGAGTAATTTTATCACGAGCTTTAAATTAAAAGTGTGTCCTGGGCAGCTCTTGGCTTTTGGCAGCCAGTGTTCATATCACATTCTGGTTTACAAGCAGCTGATATGTGATTCCGGGTATAACAGTTATCTGTAATTGAAATCATCATAAAACAAATCCCCCCTGCACTGACTGAGACAGTAATCAACATCAGGAATACTGTGTATATAGTATTCAGGACCCATAAAATATTCAAGATTAATTTGCTGAACTTCATTCAGGCTTCCATCAGCGCTGTCACCTGGGACCAGAGAAGCAGCGAATTAATTCTGAGCCGCCATTAGTTTCAAAACATCAAGAGCAACCTCCTTCGTGTGGCTCTATTCTACACTGCTTCTCTGCCTGTGCAGATACTTTTTGGAAAAATCAAACAGCTAGAATGCAAAATTCTGGTTGGCCATAGGAGGTACTCCGGTGCCCCCCCTGGTTCCCAAACTCTCCTTCCTTCCCATCTCAGTGACCCTCATTTCCTCCTTCAGTTCCCTAAAGTCACACACACTCAGAAAAACAGAAAATGCTGTCTTTGGTCAACACACTGGGAACTCCCACTTAGATACCAAGTCAAGGGAGGGGAAATGCCTGATGGCAATGCACTAGGATTCAAGTCAGGAAGTGGGTCTAGTCCTGGCTCTGACACTAATTGCTGTGTCTCTTTGGACAAGTTGCTGTCCTTCTTTAGGTTTTAGTTATACATTTTTTTTTTAATTTATTTTTGGGACAGAGAGAGACAGAGCATGAACGGGGGAGGGGCAGAGAGAGAGGGAGACACAGAATCGGAAACAGGCTCCAGGCTCCGAGCCATCAGCCCAGAGCCCGACTCGGGGCTCGAACTCACGGACCGCGAGATCGTGACCTGGCTGAAGTCGGACGCTTAACCGACTGCGCCACCCAGGCGCCCCTTAGTTATACATTTTAAAAGAGAACTTTGAATTTCTAGAATTCCTTCTTATCCTTTTGTACTTTGATTTTGCAAGGAAGGCTGGCTAGATGCTTTTAGGTTTCTCCTTCCTCTGTTCAATCTGATTTGTTACTTTCCTTCAACAATATTCTATCAGTCCATCAACTGATGAATGGATAAAGAAGATGTGGTTTATATATACAGTGAAATACTACTTGGCAATGAGAAAGAATGAAATCCTGCCATTTGCAACAACGTGGATGGAACAGGAGGGTATTATGCTAAGTGAAATAGTCAGGCAGAAAAAGACAGGTATCATATGTTTTCACTCTTATGTGGATCTTGAGAAACTTAACAGAAGATCATGGGGGAAGGGAAGAGGAAAAAATAGTTACAAACAAAGAGGGAGGGAGGAAAACCATAAGAGACTCTTAAATACAGAGAACAAACTGAGGGTTGATGGGTGGGGAGTGAGGGAGAGAGGAAAATGGGTAATGGACATTGAAGAGGGCATTTGTTGGGATGAGCACTAGGTATTATATGTAAGTGATGAATCACAGGAATCTACCCCCAAAACTGAGAGTACAATGTATATACTGTATGTTAGCCAACTGGACAATAAATTATATTTAAAAATATATATCTTGTTCACTAAAAAGGAGAACTATAGACCAATTTCCCTGATGAACATGGATGCAAAAATCCTCAACAAGATATTAGCCAACCGAATCCAATAATATATTAAAAAAATTATTCACCACAACCAAGCAGGATTTATACCTGGGATGCAGGGCTGGTTCAATATTCACAAAATAATTAATGTGATTTATCACATCAATAAAAGAAAGGACAAGAACCATATGATCCTCTCAATAGATGCAGAGAAAGCATTTGACAAGATGCAGCATTCTTTCTTGATAAAAACCCTCAAGAAAGTAGGGATAGAAGGAGCATACCTCGAGATCATAAAAGCCATATATGAACGACCCAATGCTAATATCATCCTCAATGGGGAAAAACTGACAGCTTTCCCCCTAATGTCAGGAACAAGACAGGGATGTCAACTCTCACCACTATTATTCAACATAGTATTGGAAGTCAGCCTCTGCAATCAGGCAACACAAAGAAATAAAAGGCATCCACATCGGCCAGGAGGAGGTCAAACTTTCACGCTTCGAAGATGATATGATACTCTATATGAAAAACCCAAAAGATTCCACCAAAAAACTGCTAGAACTGATTCATGAATTCAGCAAGGTTGCAGGATATAAAATCAATGCACAGAAATCAGTTGCATTCCTATACACCAACAATGAAGCGACAGAAAGAGAAATCAAGGAATCGATCCCATTTACAGTTGCCCAAAAACCCATAAAATACCTAGGAATAAATCTAGCCAAAGAGGTGAAAAATCTATACACTGAAAACTGTAGAAAGCTTATGAAAGAAATTGAAGAAGACACAAAGAAATAGAAAAAGATTCCATGATCCTGGATAGGAAGAACAAATATTGTTAAAATGTCGACACTACCCAAAGCAATCTACATATTCAACGTGATTCCTATCAAAGTAACACCAGCACTGTTCACAGAGCTAGAACAAATAATCCTAAAATCTGTATGGAACCAGAAAAGACCCCAAATAGCCAAAGCGATCTTGAAAAAGAAACCCAAAGCAGGAGGCCTCACAATCCCAGGCTTCAAGCTATACTACAAAGCTGTAATCATCAAGACAGTATGGTACTGGCACAAGAACAGACACTCAGATCAATGGAACAGAATAGAAAACCCAGAAATGGACCCACAAGTGTATGGCCAACTAATCTTTGATGAAGCAAGAAAGTCTCTTCAGCAAGTGGTGCTGGGAAAACTGGACAGTGACATGCAGAAGAATGAACCTGGACCACTTTCTTACACCATACACAAAAATAAACTCAAAATGGATGAAAGACCTCAATGTAACACAGGAAGCCATCAAAATCCTCAAGGAGAAAGCAGGCAAAAACCTCTTTGATCTTGCCCACAGCAACTTCTTACTCACCATGTCTCCGGAGGCAAGGGAAACAAAAGCAAAAATGAACTCCTGGGACCTCATCAAAATAAAAAGCTTCTTCACAGTGAGGGAAACAATCAGCAAGACTAAAAGGCAACCGACATGTTGGAGGGAAGATGGCGGCGTAGGAGGACGCTGGGCTCACCGCGCGTCCTGCTGATCACTTAGATTCCACCTACACCTGCCTAAAGAACCCAGAAAACTGCCAGATTAGCAGAACGGAGTCTCCGGAGCCAAGCGCAGACGAGAGGCCCACGGAAGAGGGTAGGAAGGGCGGCGAGGCGGTACGCGCTCCACGGGCTGGCGGGAGGGAGCCGGGGCGGAGGGGCGGCTCGCTGGCCAAGCAGAGCCCCGGAGTCTGGCTGGCAAAGCCGAGGGGCCTGATGGACTGTATTCCGACAGCAAGCGCGACTTAGCGTCTGGGAGGTCATAAGTTAACAGCTCTGCTCAGAAAGCGGGAAGGCTGGAGGACAAAGGGAGGGAGAGCTGCTGAGCCCCCGACGGCAGAGCTCAGCTTGGCGGGGAACAAAGGCGCTCGCCAGCGCCATCTCCCCCGCCCATCCCCCAGCCAAAATCCTAAAGGGAACCAGATCCTGCCAGGGAACTTGCTCTCGCAGCGCAAACACCAAACTCTGTGCATCTGCGGAGCCAAACCTCCGGCAGCGGGTCTGACTCCCTCCCGCTGCCACAGGGCCCCTCCTGAAGTGGATCACCTAAGGAGAAGCGAGCTAAGCCTGCCCCTCCTGCCCCCGTGCACCTTGCCTACCCACCCCAGCTAATACGCCAGATCCCCAGCACCACAAGCCTGGCAGTGTGCAAGTAGCCCAGACGGGCCACGCCACCCCACAGTGAATCCCGCCCCTAGGAGAGGGGAAGAGAAGGCACACACCAGTCTGACTGTGGCCCCAGCGGTGGGCTGGGGGCAGACATCAGGTCGGACTGCGGCCCCGCCCACCAACTCCAGTTATACACCACAGCACAGGGGAAGTGCCCTGCAGGTCCTCACCACTCCAGGGACTATCCAAAATGACCAAACGGAAGAATTCCCCTCAGAAGAATCTCCAGGAAATAACAACAGCTAATGAACTGATCAAAAAGGATTTAAATAATATAACAGAAAGTGAATTTAGAATAATAGTCATAAAATTAATCGCTGGGCTTGAAAACAGTATACAGGACAGCAGAGAATCTCTTGCCACAGAGATCAAGGGACTAAGGAACAGTCACGAGGAGCTGAAAAGCGCTTTAAACGAAATGCAAAACAAAATGGAAACGACGACAGCTCGGATTGAAGAGGCAGAGGAGAGAATAGGTGAACTAGAAGATAAAGTTATGGAAAAAGAGGAAGCTGAGAAAAAGAGAGATAAAAAATCCAGGAGTATGAGGGGAAAATTAGAGAACTAAGTGATACACTAAAAAGAAATAATATACGCATAATTGGTATCCCAGAGGAGGAAGAGAGAAGGAAAGGTGCTGAAGGGGTACTTGAAGAAATTATAGCTGAGAACTTCCCTGAACTGGGGAAGGAAAAAGGCATTGAAATCCAAGAGGCACAGAGAACTCCCTTCAGACGTAACTTGAATCGATCTTCTGCACGACATATCATAGTGAAACTGGCAAAATACAAGGATAAAGAGAAAATTCTGAAAGCAGCAAGGGATAAACGTACCCTCACATATAAAGGGAGACCTATAAGACTCATGACTGATCTCTCTTTTGAAACTTGGCAGGCCAGAAAGGCTTGGCACGATATCTTCAGTGTGCTCAACAGAAAAAATATGCAGCCGAGAATCCTTTATCCAGCAAGTCTGTCATTTAGAATAGAAGGAGAGATAAAGGTCTTCCCAAACAAACAAAAACTGAAGGAATTTGTCACCACGAAACCAGCCCTACAAGAGATCCTAAGGGGGATCCTGTGAGACAAAGTACCAGAGACATCACTACAAGCATAAAACATACAGACATCACAATGACTCTAAACCCGTATCTTTCTATAATAACACTGAATGTAAATGGATTAAATGCGCCAACCAAAAGACATAGGGTATCAGAATGGATAAAAAAACAAGACCCATCTATTTGCTGTCTACAAGAGACTCATTTTAGATCTGAGGACACCTTTAGATTGAGAGTGAGGGGATGGAGAACTATTTATCATGCTACTGGAAGCCAAAAGAAAGCTGGAGTAGTCATACTTATATCAGACAAACTAGACTTTAAATTAAAGGCTGTAACAAGAGATGAAGAAGGGCATTATATAATAATCACAGGGTCTATCCATCAGGAAGAGCTAACAATTATAAATGTCTATGCGCCGAATACCGGAGCCCCCAGATATATAAAACAATTACTCATAAACATAAGCAACCTTATTGATAAGAATGTGGTCATTGCAGGGGACTTTAATACCCCACTTACAGAAATGGATAGATCATCTAGACACACGGTCAATAAAGAAACAAGGGCCCTGAATGATACATTGGATCAGATGGACTTGACAGATAGATTTAGAACTCTGCATCCCAAAGTAACAGAATATACTTTCTTCTCGAGTGCACATGGAACATTCTCCAAGATAGATCATATACTGGGTCACAAAACAGCCGTTCATAAGTTTACAAGAATTGAAATCATACCATGCATACTTTCAGACCACAATGCTATGAAGCTTGAAATCAATCACAGGAAAAAGTCTGGAAAACCTCCAAAAGCATGGAGGTTAAAGAACACCCTACTAACGAATGAGTGGGTCAACCAGGCAATTAGAGAAGAAATTAAAACATATATGGAAACAAACGAAAATGAGAATACAACAATCCAAACGCTTTGGGATGCAGCGAAGGCAGTCCTGAGAGGAAAATACATTGCAATCCAGGCCTATCTCAAGAAACAAGAAAAATCCCAAATACAAAATCTAACAGCACACCTAAAGGAAATAGAAGCAGAACAGCAAAGGCAGCCTAAACCCAGCAGAAGAAGAGAAATAATAAAGACCAGAGCAGAAATAAACAATATAGAATCTAAAAAAACTGTAGAGCAGATCAACGAAACGAAGAGTTGGTTTTTTGAAAAAATAAACAATATTGACAAACCTCTAGCCAGGCTTCTCAAAAAGAAAAGGGAGATGACCCAAATAGATAAAATCATGAATGAAAATGGAATTATTATAACCAATCCCTCAGAGATACAAGCAATTATCAAGGAATACTATGAAAAATTATATGCCAACAAATTGGACAACCTGGAAGAAATGGACAAATTCCTAAACACCCACACTCTTCCAAAACTCAATCAGGAGGAAATAGAAAGCTTGAACAGACCCATAACCAGCGAAGAAGTTGAATCGGTTATCAAAAATCTCCCAACAAATAAGAGTCCAGGACCAGATGGCTTCCCAGGGGAGTTCTACCAGACATTTAAAGCAGAGATAATACCTATCCTTCTCAAGCTATTCCAAGAAATAGAAAGGGAAGGAAAACTTCCAGACTCATTCTATGAAGCCAGTATTACTTTGATTCCTAAACCAGACAGAGACCCAGTAAAAAAAGAGAACTACAGGCCAATATCCCTGATGAATATGGATGCAAAAATTCTCAATAAGATACTAGCAAATCGAATTCAACGGCATATAAAAAGAATTATTCACCATGATCAAGTGGGATTCATTCCTGGGATGCAGGGCTGGTTCAACATTCGCAAATCGATCAACGTGATACATCACATTAACAAAAAAAAAAGAGAAGAACCATATGATCCTGTCAATCGATGCAGAAAAGGCCTTTGACAAAATCCAGCACACTTTCTTAATAAAAACCCTTGAGAAAGTCGGGATAGAAGGAACATACTTAAACATCATAAAAGCCATTTATGAAAAGCCCACAGCTAACATCATCCTCAACGGGGAAAAACTGAGAGCTTTTTCCCTGAGATCAGGAACACGACAGGGATGCCCACTCTCACTGCTGTTGTTTAACATGGTGCTGGAAGTTCTAGCATCAGCAATCAGACAACAAAAGGAAATCAAAGGCATCAAAATTGGCAAAGATGAAGTCAAGCTTTCGCTTTTTGCAGATGACATGATATTATACATGGAAAATCCGATAAACTCCACCAAAAGTCTGCTAAAACTGATACATGAATTCAGCAAAGTTGCAGGATACAAAATCAATGTACAGAAATCCGTTGCATTCTTATACACTAACAATGAAGCAACAGAAAGACAAAGAAACTGATCCCATTCACAATTGCACCAAGAAGCATAAAATACCTAGGAATAAATCTAACCAAAGATGTAAAAGATCTGTATGCTGAAAACTATAGAAAGCTTATGCAGGTAATTGAAGAAGATATAAAGAAATTGAAAGACATTCCCTGCTCATGGATTGGAAGAATAAATATTGTCAAAGTGTCAATACTACCCAAAGCTATCTACACATTCAATGCAATCCCAATCAAAATTGCACCAACATTCTTCTCGAAGCTAGAACTAGCAATCCTAAAATTCATATGGAACCACAAAAGGCCCCGAATAGCCAAAGTAATTTTGAAGAAGAAGACCAAAGCAGGAGGCATCACAATCCCAGACTTTAGCCTCTACTACAAAGCTGTCATCATCAAGACAGCATGGTATTGGCATAAAAACAGACACATAGACCAATGGAATAGAATAGAAACCCCAGAACTAGACCCACAAACGTATGGCCAACTAATCTTTGACAAAGCAGGAAAGAACATCCAATGGAAAAAAGACAGTCTCTTTAACAAATGGTGCTGGGAGAACTGGACAGCAACATGTAGAAGGTTGAAACTAGACCACTTTCTCACACCATTCACAAAAATAAACTCAAAATGGATAAAGGACCTGAATGTGAGACAGGAAACCATCAAAACCTTAGAGGAGAAAGCAGGAAAGGACCTCTCTGACCTCAGCCGTAGCAATCTCTT
Organism: Panthera tigris; assembly: GCF_018350195.1. NCBI lineage: Eukaryota > Metazoa > Chordata > Mammalia > Carnivora > Felidae > Panthera > Panthera tigris. Next base: position 112,429,385 of record NC_056660.1, read on the forward strand.
ACTCGACACATCCCCAAAGGCAAGGGAATTAAAAGCAAAAGTGAATTACTGGGACCTTATGAAGATAAAAAGCTTCTGCACAGCAAAGGAAACAACCAACAAAACTAAAAGGCAACCAACGGAATGGGAAAAGATATTTGCAAATGACATATCGGACAAAGGTCTAGTATCCAAAATCTATAAAGAGCTCATCAAACTTCACACCCAAAAAACAAATAACCCAGTGAAGAAATGGGCAGAAAACATGAATAGACACTTCTCTAAAGAAGACATCCGGATGGCCAACAGGCACATGAAAAGATGTTCAACGTCGCTCCTTATCAGGGAAATACAAATCAAAACCACACTCAGATATCACCTCACGCCAGTCAGAGTGGCCAAAATGAAGAAATCAGGAGACTATAGATGCTGGAGAGGATGTGGAGAAACGGGAACCCTCTTGCACTGTTGGTGGGAATGCAAATTGGTGCAGCCGCTCTGGAAAGCAGTGTGGAGGTTCCTCAGAAAATTAAAAATAGACCTACCCTATGACCCAGCAATAGCACTGCTAGGAATTTATCCAAGGGATACAGGAGTACTGGTGCATAGGGGCACTTGTACCCCAATGTTTATAGCAGCACTCTCAACAATAGCCAAATTATGGAAAGAGCCTAAATGTCCATCCACTGATGAATGGATAAAGAAATTGTGGTTTATATACACAATGGAATACTACGTGGCAATGAGAGAAAATGAAATATGGCCTTTGTAGCAACGTGGATGGAACTGGAGAGTGTGATGCTAAGTGAAATAAGCCATACAGAGAAAGACAGATACCATATGGTTTCACTCTTATGTGGATCCTGAGAAACGTAACAGAAACTCATGGGAGAGGGGAAGGAAAAAAAAAAAAGAGGTTAGAGTGGGAGAGAGCCAAAGCATAAGAGACTGTTAAAAACTGAGAACTAACTGAGGGTTGATGGGGGGTGGGAGGGAGGGCAGGGTGGGTGATGGGTATTAAGGAGGGCACCTTTTGGGATGAGCACTGGGTGTTGTATGGAAACCAATTTGACAGTAAATTTCATATATTAAAAAATTAAAAATAAAAAAAACAGCAAAAAAAATAAAATAAAAACTTGATACCTAAAAAAAAAAAAAAAAAAAGACTAAAAGGCAACCAACAGAATGGGAGAAGATATTTGCAAATGACATATCAGATAAAGGATTAGTATCCAAAATCTATAAAGAACTTATCAAACTCAACACCCAAAAAACAAATAATCCAGTAAAGAAATGGGCAGAAGACATGAATAGACACTTCTCCAAGGAAGACATCCAGATGGCCAACTGACACATGAATAAATGCTCAACATCATTCATCATCAGGGAAATACAGATCAAAACCACAACGCGATACCACCTGACACCTGTCAGAATGGCTAACATTAACAACTCAGGCAACAACAGATGTTGGTGAGGATGCAGAGAAAGAGGATCTCTTTTGCATTGTTGATGGCAATGCAAGCTGGTGCAGCCACTCTGGAAAACAGTATGGAGGTTCCTCAAAAAACTAAAAATAGAACTACCTTACCACCCACAATTGCACTCCTAGGCATTTATCCAAGAGATACAGGTGTGCCGTTTAGAAGGGGCACATGCACCCCCATGTTTATAGCAGCACTATCAACAATAGCTAAAGTATGGAAAGAGCGCAAATGTCCATCGATGGATGATGGATGAATGGATAAAGAAGAAGTGGTATATATATATATATATATATATATATATATATATATATATATGCACAATGGAGTATTAGTCGGCAATCAAAAAGAATGAAATCTTGCCATTTACAACTACATGGATGGAACTGGAGGGTATTATGCTAAGTGAAATTAGAGAAAGAGAAAAATCATATGACTTCACTCATATGAGGACTTTAAGAGACAAAACAGATGAACATAAGGGAAGGGAAACAAAAATAATATAAAAACAGGGAGGGGGACAAAACAGAGGAGACTCATAGATATGGAGAACAAACTGAGGGTCACTGGAGGGGTTGTGGGAGGGGGGATGGGCTAAAGGGTAAGGGGCACTAAGGAATCTACTCCTGAAATCATTGTTGCACAATATGTTAACTAATTTGGATGTAAAATTTAAAAAATAAAAAAATTAAAAGTATATATATATATATATACATATATATATATACATATATGTATATATATATATATATATTTATTGAGCCAAATAAAAAAATATTATTAGCGTCTCTCTCCCCTTTTGTCTACTCTCTATTCTCTTTGACCTTGCATATCATACTTGTTTTATTCCTTAACTATTATTTTAGTAGTGTTTTAGGCAGGGGTAGACCTCAATGTACTTATTCAATCCTTTAGGTTTATCTTGAAGTTTCTGTGACATTTAATCTTCCAAATATGGTCGTACTGTTATTTTTAAAAAATGTGCATTTATTGTTTTGAGAGAGAGAGAGAGAGCACATGTGCAGGAGCAGGGGAAGGGAGGGACAGAGAGAGAGAGAATCCCAAGCAGGCTGTACACTCAACTCAGAGGCTGATGGAGGCCTTGATCTCACAACCTGAGCTGAAACCAAGAATCAGACACTTAACCAACTGAGCCACCCAGGCACTCCAGTGATACTGTTACACTCTCATTATTCCAGATGAGGAAACACAGGTTGGAGAGGTAAGGAAGATTTCCCAGAGCCACACAGTTAATAAGTGAGAGTAGAGATTTTGAACCCAAGGTTGCCTTCTTTTTGGCTTGTTTGTTTTTTTAAAATATAATTTATCATCAAATTGGCTTCCATACAACACCCAGTGCTCATCCCAACAAGTGCCCTCCTCCATGCCCATCACCCACTTTCCCCTCTCTCCCATCCCCTATCAACTCTCAGTTTCTTCTGGGTATTTAAGAGTCTTTTATGGTTTGCCTCCTTCCCTTCTGTTTGTAACTATTTTTTTTTTCCCCCTTCCCTTCCCCCATGGTCTTCTGTTAAGTTTTTCAAGATCCACATATCAAGATACCAAGGTTGTTTTTAAAAAATTTTTTTAACGTTTATTTATTATTGAAAGACAGAGTCAGAGCATGAGCAGGGGAGTGGCAGAGGGAGAGGGAGACAGAGAATCTGAAGCAGGCTTCAGGCTCTGAGCTGTCAGCACAGAGCATGATGTGGGGCTTGGACTCACAAACCATGAGATCACGACCTGAGCTGAAGTTGGACGCTTAACCACTGAGCCACCCAGGTGCCCCCAAGGTTGCTTTTTAACAAAACCCGTGTCCTTAGCTACCTGGATATGCTGGCATTGTGGGTTCTTTCGCAAATGTTGTAAATTTGGCTCCTGTGTGTTCTCCTCTGAGCGCTGGGTTAGTTCTTCACACAACAACAACAGCAGAGTTCTGAGCTGCAGAACTGAAGAAATACCATGGACCATGGCAAAGAGACTAAAGAGAAGGATATTCTGATAGGCCCTTGAGGGACGGTCTGCCAGCCTTTTCCCCTGTGCATCATCACATGTTGAGAGAGAAATGTGCCTTCTGTCATGATTTAATTTCTCTCTATAAAATATATGGTCCTCTGCCCCTCTCTGCAGTGGTGGCTAGAATCAGAGTGAGGAAGACAATGCAGGGGTTTCTTTCATGCACACTCTTCTTTGTTATTTTTTAACTGAAATTTCTATTGAGGTATGTATATATTCACACACAGTTGTAAGAAATAATATAGGGATATCCCTGTAATATACCCTTTAATCATTTTTCCCTGATGGCAACATCTTGCCCTATATTATTTTTTATAGACAGTAAATATTATATTAATACATTTTCATTGTTATAGGTTCCGATAATACTGAAGTATACAGAACAAAGCATGAAGGTCCATTTTGAGCCCCATTCTCTCAGACTCTGTCCTCATCTGGGCCCTCCTCCAGTTTGCTGTGCCTCCTTTGTCCATTATACTTCCTCCCTTCTGTCTTGGTGTTATGGCCAGGGTCATTCTGGGACAAGGTGGAACTTTGGGATTTCTGGATGATTCCATGGAACCCCCTTTTTGATTGTAGGTGATATTAGCAGCTCCCAGTCTCTACTCTTTATCTGATTGTCTGACAGCCTCTCAGTTCCTTTTTTCCATGCTTCTGTGTCCCCAGTCAGAAAAAAATAGTACCTAGTGTGTTATATAATATAGATCTATAATATCTGTTCTGTACTTAGTGGGACCAAGTATTATATTTAGTAGTGCACCGTAGTCTGTACTTAGTTGAAGACATTGACTTTGTCTTATTTAACACAATGCCCGGAAGTATTCTCAGCATTTTAGAAATATTAATTCATTTAATCCTTATAGTAATTCTGTGAGGAGGGCATCACTGTTATTTTCATTATACAGGTGAGGATGTAAGGTATGGAAAAGTTAAGAAAGTTGTTCAAGGTTACACAGCTAGTAAATGATGGAGGATTCAAAGCCATAAGTCTTGCTCCCAGAGTCTGAGCTCGTAACCACTTACACAGCCACTTCTCAACCATGCACTGATAGAGAGTTCACCTCTTTTCCTTTCCTTTTCTAATATTTACATACATATTCCCTCTGCAGTAGCTCCTTTTTTGTAGGCTATAAACGTGTTGTAATATTTGCCACCTTAAAGTGCACGCGCGTACACACACACACACACACACACACACACACACATGCACTATCCTTTGTGTCTTGAGCCCTTGCCTCAAGTTACCACTCTCTTTCTTTCTTCCCTGTGCTCATTTATGCCAAGCCTCCAGAGACTCCCTTGCAGCTTCTGTCCCAGTTCCTCAACGGATTCACTGCTAGAGCCCCTGCCATTAGAGCTCCGGCCTGCACTGCTCCAGGAAACTGCCCACGTGTTCTCAAAACCCTCATTTCCTCTTACCTCTCCATATATTGATGTAATTAATTATATTAATACATTTCCTAATATGAAACCATTCTGGCACTGACATCAGTTTTCATTCTTTAAACTTAGTGCTGGATTCAATTTGCTAATATTTTATTTATGACTTTGGTTAGTATCGGATGGACGGACTATTTCCTTAAAACTCGGAGAAGCATAGGAAGTTCTTTGTAGTTCATTTGATTTCCTTGTTAATTTATAGGGGTTGATTTCCTTGTATAAATAGTTTTACTCTCTGGGTTGTTCATGTCTCTCCCCATGGGATGTCTCTAGTCTACCAATTAAAAGGGAAATAAATGTGCTTTCTAATTATCACTGAATAGGCACATAAGGTTATACCTTCACTTTGAAGCATGGATTCAGAAAGCTAGAATAATCGGAAAGCAACACAGCATTATTTTTTGGGTCCCCAGAAAATGCAGATTGGTAGAAAGAACATTCGGCCCTTGAGAATAAGCCAGGGAATAATAGTAATGATTGTGGCAAAAATCTTATTTATTTATTTATTTATTTATTTATTTATTTATTTTTAAATATGAAATTTATTGTCAAATTGGTTTCCATACAACAACCTGTGCTCATTCCAACAGGTGCCCTCCTCAATACCCATCACCCACCCTCCCCTCCCTCCCACCCCCCATCAACCCTCAGTTTGTTCTCAGTTTTTAAGAGTATCTTATGTTTTGGCTCCCTCCCTCTCTAACTCTTTTTTTTTTTTTCTTCCCCTCCCCCATGGTCTTCTGTTAAGTTTCTCAGGATCCACATAAGAGTGAAAACATATGGTATCTTTCTCTGTCTGACTTATTTCACTTAGCATAACACTCTCCAGTTCCATCCATGTTGCTACAAAAGGCCAGATTTCATTCTTTCTCATTGCCACCTAGTATTCCATTGTGTACATAAGCCACAATTTCTTTATCCATTCATCAGTGGATGGACATTCAGGCTCTTTCCATAATTTGGCTATTGTTGAAAGTGCTGCAATAAACATTGGGGTACAAGTGCCCCTATGCATCAGTACTCCTGTATCCCTTGGGTAAATTCCTAGCAGTGCTATTGCTGGGCCATAGGATAGATCTATTTTTAATTTTTTGAGGAACCTCCACACTTGCTCTTTTCTTTTAGAAATAAACATGTCTTTCTGTGGAGAAGTAAACGGGAAGAAAAATTTCAGAAAGATACATCGTGCTGTTAGCTCCAGAGATATGAAATGTTGAAGAAGATTCTTATCTAGCCTATAGCAAGAACAGAAAAGAAAAAGCCTTGTTTGTATATCAAAATAGGATTGAGATTGTGTTCTCTCTACCATATGCAAATCCCAGTCAGGGTTTTCTATTTGCGCTAAAATCTTCACTCTTTTCCTGAGACCAAACCAACACGTCAAGACAACACAGGTGCTGCAGTTGCCAACAGGGCAGATCTTTGTTTTCTGAAGGCAGGTGTGTTCGTGGGAGAGAGACCAATACTTGTTCACTAGCCTGCTGGTCTGTGTAGGTTGGGGCCATGCCTCCCAAGCTCCCAGATGAATTTCCAACACTGAAAAGTGAGCCTGGCACCCAGTCAGAGTTCACTGATATATGCTAAATGGATGAATGAGTGACTGCATCCTCTCAGACATCGCGCTATGACTGACCCTGTATATATTTTGTATACATATTTTTTCCCGAATCCATTCTTTTTTTTTCTTCCAAGATTTCATTTAAATCCAAGTTAACATATAATGTACTATTGGTTTCAGGAGTAGAATTTAGTGATTTATCACTTACAGGTAACACCCAGTGTTCATCAGAAGTGCCCTCCTTCATGCTTATCAACTTTTTAGCCCACCCCAACCCCCCCCCCCTGACGTTTCCTCCCCAAACCTTCAGTTTGTTCTCTATAGTTTAAAAGTCTCTTAATGGTTTGGCTCCCTCTCTGTTTTTATCTTGTTTTATTTGTCCTTCCTTTCCCCTGTGTTCATCTGTTTTGTTTCTTAAATTCCATTTATGACTGAAATCGTGTGGCATTTGTCTTTCTCTGACTGATTTCCCTTAGCCTAATACACTCTAGTTCCATCTACATCATTTGCAAATGGCAAGATCTCATTTTTGATGGCTGAGTAGTATTCCATTGTATGTATGTATATATATATATATATATATATATATATATATATATATATATACCACATGTTATTTATGCATTCATGAGTCGATGGACATTTGGGCTCTTTCCATAATTTGGCTACTGTTGATAGTGCTGCTATAAACATTGAGGTGCCTATGCCTCTTCGAATCAGTATTTTTGTATCCTTTTGATAAATACCTAATAGTTCACTTGCTGGGTTGTAAGGTAGCTCTGTCTTGATCTTTGTGAGGAAATTCCACACTGTTTTCCAGAGTGGCTGCACACATTTGCATTCCCACTAACAGTATAAGAGGGTTCCCTTTTCTCCACATCCTCACCAAAATGTGTTGTTTTCTGAGTTGTTAATTTTAGTCATTCTGACAGACCTAAATGTGAGACAGAGAATCCTCAAAATCCTACAGGAGAACACAGACAACAACCTCTTTAACCTCGGCCATAGCAATTTCTTACTAGACACGTCTACAGAGGCAAAGGAAACAAAACAAACATGAGCTGTTGGGACTTCATCAAGATAAAAAACTTCTACACAGCAAAAGAAACAGTCAACAAAACTAAAAGGCAACCTGTGGAAAGGTAGAAGATTTTTGCAAATGACAAAAGGGTTAGTATCCAAAAATCTATAAAGAACTTGTCAAACTAAACACCCAAAAAATAAATAATCCAGTTAAGAAATGGGCAGAAGACATGAACGGACATTTCTCCAAAGAAGGCATGCAAATGGCTAGCAGACACATGAAAACATGCCCAATATCACTCATCATTAGAGAAATGGAAATCAAAACCACAATGTGATATTGCCTCCCACCTGTCAGTATCCATTCTTTTTTTTTTTTTAATCCAAATTAGTTAGCATAGTATGATAATGGTTACAGGAGTAGAATCCAGTGGTTCATCACTGAATATATAACACCCAGTGCTCATCCCAGCAGGTGCCCTCCTTAATGCCTATCACCCATTTACCTCATCCCACCACCCAGCACCCCCTCCAGCACCCCTTAGTTTGTTCTCTATATTTAAGACTCCTATGGTTTGCCTCCCTCTCTGTTTTTATGTTATTGTTTCTTCCCGTCTCCTATGTTCATCTGTTGTATTTCTTAAGTTCCACATATCAGTGAAATCATATGATATTTATCTTTACCTGACTGATTTATTTTGCTTAAAGCCCAGCTATAGCACCATCATCTCTATGACATACAGTAATTGTGTGAATACAGAGGACAAGTTATCTAACTTGCCTTAGATTGTCAGAAAGCCTTCATGGAGGAGATGCTGTTTGAGTGGGGTCTGTGTGGATTAAGAAGCAGGGAAGAGAGAGAAGGCTCTCTAGTAGGAAGGAGGAGCACCTCTATAGTTGAAGAGGCTTAGGTGAGGGGAAAGCCATGCTTCCCCCACAGTCTCAGATATTAGAGCCTCAGGGACCGATGATTTACTGCTCCCACAGGTCTCTGAGAGCAGTAAGGTCTCTCCCCTCCTAAATGCCCCCATCAGAGGCTCTGAGCTGAGACTCTCCAGCACCCTGAGTGCCAGGAGCATCCATCACATCTCTGCCCCCACCTGCCCATGGGTTCCAGCCAGACCCACATTGCAGGAGAGCTAGGGAAGGAGGGAGCACTTGTATGCCTTCAGCGAGCTGTGGAGGGAGCATGTGAACCGCCTTCTACTGCCTCCTCCTCTGGTGGCTCCCAGGACGCAGTACAGGGCCCAGCCCATTGCAGGGCTTCATAATTATTTCTGGGATGGATAAATACTGGAATTTCGGAAGTACTCATCACCACACTCCTCATCGAAAATAACCCTGGATTGTGTTTTCATTCTCAGGACACTCCGTGGAAGAGTGACTTGGATCATTTCCATCCCCACTAAACATTCAGACAGTGACTTCTCCCTGTTTTCCTCTGGGTAGTTAAACATGCCACAACATGGGATAGCCTCTTGTCCAAGCTGCCACCAGGCACTAAATAGTGTGGCTCATTCTGCAGTTGGAGCTCATTAGCATTAAGAGAGCTGGGGATGTGGGAGACAGATGAATGGCAAGATTAGGTGCATAGGAATTGCAGTCAACTAAGACCAGCAGCAGGGTGAAAAACAAGTTTCCCATCCAGTATGTTGTAGAAAGGCAGTCACTCCCAAGAACATGGGGACGATCACTTTGAAACCCCTGCCGGGTGCGTTGGTAGTAAAGGGGAATTTGAAGGAGCTAATGCTCAGAGCCGTATCGTTCTCTTTCTGGTCATAGTGAGGCTCTGGCTCTCCTTGTGGCTCTATAACTTGCTACACTGAATTCAGTTTTAATCTGAAAAAGGTTGAGGTATTAGGACAGATTTCATTCCAGGAGGGGCGATGGACTTGGATTTGTGACCTGCCTCGGGCACTTTAGCAGGTCACGAACTCTGCCCTTCCTTCGTTCACTGCCTCCTTACCAGTCTATGGTTCAAGTTCTTATCCCTTGCCTCAGTTACTTTGTCAGTCTCCTGTGGCCTCTAATTCCTTTCCCTGCTCCTTCTCTAATCCATGCCAGCGTGCATACACCTGACCATATTCTTCTCAGGAGAATACCTCCCAGTCATCTGCAGAATAAAATCGGAATCCCTTGATGTATGGGGCCTGTCCCCACATGGTCCTTGTCTACTTTCCCCTTCAGTCTCTGTTCATCTCTTTTGATCTCTCTTCTGTTCCCCAAGCAAGCTGTGTTATCTTCCACTTCTTTGCCTTTGCTAGCAATTTTCTTTCTTACCACCACTGTACCCTTCTTTCCTTGAGCATATCTGATTTTTTTCCGTTAAAATTCTGATTGTCACCTCCCTTTTGAAACCCTCCTACTGGCAGTCTCTCAGCCCCTCCGATGTTCCCTTGATACCTACATAAGTCTTATCAGAGCATTTTTCTCACTGTATTTAATTATTTGCTTACTTCACCACCCCACGGTATCAGTGAGAATGGCGACTGTGTTTGATTCCCTGTCACAGGATTCTCAGACCTGAGCAGAATACATAGGACATAGGAGGAGGTTAGGTCCTGCTGTCTCTCCACATTTACCACCACCTCGTGGTCTATCACTGCATTCCCTCTCCTCACACCACATGGATTTTTAAATGCTTAGTTGTAAACATTTTTGCTGATTTACATACAGTAAAACGTATATGTATTTTAGTATATGTGTTTGATAAATGCATACAACAATGTAACCACCACCCTCATTAAGATATAGAACATTTTAATTGTTCTGAAAGTTTCCTCAGGCCACTTTGCAGCCAACTTCTTACTTCTCTTATCACTTACTGTTTTGTATATAGACGTACTCTTTCCAGTTGTAGAACTTCATGTAAATGAGATCATACAGTATAGATCCTCTTCTGTCTTTTTATACTCAGCATGTTTGTTTGATTCATCTGTGGTATGTGCTTTGTTCTTCTTTATTGCTGACTAGTATTCCATTGGGCAAATATACTGTAGTTTATTAACCCATCCATCTGTTGATAGACATTTGGGTTGTTTCCGGTTTGGAGCCATTGTGAATAAAGCCGCGACCAATGTTGTTGTCCAAGGCTTTTTGTGGACACATGTTTTCATATTTCTTAGGTAAAATACCCAGGAGTAAACTTGCTGGGTCTTAAGTGTATGTTTAACTTGCTAAGAAGTGGCCGAAGAATTCCCTGCAGCGATTATTTCATTTTACATTTCTACTAGTAACATGCAAGAGTTCTAGCTGCTCCCCACTTTGCCAATACTGCTACTCTCAAGTCTTCTTACTTGCAGTCATTGAAGTGGGTGTGCGGTTGTGGATCATTGTGTCTGCAGTTTGCTTGTGTCCATGTTTAACATCGTTTCACATGCGTGTGGCCCATTTGCATGTCCTCATTCTTTTATTTTTGTTTAAACTTTTTTAATGTTTATTTTTGAGGTAGAGAGACAGAGACAGAGACAGAGACAGAGCTTGATAGGGGACGGGCCAGAGAGAGAGGGAGACACAGAATCCGAAGCAGGCTCCAGGCTCCGAGCTGTCAACACAGAGCCTGACATGGGGCTCAAACCCCCAAACCGTGAGATCATGACCTGAGCCCAAGTCGGATACTTAACTGATTGAGCCCCCCAGGCGCCCCTTGTATGTCCTCATTCTTAATGTGTCGTCTTCAAATCTCTTATCTATACTTTACTGGATAGTTTGTCCTTCTATTAATGTTTTGTGTCCCTTTTAAAGTATTTTGACCACCTTCGGGTTGTGGATGTTTTTTCTTTTGTTTTCTTCTAGAAGTTTTACGGTTTTAGCTTCTAAGGTGAAGTATATGATTCATTTTGAATTAGTTTTGTGAATGGCATAAGGTGGGGGTGAAATTCATTCTTTATATGAATATTTAATTGTTCCCTATCATTTTACAAAAAGACTATCCTTTAACCATTGAATTGCCTTGTCCCTTGTGTCAAAAAAAAAAAAAAAGCCATGTATCATACATGCGTAGGTCTTTTTCTGGATTATCTACTCGGCTCCACCGATCTACAGTCTCCATGTACACGAATGTCACATTCTCTTGATTATTGTAGCCTTGTAATTTATCTTTAAATATGATAATAAAAATCCTCTAATTTTGTTCTGCATTTTCAAAATTGTTTTGGAATCCTAGGTTCTTTAAACTTTAGAATCAGCTTGATAATTCCATTTGTTGAAAAGGCTTCTAAGGTTTTTTATTGGTATTAGATTGATTCTGTGGGTCAATTTCTATGAGAAAAGAGTTTTACTTTTTCGAGTAGAGGTCTTGCAGCTCTTGTTGAACTTATTCCAAAGAATTTTATGGTTTTGATGCTATTGTGAGTTTTATTATATTAAAAAAATAAATGTTCTATTTTAGAACAATTTGATATTTACAGAAATGTAGCACAGCTAATACAAAAAGTTCCCATGTAACATATATCCACTTTCCTCTATTTTTAACATCTTACATTAGTCATAATTAACAGAACAAATTTGACTACATTATTTTTAAACAAAGTCCATACTTCATTCAGATTTCCTTAGTTTTACCTAATTTCCTCTTTGTGTTGCAGGATCCAATTAGGGATATCACAGTATATTTAGAAGTCATGTCCCCTTACCTACCCTTGCCTGTCATAGTTTCTTAGACTTACTTTATTTTTAATGAGTTTCATAATTTTGACAATTTGTAGAATGTCCCTCAACTGGCATTTTTCTGACGTTTTTCACATGGTTAGTTGGGGTTATATATTCTTGGAAGGAAGACAACAGAGGTAAATTGCTGTGTTCATCACATCTTATCCAGCAGACCTACAAGCAGTATGCTTATGACATTTGATGCTGACTTTGACCACCTGGCTGAGGCAGTGTGTGTAGTTTGTATCAAGTTTGTCTACTGTAAAGCTACTCTCTTTTTCCTGTTTCCATACTGCACTCTTTGGAATGAAATCACTATCTGCAGCCCTCACATAAGGAGTAGGCATCTATGCTTCCTCGTCCTGGAGGGTGAAGTATCCACATGTATCATTCGGAGTTTTACTGCATAGAAGATTTGTCTCATGTCACATTCATTTATTTATAATCATTTCTTGATTTCACTGTGGACTTAAAGATGTTTATTTTAAACTCTGATTTATAAGCCAGTCCTACTTATTTTGTTGCTCAAATTTTTTCAGCCTTGGGCACTGGGAGCTCTTTCATTTGCTCCTCTGTCCCTTTGTTATACCTCCATCATGTGGACCTTTTTTTTGTTCTTTAAGTTGTTCCTTACTTTCTGGCACTACGGGATGATCAGGCTCATTTTGTGTATTTCCTGCCTCAGACCCAGACTCAGATATTTCTCTAAGGAATACTGGTTCCTCTCAGTGGGGAATGGTATTAAAAAACTAAACTGAGATCTGGCTGCTCGGTGTGCTCACTGCTACTAGATGCTGTTATTTCTAGGTCCTCTCAGCAGACAGATCAAGGGAATACATTTGTGTATACTACCATGTGCATATACACATATCTATAACTATTTCTTTAGGTAGCCATCTCTGTTTATATTAAGATAAACATGAGTTGATGCTGAGGTCTCCAAGTCTGAGTCATCCACACGGATCTTTCTAGCCTCTTCTCCTGGTGTATTCACAACTTCCCATCCCAACCATTTACTAAGTTGTTCAGTTATAGTATACGTGCATATCAGCTTCAGAACTGTTAACCCGTAGGAACTACTGTCAACTGGAGCCCAGACTTATAAATAGCTGCTTTTGCCTATAGTCATACAGATTTCACTCATTTCACAGTTATATACATTAGTACCTTTACCCTGAGCCCTTCCAGTGAGGTTGTTCTACACATTTGTAATACACTTCATTTATCTTTTCCATATTTCATCTTGGGACTCTCCCAGTTTCCTAAGTGGTTTTTAAAATTTGCATATATTAAGGTTCGATCTTGGTGCTGTAACATTCCGTGTTTTTAAATTTTATTTATTTACTTCTTTATTTATTTAATGTTTATGTATTTTTTAAAATATTATTTATTGTCAAATTGGTTTCCGTGAAACACCCACTGCTCATCCCAACAAGTACCCTCCTCCATGCCCATCACCCACTTTCCCCTCCCCTCACCCCCATCAACCCTCAGTTTGTTCTCAGTATCCAAGATTATCTTATGGTTTGCCTACCTCCCTCTCTGTAACTTTTTTTCTCCCTTTCCCTCCCCCATAGTTTTCTGTGGTTTCTCAGGATCCACATATAAGTGAAAACATATGATATCTGTCTTTTTCTGACTTATTTTACTTAGCATAATACCCTCCAGTTCCATCCACGTTGCTGCAAATGGCAGGATTTCATTCTTTCTCATTGCCAAGTAGTATTCCATTGTATATAGAAACCACATCTTCTTTATCCATTCATCAGTTGATGGACATTTACCCTCTTTCCATAATTTGGCTATTTTGGGGGGAGGAGGGGCAGAGAGACAGGAATACACAGAATCCGAAGCAGGCTCCAGGCTCTGAGCTGTCAGCACAGAGCCCAACGTGGGGCTTGAGCCCACGAACCATGAGATTATGACCTGAGCCAAAGTTGGGCACTTAACCAACTGAGCCACCCAGGTGCCTGCATTCTGTGTTTTCTTAGAGTGAAAACCTTTTGTGTGGTTATAAATTTCTGATCAGTTTGGTAAATACCTAGAAGTCTGATTGCTGGATTATGTGGTAAAACTATGGTTAGCTTTGTGAGAAACTGGCAAACTGTCTTCTAAAGTGCTATGCCATTTTCATTTCTCAACAGTTATTCCATATTCTTAGTAGCCATGGATGTTGTCAGGTTTATTTTTATTTTTGCCACTGTAACAGGTATGTAGTCGTATCTCATTGTTTTAGTTTGCAGTTCCCTGATAATATTCACATCTTTTCTTATGCTTGCCATGTGTATATCTTTGGTGAGATATTTGTTTTATTATTTTCCCACTTTTTAATTTGATTGTTTTCTTACTGTTGAGCTTTAAGAGTCTTTTGTGAATTCGTGTTACAACTCCTATATCAGATAGGTATTTTGGAAAATACTTTCTCCCAGTTTGTGGCTTATCTTTTGGTTCTCTTAACAGTGCTTAATGCCAGCTTATAAGAAAGGTTTTTATTTTCTAATGAGATTAAATATTATTAAGATAGTATTTCTTTAATTCATTAAACATATTTTTTAATTTATTTAAACATATTTATTCATACATTTTTTAATATCTTTGTGTGCTGAATCCAACCTCTGGAGTAGATTTTTAGGGATGGCTTCTATCTTGAGTATGGGTCACACATTGTTATTTTTCTTTTCTCTGTCTCTTTCACTTTCTGTCTCTCACTCTCTGGCACTCTCTCTCCAGTAATATTTGATTTGGAATGGATATTGGTAAGAATACATTTAGGAAATGTATTGAGTCTGTTATCTTCCTCTGAAGAGTGTTAATTTTTGTTCTGTTAGGCAGTTCACTTACTGGTTATTCACTTTCAACCTGTATAGACTTGGTTTTATGCTTCTTTCGAGTGGATCAGTGAAACGTCTATGGTGTTTCCTCAGCTGCTCTAACTTGGTGGGACTTAGCCTCCAAACTTTATTTCCCCTGACGGATCTCGTCAGGTCTTGGTGTTAGGCTTTGTTAGGATAGGTATAGAGTATGCCTTATTTTAGGATGCAGTCTTTACTCTTTTGGCTTAGCCTTTCTGGTGTCTCAGCTCTACGTCTGGGATGTTAATGAGGTATTAATGATTTTTAGCCTCTCAGGCTACATTTAACCTCCAGTGTTCCCCAGCACTGCTTGACTGCTATTCTCTTTGCTCTGATCTCAAGTCTGTAGCAGCCAGTAGGTCTCATATTGTCTACCCTGCATAATCATAGTCCAGTCTTTAGCCAAAGTCTTGTGGGAAATGCCCAGTAGGCTTTGTGCCGGTCTCTCACTTACTATAAAGTGGTCAGGAAATTGTTCCTAAGCAGGTGATGTTCTCCTTACCTCAAGCATCATGCAGTTTCACTGCCTCCTAGCCAAGGTCTAAAAACAGTTGCCTCATACATTTTGTCCAGTTTTATAGTTATTTTCAGTGGGAGGGCCTATTGAAATTTAGAGCCAGTAACTCTGTCATAGCTAGAAAAAGAAGTCCCAATACAATATTTTTAATTTTTTTTTTTTTTTTTTGTCTTTCAAGGACCTTCTTGAATACTATTTCTTCCTTGAAGTATCTGCTAATAATGCCAGGCAGAATTAATCTCTTTCTTTGTTTCATGTCCATTGCCTTTTGCACTTCTCTTATCACTGTGAAACATGGAAGAAGTACCTGTTCCTAGGTCTAATTATTTGAAGAATGCCATTATTGTGTTACAACTAATGATGGGTCTCTTGTGGAATGACAAGACTGGGGAGGGGCTGTCACAGTTTCTGGTTCTACTTTAAGATCAGTAACCAGAAGGATGCATTCCCATATGCTTCATGTTTTTACCCCACTAGAGCAAAGTTCGTTAACAGGAGGGACTACATGTTTTTAATCTTTGTTTTCTCTCATTATGTTGAACATAGTGCCTGACTCATTGATGATGATGATGATGGCAGTGATAGATATTTGCCAGGTGCTAGACTAGACATTTTATTTAATGAACAATCATTTATATGGAATTTACCATGTGCCAACTATTATTCTGAGCCCTTACAAATATTAGTTTATGTACATGAATATATACGATAACTTTATGAGGAGCTCTGTTATCTCCATTTTATAGATGAGAAAACTGAGGCTGGAAAAAGTTGGATAACTTTCTTATGTGCTCATACACCTAACAAGGAGTAGAGTGGGGCTAGTAGGTAATCGTGGGATATTTGTTTGATTGCATAAAATTTGCATCTTCTACTTGATAGTGTTTCACTCCACCTTTATCGGGAGTGGTATTTTACCAATGTACACAGTGTGTACTTACCCTGCAGTGATTTGTCTGGTCATTCCAGGCTTCCCTTCTGCAATGTTCCATTTGATGGGTACAGAGCTTCCAGAGCGAGTTAATGGCTGTGTGGCTAGATCCAGAACCATAATGGCCCAATTCTTATTGATTGCTTGCAGTCACTGCTTCCAGATTATATTTTGGGCAGAACAGCGCTTTTTGAAATGACCAGGAAGAATGTTATGCTTCTCCAGGAATATGAGTCAGGTCGTGAGCAAGTATAGTAGTCGCACCATGTCGGTGGTTTTGCTTTCTGCGGTTTTAGTTACCTGTGGTCAACCAGTCGGGAAGCACATGGTCCTCCTTTTGATGTATCATCAGAAGGTCAGTAGTAGCACAAAGCTATAGCACAATGCCTACATCATTCACCTCATTTCCTCTCATCACATAGGCATTTATCATCTTGCACCATACAAGAAGAAGAGTGAATATGGTACAATAAGATATGTTGCGAGAGAGAGACCACATGCACATAATTCTTATTATATATTGTTACAATTATTATATTATTAGTTATTATTTTTTATCTCCTACTATGCCTAATTTATAAAGTAAGCTTTATCATAGGTATGTGTGTATAGGAAAAAGCATAGTGTGTGTAGGGCTTGTGGACATGTTGCTGTCCATGGTTTCAGAAATCCACTTGGGTCCCTGCAGATAAGGGGCAGCTACTGTACTCACACTTTAATTCAGGTTTTATGGAGTTATAAGATTCAATAAGACATTTTAGCCTAATGTATCAAGAAAATCTCAGCACAGTATTTCTCCAAAGAGCTTCATCTTCTTTGTGCCAGTGGGGATAAGAAGAGGGAGAAAACTCCTCTGGTCAAAAAAGACACTGCTGGGCTCTGAACTGAAGCAAGCTCACAACACAGGAACATCTTTTTTGTAGTGTAAGCCCTTCCCATTCCCCACCAGTGATAGATAATAGTATTCACCTAGAGTAAAAGGAAGGTCTTGACTTCATATTCCTACAACTTGTTATTTCTCCTAAATCCTAAAAGAATTTTAGAGGAAACCTAGCTGATTTTCACAGCTCCAGTAAGTGATTGCATTTGCTTCTTGCTTGTGCCATTTTTTTTTTTTATAAATTCATCCAGTCCCTAGTCCTTGTATTGTGTATATGTGTGTGCACGTGTGTGTGTAGCGTGGTTGCATCCTAGTGCTATACTGATTTTGAAAGCAATTCCAGGGCACACTCCACTGGTCCAAGAAATTTCACAGAGGACACAATTTAGAGAACCAGTCGAATACTTAGTGAATTTACTATGTAGACCCTGAATTGAACTGCGACTTGTGTTAGTTAAGGAACTGGGGGAGGTGGTATAAGGAGATGGTAATTGAGCACTAGCTGTTGGAGTGAGACAGAATGGGCTCAGTTCCTAGTCTGGTGCCTGTTAACTATGTAATCTTGACCATGAGATTTAACCCTTCTACACTTCCATTTCTTTTCATATAAAATAGGAATAATAGATGTGATGCAGGTGTGGCTTTCACCACACTGTAAACAAAAGTTTACAAGAGGGCTTGACAAAAGTTAACCATGTTATCACTGTTCCAAGTTGTTTACGTATATTATTTCAGTCAACCTTTCAATATCTCTTAGATAACTTTCCTCACTTTTGTAGTTGAGGAAATCCAAAATTCAGAGAGTTTAAATGACTTGCCCTGGGCCTAGAGCGAATAAGTTACCAGCAAAAATGAACTGAACCTAACTGGTCTGCATTATCTTTCAAATGCTGGGGTAGCCTCTGTAAACTGATGATAGGAGCTTGGAACAGGAAGTTCATGTTGTTCAGCCACCAGTGTTTCATGAGCATGCCAACTGGATATGTAATCAACCTGGTATTAAGCAGCTGTTTAAACAAACAGCAAATAAGTAAACAAGACATTTCTTGAGTGCTTGCCATGTGCTAAGCAGTTCCCTAAGTTTTTTCTCATGTCATATCTTCCAATTCTCATAGTAACCTTGTAAGACTACCATGATCATCCCATTACATGTGCTGACATGTAAATGTTTATTTACTCAAGGTCACAGGACTAGAAAGTGGCACAGCCAGGACTTGAATGCAGGCCTGTCTAATCCCAAAAGACTTATTAACTTGCTGTTTGTTTTAACACACTACCTTTCAGATATGGGGGCTCCTATACTAGCTGCAAAGTCCAGGGCAGTGTCAGGAACTCCACAGATGGTCAACCCAGCAGCCATCTTCATGTTGATCCTGTTCCTTTGTTTTTAAAATTTTTCTTGAGTGTTTTGCATGCCAAGTCACTTGCCACTTTGTGAATTCTGCAGTGAAGTTGGCCATCAGTAAAATAAAACAGCCCACAATGGATTGATTCTTTTTAACCATTAGGCATTTATTGTGAACCTATTAGAGTAATATTTTGATTGAAACTAAATACTTACTAAAATATCTGGCAGTACAAATTTACCCCGATGCAGGATCAAGTTTGGGAATTGTTTATTTGAATTAAAAAAAAAAAACATAGGTTTTTTTCTTTTGTAGGAAGAGAAAACATTTCTCTACACCTTCTTTTTGAGTTCAGGATGAGTTAGTCTTCCATGAATAACACAAATAATTGTCCTCTAGGCTCATATTATGACTTACAAAATGATGTAAGTAGGGGGTGAAGTATCTCAGCATCCTGAGAATAAAGCACTGGATTAAAATATAATTTTTATATTCTTTATTTTAAAAAAAAAACACTAGTTTAGGGTTTTAGACCAAAAATTACCAGGTTGTGATGCAAAATGTGCTATAATTCCAGTCTAAAGTTGGGATGTTTGACAGAAGAACCAGTGGATACAGAGCTGGGAACTTGGGTGCTAATTCCAGAGGTGCTGCTCACAAGCTGGGTGACTAGAGGAAGCTGCGTGTTCTTTCAGGCCTTTGATGACTGTTCCCGGAATGAGAGGACTATGGGTCCTGCGTTATTTCATTGAATACTCACCAGGGTTTTGTTAAGTTATGTTGGTCCCAACTGATAGAATGGAAAATTGAAACTTACAGAGTTCACACGGTTTCTTCAAAGTTGTGTTGTGATTTGACACCTGAAAGGCAAAGCTGGTTCTAGGTGCCAAATGCAAATGTACTCAGGTCCGAGTGGTCTAGCCTTGTCCTGGACACACACAAATAATAATTAATCTATCATGATTCAGTCATTTCTGCTCTTTTACACTGTCCTTGGGGGGAGGATTTTGAGCTCAAGTCTCTAATAAAAATTGCATGGGGGCAGATTTCAAATGAAGTTGCTTGGAGGAAGCATCTATGCGAGATGACTATAAATGCTGTTTGGCATCATTTCAATTAAATTGGGAATGTGTTGAATAAGGGATGGACTGAAATGGTAAACCACTGTGCTTGAACCGTATTCAAGGACAGAGCTGAAATAAAAAGTGTAAAGCCAGCTGCAAAGGAGGAAGACAGCAGGTCGGCTGCATCGGCTCATGGCAGCTTGCCCTGGTCTCAGCTCTGCTTGGCAGCTCTCCTGTCCCCGTGGGCAGATGCAATGAGGGTAGGTGACAGTCTGAATGGGCAGCCTCAGGAGAAAAAAGTGCTTGCTGGGTGGCCTGTGACTATTGTCAGATAGGGATCATTCCTGCAACCAGAATGAATATTTTTCCAGTGAAGTCATCTTTTAGCAATTAGTTATATTTGTGAATAATATTGAGATATGTGTGCTTTGTCACTCTGAGCACTTTGCAAACCAAGATGCAGCTACTCATTTTTAATGGGTTCACTCTGCAATGTCTATGAAGATTCAGCTCGAGAGGAATGATGCAGAATTTTTGATCTTTCCATGCTGGTTATAGTTTTGTCTTGATTAATTCATTTGCTCATTCATTTGGCACTTTCTGAACACTCACTATGTGGATAGTTCTGTATGCTTGGAATGCATTTGTGAATGAGACAAAGATCCCTGCTCTCATAGAAATTAAATTTCATCACTTTACATTAGTAAGTGGAAAGAGCACTAGCTTTGGAGCCAACCCTCTCTGGGTTCTGAGGTCAATTCCACCACTTCTTAGCCGTGTGACCTTACTTGCCTGAGACTTTCTTTTCTCATGGGTAAAATGTAGACCATAATTCTAGCTCATAGCATTCATGCAACACTTAAAACAAATAGTGGATGAAGCCATGCTTGGTCCTCAGTAAATGCTACCTCTTTCTACTTTTCCCTGCCAATGACTTCCTTCAGAACAAATGACCTTGCTCTCTGCTGGGTACCAACCAGTTCCATACTCAGGACTTTGTTCTGTGCTCAGTGTACAAAATTCATTCATCTTTTTCTCGGAGTTGTATTTTCCACTGCAACTGGCTAGAAACTAGCAGAAAGAAGGGTGAGTGGACTGAATGTTTGCATCCCTACAAAATTCATCGTTTGGCTCCCTAACCCTTAATGTGATAGGGTTAGATGGTGGAACCTTTGAGAAGTAATTACGGTTAGAGGAGGTCATGATGGTGGAGCCATCTACCATCCACTGATGGTGGATCACTGCTCTTATAGAGCAGGAGGAGACACCAGAACTTTCTCATTTTCATGCAGTGAGGAAAGGTCCTGTGAGCATATGGTGAGAAGGTAGTTGTCCACAAGCTAGGAAGAGCATCCTCACTAAGAACAGGTCCACTGGTACCCTGACCTTGGATTTGGTCTTCAGACTGTGAGGAGTATTTGTTGCTTAAGCCACTCAGCCTATGATATTTTTTTAATAGCAGGGCCAAGCTGACTAAGACAGTGAGCTTGATGCCATCTGGTAAGGTAGGATGGCCATTGGTGCTGATCCATCCATTTAATTGGTCTGAGCACAGTGATCTCCTTTATAGTCACTTGGCATCTTAACAGGGGTTTTCACAGACATGTCTGTGCTTCAGAGGCGCCATTACATCGGTGGGAACTTCAGATCCTGGCCAACGTCGGAAGGTGCTCTTAGAACAGGCCACACAAAGTCTTCTTGCCTTCTTCACAGCTCTGAATTGTAGTCAATCCTCCTTTTGTTTGATTAAACTGTGGTTTATCATTGTGTTTTTCCACTGGTGCCAAACATTCTGATTGACTTCAGAAATGCCATTTCTAAATATAAATTAAAGCCTGCCTCATTATACCTTTAAAATTTTTTTTAATGTTTATTTATTTTTGAAGGAGAGAGAGACAGAGTGTGAGTGGGGGAGGGGCAGAGAGAGAGAGAGAGAGAGAGAGGATCTGAAACAGGCTCCAGGCTCTGAGGTGTCAGCACAGAGCACAAAGCGGGGCTCGAACTCACAGACCGCAAGATCATGACCTCAGCCGAAGTTGGACGCTCAACTGACTGAGCCACCCAGGTGCCCCATCATTATGCCTTTTTTAACACTGAGTCTTTCTTCGAATTTTTGTCTAAGCAGAAACTAATAATGACTAAGGAATTTACCAATGACCTTTGGTATAGCTTAATCAATGGAAGTATCAATTTCAGTTATCATTATATAATTTTCAGGTGAGAGTTGGAGAGAGGAGGAAAATCTTCTAATTGTATTATATTTTTAATATCATATTGCTAGAAATGTAATACATAATTCATATTCATGATTGAAAGTAAAGAATAAACAAAAATGAGGAAATAATAGTTTATAAT
Organism: Panthera tigris; assembly: GCF_018350195.1. NCBI lineage: Eukaryota > Metazoa > Chordata > Mammalia > Carnivora > Felidae > Panthera > Panthera tigris. The sequence continues at coordinate 112,451,480 of NC_056660.1, forward strand.
TCCAAGCCCCTCTGATAAATGTCATAGTCATTTTTGATAGTTATTAAAGGCTAGTAATCTGCTTTTATACTTATTAACCTAGTTTATCTTTCTCTGTCATTAGATAGTTTTATATACCATTATTTTTTCTCTTTAGCTCAATTTATTTTATTCTGGTCATATAACACCATTTTAATAACTTCATAGTACTCCATTATATGGATGTACTATAACTTAATGCACCTCTCTTTTAAGAAAATTTTTAATAGGATGCCTGCATGGCTCAGTCGGTTAAGTGTCCAACTCTTGGTTTTGGCTCAGGTCATGATCTCATGGTTTTGTGAGTTCAAGCCCTGCTGTGCCGTCAGCACAGAGCCTCCTTGGGATATTCTCTCTCTCTCTCTCTCTCTCTCTCTCTCTCTCTCCCTCTCCCTCTCCCTCTCCCTCTCCCTCTCCCTCTCCCTCTCCCTCTCCCTCTCCCCCTCCCTTTCTCATGCTGTCTCTGTCTCTCTCAAAAATAAATAAATTAATTTAAAAAAATTAAATAAATTTCCTGTAGTGTACCTTTCATCTCCATGACTTATTCGTTCCATCACTGGAATAATGGAATGTAACCTATTCACCACCACAGCCACCCCCCGCCTTCTTTACATTTTATCCCTCAGTTTTGGGGACACAATTACCAATATAATGATGAGAATCTACATAGCCAAATATTTTATCTGTTTCATGCATATTTCTTTAGAGTACCTTTCTAAAGGCAAAATGGTGGGTCCCCACTTACAACCAGATTCCATTTAATTCATATTTATTTAACAAACCTTTGTAAGCATCTGTTATTTTCAGGCAGTAATAGACCCTGGAGAAAAGTCATGTGAATAAGACATTCCCCATCCTCACAAAGCTTATAGTCTCATGAAGTTGTCCAATTTATCCTCCTGCAAGCAGAATATGAGAGTGTCTTTCATAATATATTAATTGGCTCCTTCAAAAATGCCTTTAAAAGCGTCTCATATACGTTTGTTGAACTGAAAAATAAAAACTTTCCCAGTGTTCCAACATTGTCCCATGTGAAGGTGCAGTACCAAATTGTAGCAGTGCATGGGGATGGTTGGTCAGAAAATGATGACCTTTCACTTCTTGGAAGCGAGCATGGGCTCCTTAAAATCGATAAACTAGTATTTTTATGCCTTGACTTGTCATATGTTTTATGCCCAAAACCTCATGTGTTCCTCATTTTAGCACCTCTGGTGTCTGCCTGTCTGGAGCAACCCAGAGTTGGATGTTCTGTTTGAATGTCATGGCATTTGTGTCCAAACAAATTAGTATCTGAAATGGCTCAAATGGAAACACATTCCCACATAGGGCAGGGGACTGGACAAGATGGCTTTGAAATGCTTTCCAGCCCTATTTTTCCCCTTCCTTTGTCGTTTTAAAAACAGAAAAGGGTCTTCAAAAAGAACAAAATCTGTTTGAACTCAGATAAAAATTATTCTAAATCATTAACAAAGAAAGAAATCTATCTTTCCTCAACACAAAGAGATCCCAAAATGTCATACCCAAATCTGCAACATGGAAAATCTGAACCATTGAAAATCATGCATTAACTATGGTTATAAGATAGTCATCTCATCTCAACAGCTAAAAATATACAGGGACAGTCAGAAATATTGCCATTTTTTTATATCCAGTGAAATAGCTTCATTTTTACTCCACAAAGAAAAAGGCTCCTTTGAACACTGAACAATATTAAATTTGTTCTTAACTCCCATTATGCCACATTCTATCTTAAGGTCATTACTGCCAGTTCTTTTCTGGCCAGGGTGCCTCCACTGTACCAGGGTCCTCCCAGGGCCCTCCCGCATTCCTCATTCTTGGTGAACTATAGCCCATCTCACTCCGGTCCAAGGCCTCCAATCTCTTTTGGTCTCCGACAGCTCCTACACACCCCTTAATGCCCACTATGCTTATTTAATGGCTAGCTAAGCTAAAAGTATGAAATTGAGTTAACAAAAGCCTCTTGAAAGGTGACTTTTGCACTGACAGAATAGAGACCAACACATTTTTCCAACACTTTCAAGTAAGGCTTTGGGCAAAAGAAACTGACATTGGAAAGAAGAGGTGTGAAGTCAGTAACCTCAACATCAAAAGCGAGGAGAGTGAGGTAGGAAGAAGTGAGCCACCAAAGGATCATTTGATTTGGCAGAATAATATAGGCCTTTGTAGCAGTTAATCTACTGTGTTTTTCTGCTTAGGAACTTCATATTTGGGGGAACTATAAACACCTATTTCCCTGAAAAGTCTAACTTGATTTTATTTCAATTGGAGCTGGTCAGTTTCACAATACCCATGGGGCTAGGTTTCTCCATAAGTTTCTCTAGAACTGGACCAGTATGTTGCACACACATCAGTGAGATTAAAAACCTCCTAGAGACCTTGCCGTAATGCAGGGTCCCAGGCCTTGCTTTCCATATATTTTCATTTAGGAGGTCTGGGTGGGAGTCCGATAATCCTGATGCAGATGCATCTAGGGACGAAGTGCCTGGTGCCTGACTGTGGATATTTTATGGAGAAATTTGGACTCATTTTGGTGAAATGTGAGGGTTTGGAAATCATGCCAAGATTTTAGCATAGTAGTTCTTAAGTTGTGTGGTAGTGTGAGTCAAGTTCAGGCAAAAGAAAGGAAATAGATCTCCATGTTCCATGACCACATGGGGGAATATACCATCAGACAAGAATGGACAGGTTTGGTTCTGAGCCACTTAAATATCTGAGATAATTAAAAACATGAAGGCCTCAAGTATATTAGATAGGACAGGCTCAAGTGAATGGAAATGAGTTCAGATATTGAAAGCTTTTGGTGCTCAGCATGAACGCTTGCTTACCTCAAATTCTATTATAAAAGAGAGTCTGAGGGCCAACGAATAGCATATATAAAGAGTAAAGGAATTGCCTCATTTTTGAACCCACTTACCTTTTCTGATCTTATAAAGAAGGGCTCCCATCATCCGTAGGCAAGAGTCCACACTCCCCAGTATAGTACATCAAAGCATTAATTATCAGGTCCATCTACCTGCCCAACCTCCCACAGCTCCTCAGCACTCTCCCCACACATTCAGGGCTCTAGTCCCATCAGCTGCTGCAAGACCCTCAAGCATACTCTTCTGGAGAGCATGCCTTGCCCTTTGGTGCCCCCTCATCCACTATACTTCCCCTGGAACCATGCTCCAAAGCAATCAATCACTTCTCATACCTCTGTTCTGGAGGTGCTTCCTCTTTGAACCATTTACTGATCTCACCCACTGTGGTGGAGTATCTGTGCTTTGTTTAATGGCCCCATAGCCACCTAAACCCACTCTATAATGGTTTTTAGGGCAGATTACTGCATTAACTTATTTACTTGTCTGTCTCCCCTTATTAGACTGACAACCCCTCTGGGGCAGAGGGCAACCATGTGCATGATGGCATCACAGGGCTTGGAATTGGGCAGATATTGAATGAATATTTTTAATGTGAAATACTAAGACCATCAGTTTCTTGGGCAAACTCAAGGACAGGGTGATAATAGAGCTAATGTTTTAAACCTTGGTTCCTTTATAATGCTTTTATCTGGAGTGAAGAAGGTTTGTGTTGGGGATGTCCCTCTGTATCACCAGAGTGGTTTGTGGCTTTCCCAGTTTCAGGGCATATTTCTGAGATGCATTCAATTTGGCCTCTAATCTCTGTGCCCAGTGTCTGCTCACCAGCCACGATGTGCTTTTGGAGACTGAGTCTTGAAAGCTACACTTGAGTCAGATAGGACCTCAGGCAATTTTTCTTTACTTTTCAAGATTTTTTTAAGGTTTATTTATTTTATCTTGAGAGAGACAGAGAGTGTGAATGGGGGAGGGGCAGAGAGAGAGAGGGAGAGAGAGAATCCTAAGCAGGTTCCATGCTGTCAGTGAGGAGGCTCAAAGTCACGAACTGTGAGAACATGACCCAAGCTGAAATCAAGAGTCAGACACTTAACCAACTGAGCCACCCAGGTGCCCTCCTTTTTTTCCTCAAGGTTTTTAATTCTTGACCTAAGTTACTCATTTTAGCAGTCCTATAGCTGAAATCCTGTTATTTTGTATATTTAGTAATTTATATCAATCTGTTGATTATTTGGATATGCTTTTTTTTTTCCTGTGAAGGAAATGGGATTAATCAGCTTCTCCAGATTGAATTCTCTTCTGTTTTATAAATTAGCTCTTTCAATCCTATTGAGAAATAAGAGGCTTTTCTGACAGCAGCTTCTAACCAGACCTGGTCTGGCTGCTTGTCAGGAGAATGGTAAAAGGTAGTGGAGTGGCAAATCTTTAACTGCCCAAACCAAACAGCCTACAACATCTTCACCTCTGGAAGCTCTAGGGCACATGCCAGCTTAAGGAAAGCTACAGACAAACCAAAAGCACCCTATTACTCTATGCTGATAGGTTTTATTCATTAATTTATAGTCACTGATTTATTCATTCATCTTAATATTGGTTGAGTCCCTCTCTGTGTCCTAAGTTCTGCTGGGTCTTGGCATGAGGAGATGACTATTTCCAGTCTCAAGGGGGGACATATGACTAAATACTTACACAGCTGTTTGGGGTTCTGAGCTCAAGGGAAGTGTGACACCCTGGGGACAAGTTAGGAAAGAAGGGACTCTGTGGGTGGAATTGAGGGAGGGTCTTCTGATAGTATAACTGCACTGGGCAAGACAGCATGCTTGTGGGTGGTGAGCAGGGCCAGCCAGGAGAGAAGAGAGCTGCTAAAATCCTCAGAGGGCATGTGTTATTTGGAGATCACAAATTTGTTGGTTTGGCCAGAGCATGGAGTACAGATGTGAAGGTAGAGACAGGAGGCTGTAAAATGGGAAGACAGTCCTAGATGTGAAGGGACTTGCCTGCCAGATTAATACAGGTCCCCAGGAGATGAATTTGTTGTAGACTTTTCCTGCTGTTGTGGCTCATCTCCACCTCACCACACAAACATACATCCATATAGTAGATAAAAACAAACCATTAGAACAGCTGGACAATAAAAATCATGAGACTACAATTGTAACATAATGTATTTAAAATAGTGCCATGCCAAACTGACTGATTTGATCGTTATTTTCTCCCCCCTCTAATGTGCTCCTGCCACCTGCCTTGGAGGAAGGGCATCCCGACAGCACCCTTAACACAGTGGTTTCCCCAGACTCCCTTTGAGTGCAGCTAAAACAGACAAACGCGCTTCTAATTGCCAGAGACATCTTTGTTCTCTCTACAAAGACAAGCTTCTTTCAGCCCTTTGTGCCGTCATCTCAATCTGTTAGACACTTTCTGTTGGGTGTGGGTTTTGCCGTGATGGGTTTCTTTAACGGGCCTCGCTGTTGCTTTTTATCTGAAAGAAAGGGCTGCAAGAATTCAATGGATTATTTATTAAACAGCCAGTGCTGCTTTGAGAGAGTTTTTTTTTCTTTTGAGTGTTTAATAACGATTCTCCTCTTGGATGCTCTCTGCATAAAAGAAGTTAAACTATTGAAGAAATGATTTAACCATTTTAAAACTAATACACTTTAGAATTCTGATTTCAGATAAGGTAGAATTTTATTAACAAAGGGAAAATCTCATTTTCACCAAGTGGAGCTGTGTTCCTACGGGGAGGACAAGCCCAAGAGAGTGTCTGGGAAAGTGTGACTCAGGTGATTGACAGCCCAAGGTACAATTAATGTAGCGCTCAGTGTCCTGCCAGTGAAGCCAGAAGACTATCCTTGTTCTCTGACCCCCTACCCCCACACCCCACTCTGCCCCCAAAACCAAAGAGGACCCAGAAGGAGATACACATAAAAGTAATATTCCTGATAAACGGCTTTGGGTCAGATCCTTGTGTAAATGAGCAAATTACAAGCTATTTTCTTCATAATATTAGCTAACATGCATTGAGTGTAAGGACTATGCAAAGCATCTTATAGGTGATATTACCTTTTTCTAAAGGGGTCTGTGAGGAGGTATGATGATTTTCTTCATTTTACACAGGGCCTGAGGGGTTGAGTAACTGCCAAGGTTAAGCAGCTTCTAAATATCATTGTCAGTATCCAAATTCTTGTCCGTCCTTAAAGCACAGGTTTTTGACAATGCCATTATGATCTCTTGATATTTTTATTAGTTTCTTTGATAAAACTATAGGACTTCTCCCTCTAATCATCAGTCTTCACAGGCCTGATAGTAATGGGCTTTTTAAAAACAAAGTAGAAAGAAGCTTATTCAACATAGACTTCCTTGCTGGGTGGGCTCCCCTCCACCGCCCCGACTCCCTCCCGTCGTCAGTCCGTGTAGCACGGACTGCCTCTTTGCCCTTCCTCCAGTGCACATGGAACAATCTCCAAGATAGATCACATACTGGGTCACAAAACAGCCCTTCATAAGTATAAAAGAATTGAGATCATACCATGCATACTTTCAGACCACAGTGCTATAAAGCTTGACATCAACCACAAGCAAAAGTCTGGAAAACCTCCAAAACCATGGAGGTTAAAGAACACCCTACTAAAGAATGAATGGGTCAACCAGGCAATTAGAGAAGAAATTAAAAATATATATGGAAACAAATGAAAATGAAAATACAACAATCCAAATGCTTTGGGATGCAGCGAAGGCAGTCCTGAGAGGAAAATACATTGCAATCCTGGTCTATCTCAAGAAATAAGAAAAACCCCAAATACAAAATCTAACAGCACACCTAAAGGAACTAGAAGCAGAACAGCAAAGACACCCCAAACCCAGCAGAAGAAGAGAAATAATAACGATCAGAGCATAAATAAACAATAGAGGATCTAAAAAAACTGTAGAGCAGATCAACGAAACCAAGAGTTGGTTTTTTGAAAAAATAAACAAAATTGGTAACCTTCTAGCCAGGCTTCTCAAGAAGAAAAGGGAGATGACCCAAACAGATAAAATCATGAATGAAAATGGAATTATTACAACCAATCCCTCAGAAATACAAGCAATTATCAGGGAATACTATGAAAAATTATATGCCAACAAACTGGACAACCTGGAAGAAATGGACAAATTCCTAAGCACCCACATACTTCCAAAACTCAAACAGGAAGAAATAGAAAACTTGAACAGACCCATAACCAGCGAAGAAATTGAATCAGTTATCAAAAATCTCCCAACAAATAAGAGTCCAGGACCAGATGGCTTCCCAGGGGAATTCTACCAGACGTTTAAAGCAGAGATAATACCTACCCTTCTCAAGCTATGCCAAGAAATAGAAAGGAAAGGAAAACTTCCAGACTCATTCTATGAAGCCAACATTACTTTGATTCCTAAACCAGACAGAGACCCAGCAAAAAGAGGCCAATATCCATGATGAATATGGATGCAAAAATTCTCAATAAGATACTAGCATATCGAATTCAACAGCATATAAAAAGAACTATTCACCATGATCAAGTGGGATTCATTCCTGGGATGCAGGGCTGGTTCAACATTCGCAAATCAATCAATGTGATATATCACATTAACAAAAGAAAAGATAAGAACCATATGGTCCTGTCAATCGATGCAGAAAAAGCATTTGACAAAATTCAGCATCCTTTCTTAATAAAAACCCTGGAGAAAGTCGGGATAGAAGGAACATACTTAAACATGATAAAAGCTATTTATGAAAAGCCCACAGCTAATATCATCCTCAATGGGGAAAAACTGAGAGCTTTCCCCCTGAGATCAGGAACACGACAGGGATGTCCACTCTCACCGCTGTTGTTTAACATAGTGTTGGAAGTGCTAACATCAGCAATCAGACAACAAAAGGAAATCAAAGGCATCAAAATTGGCAAAGATGAAGTTAAGCTTTCACTTTTTTGCAGATGACATGATATAATACATGGAAAACCCGAAAGACTCCACCAAAAGTCTGCTAGAACTGATACATGAATTCAGCAAAGTCGCAGGATACAAAATCATTGTACAGAAATCAGTTGCATTCTTATACACTAATAATGAAGCAACAGAAAGACAGATAACGAAACTGACCCCATTCACAATTGCACCAAGAAGCATAAAATACCTAGGAATAAACCTAACCAAAGATGTAGAAGATCTGTATTCTGAAAACTATAGAAAGCTTATGAAGGAAATTGAAGAAGATAGATACAAAGAAATGAAAAAACATTCCATGCTCATGGATTGGAAGAATAAATATTGTTAAAATGTCAATACTACCCAAGGCTATCTACACATTCAATGCAAACCCAATCAAAATTGCACCAGCATTCTTCTCGAAGCTAGAACAAGCAATCCTAAAATTTGTATGGAACCACAAAAGACCCCGAATAGCCAAAGTAATGAAGAAGAAGACCAAAGCGGGAGGCATCACAATCCCAGAATTTAGCCTCTGAGCAAATCATCAAGACAGCATGGTATTGGCACAAAAACAGACACATAGACCAATGGAATAGAGTAGAAACCCCAGAACTAGACCCACAAAAGTATGGCCAACTAATCTTTGATGAAGTAGGAAAGAATATCCAATGGAAAAAAGACAGTCTCTTTAACAATGGTGCTGGGAGAACTGGACAGCAACATGCAGAAGGATGAAACTAGACCACTTTCTTACACAATTCAGAAAAATAAACTCAAAATGGATAAAGGACCTGAATGTGAGACAGGAAGCCATCAAAACCCCAGAGGAGAAAGCAGGAAAAAACCTCTCTGGCCTCAGCCGCAGCAATTTCTTACTCAACACATCTCTAAAGGCAAGGGAACTAAAAGCAAAAATGAACTATTGGGACCTCATGAAGATAAAAAGCTTCTGCACTGCAAAGGAAACAATCAACAAAACTAAAAGGCAACCAACGGAATGGGAAAAGGTATTTGCAAATGACATATTGGTCAAAGGGCTAGTATCCAAAATCTATAAAGAACTCACCAAACTCCACACTGAAAAACAGCGAAGAAATGGGCAGAAAGCATGAGTGGACACTTCTCTAAAGAAGACATCCAGATGGCCAACAGGCACATGAAAAGATGTTCAACGTCTCTCCTCATCAGGGAAATACAAATCAAAACCACACTCATATACCACCTCACGCCAGTCAGAGTGGCTAACATGAACAAATCAGGAGACTATAGATGCTGGCGAGGCTGTGGAGAAATGGGAACCCTCTTGCACTGTTGGTGGAAATGCAAATTTGAGCAGCCGCTCTGGAAAATAGTGTGGAGGTTCCTCAAAAAATTAAAAATACATCTCCCCTATGACCCAGCAATAGCACTTCTAGGAATTTACCCAAGGGATACAGGAGTGCTGATGCATAGGGGCACTTGTACCCCAATGTTTATAGCAGCACTTTCAACAATAGCCAAATTATGGAAAGAGCCTAAATGTCCATCAACTGATGAATGGATAAAGAAATTGTGGCTTATGTACGCAATGGAATACTAGGTGGCAATGAGAAAGAATGAAATCTGGCCTTTCGTAGCAATGTGGATGGAACTGGAGAGTGTTCTGCTAAGTGAAATAAGTCATACAGAGAAACACAGATACCATATGTTTTCACTCTTATGTGGATCCTGAGAAACTTAACAGAAGACCATGGGGGAGGGGAAGGAAAAACAGGTTAGAGAGGGAGGGAGCCAAAACATAAGAGACCCTTAAAAACTGAGAACAAACTGAGGGTTGATGGGGGGTGGGAAGGGGGGAAAGTGGGTGATGGGTATTGAGAAGGGCACCTTTTGGGATGAGCACTGGGTGTTGTATGGGCACCAATTTGACAATAAATTTCATATTAAAATTAAATTAATTTAAAAAAGTATAGACTTCAGTTCCTACTACTGCTCCTACCAATAATGATAATGGCACAATGAAAACTGTATACTTATTATAAACCAACACAGAGCACTGAAAGTCACCACGTGTAGTCATTATTAGGGCTGTTAAATTATAGTTATACTTATGATTTTATAATATGTAAAATTATTTTTTTAGCTTTTGCTATAAAATCATCTCAACTTCAGGACTTTGTTACAGCAAGCAGTTTCTATCATTTTACAGAGGATGGAAAAAAAAACAGGAAGAATTTGGGAATAAGATACCTAGGAAATTACAGAGCTTCTTGAGAATTATAGTTTTTATAAAAAGGAAAAAAAATAAAGTCAAGTCATTGTATTTTATTCAGTACTGAATCCACAAGGTGGTTGTTACCAGAGAGAGAGAGAGAGAGAGAGCACTTATTTTTCTCTAGCTAAGTACTTTCAACATCTGGATTAAAATGGACAAAGCTTTTTAACTATATTGTAGTCAACATCTGTATGCATGTTTTTTAAAGGATGCTATACAGACAAAGACAGGTTGGGAAGACCTTTCCTGTTGTCATTTCCATTAATGTCATTCCCATCATATGTATCTATTTTAGGTGATAAGAGTACTTTCAAGACTTTCAACTACAGCCCTGTGTCATCTGCCCACTTCTGCATTACTCCAGTTAATGATTCAGTGTTTATTATTCTTCAAATAGAAGCTGGCTTAGACATGTCATTGCTAAATATGTATGTTCTTACCTTCATCAAGGCTGTCTTGCTGCCCCTTGAAAATGTCAGGCAGTCTCCTACCCCAGGGCCCTTACACCACCTATCTACCTCTCCGCACAGTGTTCTTAGCATCACGCCCTGCCTCATTAGCTTCAGACATCATATTTTAGTTGCAGCCCTAAGCACCCCCTGTTTTTCTTTCCCTGATTTACTTTTATCCACAACACATACATATTCTGACAGATTTTTTTATGTTACATATGCGGTCAATTTCAGCTTCCCCTCACTAACTGTAACATCCTTAAATGCGGGACTTTTGTTTGCTTTATTGACTATTCTATCCCTAGCATTTGAAACTATGCCTGGCACATAGTAAGTGTTCAGCAAAACTTTGCTAAATAAATGTGTATTATGAATAGAAAAAACAAGATGACATGTGCTCATTAGAATGTAATTTCTGGAGGGCATGAACCGCGTTGTTCTTCAGCATTGTCTCCAGGGCCCTCAAGAAGAGCTGATCCATAACAGAGTTTCAGTACACCTTTATGGATTGGGTGCTTTAGAGCTCACTAGTATAATGATTGGGCATATTACGGAGTTTTAATGGAGAGAGTAAGGCAGGGAAGGAAGAAAGAAAGAACAAAAGAGAAAATGAGTAAGGATTGGTATTTCAGAGCTCACTCCTGTTTCACGTTGGTTTTACAGAGACTATGTAGTTTATTAGGTTAAATCTAAAATTTCAAATAAAATTTGCAGTCCCCTAAGAACAGAAAATCAAATTGTGAATAAATATAGCGTGTTGTGCAAACTCACAATGACTCCCCGTCAGCCGCTTTTTATTTGTTTGTTTATTTATTTATTTACTTATGGTGGTATTGGTCACTCTGAAGTGAAGGAGTGCATTTGGTGGTATATCTCATTAGTCTAATGATATTCTCCTGTCTATAGATATATTAGATTGTTACATAATCTAACAACCACTTGCTCAGCAGAGAAAATAAGAAAGATTACTCTTTCCATGTCCATTGTTTGTGGATCCAGGGACAAAAAAGACGTTTTGAGCTCTACCATGAACCAAGCATCATCTACCTGGGAAGGTGAAGGGAAGGGGAAAAATATAAAATGAATTTTAATGATGAACAGAACACTGGCATTTGAAGTGTCTGTTTATTACAAAAATGGGAAAGCTTCAAAGTTATTCTCTCTGCTGGTTGGGAACCAGAGCTAAACAGAGAAAGGAAAATTGCCTTTGATTGAAGCATGTGGCCAGCAGTCACTGGCATGCTCCAAAAGCAGAAATAGACATTATAAGATACAGAGGATCACAGTTTGACCCAGAGTTATCTTTAAATATATTAAAGCACATTTCTTAACATGGAACAATGTTAACAACAGCATAAAAATTTAGAATTGAAACATAGATGCTTAGATCTTTCGATAATCAGAAGTATTTAGGTGTTAGACAAAATAAGGTAGAAAACATAATAACTGAAAAGGACAGTTGAAGAATGGGAGGAAATTGTGGTGGCAAAATATTAAGTTAGCCACCAAATAATTTTTCAGGAGCGGAAATCTTGGTCAGTTCAGGAAACATGGACAATTAGAGGCACTTGAGACCACAGGTAAGGCCCCCATGGTTCATTGTATTATTGTGAAAACAATTGCTAGAACTAGCTCCCAGCCCATTTCTGAGGGAAGAGTCTACTTCCTGACTCCTCGACAGCAAGCTTAGGCTTATGATTTTCTTCTGCCAGTGAGATACAAGTGGAAATGGGATATGACACTTCCTAGAAAAACTTCAAGGGCCATCATGACATTCTGCCATCTCTCTTTTCCCTCTGCTATGCCATCACATGTACCAGATGGGCACTGTTCTCCAGGCTAGGTCTTCAGATGAAAAGGACTTGAGGTATATTCATAGCCAATTTATAGGGACATAATGTGGGCCGAGTGAATTAACCTTTGCTTTTACAAGCCAGTAATGTTGGGAATGTGCTGCACGGCTTAGCCTCAGCTGATTGAAGTTGTCGATCTAGAAAAGGTGAGAAAATGGTCTGGTCTTTTCAGGGGACATTCAGAGAGGAGTGGTAGAGAAGAGTAGAATTCTAAAAATTCCAAGTTTTTCCAAGTGTGACCCCAGTTCAGAGTTGCCTGGGAGCTGGTGATGCCTGAAGATTCACAGGCCTCATCCCAGAATTGGTGAATCTGAATATCTGCAGGTAGGGCTTATGTTTCTGCATTTTCATAGACTCCTCAAATGCTCCTTATACAAACCCAAATGTGAGAACTGATGGCCACGATGTTCACCTAAGACTAAAGTGCCAGAGCAGGCGGCAGTGAAGAGAAAATTAGAAATCTTATCTTTGGTCTTGAGATTAGGTCCTGGTCTGCCGCTCATTAGCTTTGGGATCCAGATTAGTCCCTCTCATTCCAGAAACTGAGCTGTCTCATGCTACCATGGTTTTGAGGAAAGCCATCTCTGCTACCTCCCAGAAATGTTGTGATAAAATAACTCAGAAAATGCTTTTGTAAACTGAAAAATATTCTTCATATCAAGATATTGTAGTCTTGTCAAGATGGGGGCTGCCAGAGGGCTTTTCTCCCCTGACCTTGGGAACCTCTGAGGGCTTTTCTCTCGTGACCTTGGGAACCTCTGAGATCATATATTGAATCAAGATGGAAATCCACAGCACAACATTGGAAAGCAGGAGCAGCCTAGTCAAAGCTAATTTTATTTTGCTCTTTTAATAACCAGTAGGAAAATGAGTTAGGCCTATTCATGTCTAAGAGATAGCTTAATGTCTAGAGCCCATCAAATCTGAGCTATAGAACTGAGAAGGCAGACATGTTTTGCTATTTCATTTGAGAATCCCAGATACTTGGAGAAGCCAAGAAGCCAAGAAGGGAGAGCTTGCCAAGCTGTGCTTAGACATGTCGGTAAAGGATGAATAAAAAGCTCCTCCAGGCACATCCCCGTTCCTGCTAAGGTAGTACATTTATTGAGTGTTCATCAGGTGCGAGGAGTGTTGCTCAACATTTGAACTAAGGCTTCACAGTAATCTCAAGAGGTGGGTATTTTCAGCCCACTTTTATAGATGAAGAAATTGAAGCTTGGCGAGGTGGATTTGTTTGTCTAAGTTGACCCTCTAACAAACGACAGGAGCTGGATTTGAATCCAGTTTCTGCCTGACTCCAGAGATTTTGCCCTTAGTTAGTATGACTACTTTCTCTCTACAAAGCAGACACAATTAATATGGGTGAAAAGATAAAAATGCAACAAGCATTATTGCTTTTACAACCAGAAAAAAAATAAATAAAAGTGATACTTGGAGCCACTGAAACTCACCACTCAAACATCAAGGCGTTCTACCTAGTTAGAATAAACTAGAAACTATAATTTATGCCATCTTCTTACTCTACTCTAAAATATAATAAATGCAGAAATGCATGACTGTGGCACAGCTGTCTTTAGATTTGAATTGAGTAAGTGAAAAGAAATAAAAATCATTGTAGCCTACAAGGTTTTTTATGTCATAGGAATCTAGACACCACTCTAATGATGAAGGAAAAGAAAAATCTATCTAGTGCAGCCAGCTCTTTTTCCTGCAATTATAACCCATTTAAAACGGGCATCCTGTGTCTTCTTAAAATGCTTTCCTTGATTTGCTCATCACTATAACTCAAAATAATTCTAAGGAAGGCATGCCAAAGGAAAAAAAAATGCCCTTACAATCAGGAGAATAAAAATACTCACATTTAGATTTTAAAGTTGCACTGCACTGAATTATGGTTAAGTGCTTTAATGTGTGATTGTCTGTTATGTTCTATACTTAATACTGGCCCAGGAGGAAGATGCTTCTCTGGCTGTACAAAAATGCTCACGTGTTAAAATGTTAAAACCTAATTAATAAATATGAGTTTCCTTTATATGATCTAATACACCTCAGTGTTTGGACCATCTTCTGTCCACCAAAGCTCCCATGGCTCTAAATCATTAAAATGCATGTAAAACAAAGCTAATATGCAATACAAGCTCCTGTGTGGAAAAGCTGTTTCATCAGAACAAATCAAGTACATAAAGAGGAGTAATAAGGCCAACGAGGAGCTTTACAGGACTTTAAAATGAATTTAAACCTATAATGAATGGTGACAGTTTGAGTTCTTGGAAATACTTAGGAATTCATTTGACCATTTTATTAGTCACTTTCCTAGGCATATTTTAAAACATGTGGAAATTGCCTTTCTTTTATTTTCCTCTTTATTCTTCCCCTTCTCACTTTGTCCTCCCTTTTTCCTTCCCTTCCCTTTCCTTCCTTTGGTTCTTCTAGTCTTTCTTTCATTTTTACCAGCAAAGGGGAACCAGCATGATCGTTTGAGGAAGTATAATGGCAAAGGTAAAATGAAGCCATACAAATAAACAATCCCTTGTTCAGAATAAGTGAGAAAGAAAACAATTCTGAGCTCCCACTGCTGCTTTTGTTTTTTTTTTTACAAGACCATCACAGACTTGTTAATCCCTCAGTCATCATGTTTTGAGCACCTATTTCGTGCTAAGCTATAATCATTCTCCCTGTATATCCAAACCAGGAAGGAGGTGGAGCTTCAGAACAGGGAGGAAGTCTGTGCTGAACTCTGCCTTCAACTTGCATGACCCAGGACCTCCCTTGCAGGGTGTAGTCGGAGGTAGACCCTTAAGTTCAAGACAGCTAAAGGTTCTCCTTCGAATTTCATTTAATTTCACTTGTAACACTTCTGCCAAGTTGATATTCCTTGTCTGAAACATTCCTACCCTGCATACTGCTGGAAATTGGTAACCTAGCCACTTGTGTGGGTCGGCACCTGGTCAGCTAAGCACTGCTGGAAGATATCATGCCCTCTGGCAAGTTGGTTCCATTGTAAGTTCATGGTTTCATCTTCAACTAGTCCTTCAGTGTGGAATTTTGGCTCATTCAATTCTTGCCTCTGCAGAAGAGGTCTAAATTTCCTTCTATGCCCTTCATCCTCTGAGCAGATGATCTGTAGAAGAGGAGGCAGAAAATATGTGAGAGGGATTCCCATCACCTTATCCGCAAGCCTCTTTGCCTTCCTCTTCTCAACTCCACTGATACCCTGGATTCTCTCTTTTCCTCCTTCTCAGGAACCATATGCTACCAATTATTTGTGCTCCCATCTGTCTCATCATTGCGATCTATTTGATCTTCTTAAATAGGTTCTGGTTTCTCCCATATTAAAAACGACTCTCCCTGAACACTCCTTCAGCCTCCTCCTCCTTCTGATTTACTGCACTGCCAAAAAAGGGACAGTGATTTCATTGAGATAGCTAATTTAAACTGGGCTTTGAAGAAAACGTGTGTCTTTCAGCCTTCATAACTCTTGTGAAGAAGTTATAAGACTTCATGGACTGAGATTTACATTAGATGTTTGTTGATGTTTACTGAAACAACCCTCCTGTTCCTATAGCCAAAATGAACATGCTTAACAAATTAAATAATGAATGGCTGCTAGAAGTTGAACGTGGTGCAAAGTATATCTTTCTCCCTTTCTTCTCAGTGGCACCTGTTTGAATGTAAAGTATTCATTTGATCATGGGGAAAAGGTAAGAACAGAAGGGAAATAATGCATAAGAAAAACCAGTGTCCGAGTGCACGGTTGATGGCTGGCTTGGATTCAAAAGATCTGAGGAATAGAATTTTTAAAAATCGAATTTCTAGTGGGCTAGAAAAATCATTCATTGTCCCTGTACTGTGGATTGTGTTCAAAGCCTCTACCTACTTTTATGAAAATCATTCTAGTTAAGGCAAATAAATAAATATGGAAAGAAAATAACAACAATAACAACAACAACAACAACAACAACAACAATGAAACTGGGCACCAAAACAAAACTACTTCTGATAGTTTGGGACAAACATTGGGCAAGTTCCGATACCCCTTTCTGCATATGTGTTCCATGGCTCCACCTGATCAGGAAGGTGTGGCTTTCAACAGCAGAAAGCCCCTGCCCTAGAATGCCATTGCTAAAGCCCTGACCCAGCCCCTGTCTCCCTGGATCTGGGAGTGGGTGCACACAGACAAGATGGATGTTTATAATTTGAGGCCGAGCTCCCATTCCACATAGGAGAATCGGCTTTTTTTCAGCTATCAATATCAAAAGCAGAATAAATGGCTTCATAACACTTTTACTATTGCTAATAGTAGTAATAAATCTGGATTTTATACTGACCTGTGTCCCAAACCACTTCACAAGCATAAAGAGGAATACAAACTCCCCCAAAGATTGCTTTATACAGTCAAAAACCATTTCCTATGAAATGAAAGGCACTTGCTGTTTAACAACCCACAGATACATTAGACAACAATTTAAGGCAGGATTATCCAATTGTAACCAAAGGCAGAATTGATTTAGGCAGAATGCAATTACCGCAAATGCTGCTGATCTCCATTTTACTTCCCATGTGAACAGACATTAAGAGGAGTCCAGTTATTACACAACTCTATATTTGCTTCCACTCTGGGTCTCTTCAGGGAGAGCAGAGTTGGTGGTGGAAGTCCCTACAAGAGAAAGCTGTCTGTTTGACCCCAAGGTACAGCCTGCCTCAGTGAACCAGGGAGCAGTAGTCTCATTACTAAGAAATGTTCTTACATTTTGGTGTTGAGACTCTGCTTGTGAATTTTTCTCTTGGTTTTTGCCTTGTTTTGCTGGTCAGCCTGTCCAGAGGCTCAGTTAATTTGACTTCCCACATACCACCTCTCTCCTGAGGGAACTCCTTGAAACGTGGACCAGAGAAGCACGTGTTGCCCAGCACTTTTCTGCAGTCACAGTCCTGATAAACAATGATGGAAACGGTTTGGTGAAATGACTCATTGTAGTCTCCCTTTTGGAGGCTTTCCTCGTCTTCTAACAAATTAAAGGCTTTGAGAATTCCAGTCATAGATACGTGGTGGACTTTAGTTAAGTCAACATTTCCCAAATTCCATGACATTCTTTTCCCCACTTCTGTGAAACAAATATTGACATCTCATAAAATTTAGGCTCCAAGGAACACTCTTTGAGAAACACTGTTTTATGGAGTATCTCACAGATTGAGTTATAACTCCTTTCAGGTTTTCTTATCTATGGAACAAAAACATTAAACTGGAACCTTTCTGAGACTCCTCTGCTTCTAAAACAACACGTGTATGACGTTAAATATAGTGCTGGAGGACATCATTCTCAAGGTGACCCTGAGTCTATAACATAACAAAATACTTCGCTGCTTACACTTTCTTCTAGAGTGTCTCTCAATTTTATAGGTGTCTTTTGCCCTGCTAAGAACTGGAAATCTATTGTCAGTAAAATCTAAGGTTTATTGTTGGAGGGTCTTATTAGTTGATGAACACAGGAACCAGAATTCCCCTGAGAAGAGTATATCCTTTACCTCCTCTCTCCTAGATTGTAATCTATCAGAACTCTGGATATTAGTAATAGACTCCATGTAGTACCTAAAATTGGCTCAGTGTGAATCTTGAATTAACAGTGGATCCAGAGGTAGAATTCACATATTGATCTTTAGTGGTTACTCTAAAACAAAACTTCTGATGTGGCCTATGACAAATTAGTACATCAGAAGAGCTCATACTCCTGAAATCATTGCTTCACTATATGCTAACTAATTTGGATGTAAATTTTAAAAGATAAAAAATAAAATTAAATAAAAAAAGAAGAGCTCAGTGTCAGAAGGGAAGAGATACCCCAAATTTTTCTTTAGACTCTGAATTATTCCAGCCCATCCATTTAGTGGTCATTTGGGGAATCTAGACAGATCTTTCCTAGAGGATAACAGAAGAGTTGGAGCCAGGGAGGGGTCAGGTTGTAGTCACTGATGCTCACTGAAATGTAAGAACCATCATGAGGCTATGGGAAATTAAAATAAATACTTCACCTGTCTTTTCTCCTTCCTTTCTTACCTGACACTGATATTGAATTGGTTGGTGAGAAATTCAGTAAATGGTATATGAGAAAGTAAGTACCTTGGGCCATCCACCCATTAACAAGAATGCATTGGACACCTGTGGCAATCTGGGTGCTTGGTTCTGGAGCTGCAGAAGTAGGAGAGTGCATAGATGGATATGGTTTCCTCTCTTTTCACCAGGGAGCCTGACTGTGATGAGGGACACAGACAGTAATCACATAACTACATTGTTCTCTCTGTGAGTTCAGACTAACATATAGTCTCTGAAGGCAAGAGGCACGTTTCTAGGACAGCATATATCCTGGAGGCCTAACCTAGACAACAGTGGCATAGACCCCTCCAAATGGATATACAAAGATTTTATGGATGAGAAACAGTTCTCTGACTCAGAAAGAAGAAACAGCAAGAACCACTGTGCAGTGTAAGGAAAGATGCTCACAGTATGTGCAAGGAATAACACTTTGTTGGTATTTGGGGGTACATAGCTCTTAGATACATTTGCACATTTTGGGGGGGTACATTCCTAATTGGGAAGGAGGGAAGGGCATAGTTGGGTTGGAAATTGAAAAGTAGGAAAGAGGTAGATGAAGAAAGTACTTAGTTCTGGGCTAGGAATGGCACAGCTGCTGGGTGTTATACTCAGTGCCCATGGCAGACGTCACCAACCCAATTGAGTCCAGAAACCTCAATCCAGAAATCTTCTATAAATGGCATGGGATTGGTTCTCGAGCTGAAAGAAGCCTATCTGCCATTACTGATGTAGACAATGAGGGGAGATTATTATTTTTTAAGCAGTGTAGGTATGTGATTAATAATGCGCTGGAAGGATTTCAATGATCAGAGGATTGATTATAGAGGAGAGAAGGAGTAGGAAGACCAGTTAGGAATAACCTCAAAATCATTCTGTTGTTTAATCGTTGAGCTAGTATGCTTGAATATTCATGTATATTTATGTGTAATATCTTATTTAGGCTGCCCCACAGAATCAATGAGTTGTAGGTATTATTACTGTCCCTATTTTATAGATCAGGAAAGGGAGCTTCATAGAGGTTAAGTGATTTGGCCCTGGTCACATAGGGAGAAAGTGGCAGAGCTGGACTTGAATTTTGCAAGGCTGGCAATTATCTGGTTCTGGCTCACTTCTCTGGCGTCATTGCATACCACCTCCTCTGTGCCTTTCTGTGTTCTGGTTGTATTGGGCATTCTTTCAGTATACTCTTTCTTACTATAGAGCCTTCTGCAACAACGTGCATTTCTCTTTCTCCAAAATGAGCTTTATCCCTCTTTACCTCCTTAATTCCTCATCAGTTTTCTCAGAGAAATCCTCCTTGAAGAATTTTGTAGCACCCTGTTGACTTTCTTCAAGATTCTCACCTCCCTTTGTTAAAAAAAAAAAACAACACATTTACTTATGCAATAATTTGATTAATGTCTGTCTCTACAGTGATCTATCTAAGTCTGTTCACAGCAGGAGCCATGACTGCTGTCACTGCCTGCTGCTTCCCTAGAGCACAAGATGTGATTCAGGGGCATGATATATACTTGCATGAAACCAATCACCCCAAGTCTCCCTCATTTTGTAGTTAACCGGTATACCTCTCACTCTGGTGACAAGGTTAAAAGGAGGACTGGGAAGTGGCCGCACAGTTAGGATTAACAGTTAGACCCTGTCACAATGTCCGTGTGCCCCTCCAGTATCTTTGACTGTGATTCTCAGACCTGAAGAGTAAAAATACAAGTGTTTTCTTGTGGAGGTAGGAAATATTTTCAGATTTGAATATACAAAACTAATCTTAAAATACCTTTAAAGCAGCTTAGAAAAATTCCCCTTAGAAAATATACCTCTCTGAGGTACAATACATGTTTGGGAAATAGGTTTTACTCATCAGAAAGGATGCATCAAATGTGGTGTTTGTAAAAAATAAAATGTTAAATTATAAAGTCCTATAAGATCATTGTAAACATTTAAATCATACAAATGTGTACAATTGAAAAAAAATTTTCTTCTTGTGTCCCTGTGCCACTGCCAGTCTCATTGCCTGTGGAGATAACCTTAAGAAGATTACCACTGTTAAAAGTTGGCCATGACTTAACATTTATAGTCAATTGAGTTTTGACAGGGTCATCAGGACATTTCAGTGGGGGAAGAATAGTCTGTTCAACAAATGGCTCTGGAACGCCTGAATGTCCTCATGCAAAAGAATAAAGCTGGACCTCTTTCAACACAGCATCTACAAAATAAGCTCAAAATGGATTATGGACCTAAATGCAGAAGCGAAAATATATATGCTATATATGCATGTATATATGTATGTATATATGAGATATATATCATATATACCATATATATATCCCAAGGAATCTAAAAAAAACTCTTAAAACTAATATGTGAATTTCTTGAGTTTATAGGATACAAGAGAAATATACAAAAATGAATTGTAAAACTATATGCTAGCAATGAATAGCTGAAGTTTTAAAAAAATACACTACTATTTACAAAAGTACCAGAAAACATGAAATATTTGTGTATATATCTAACAAAAAGTGTTAAAACTAATACAGTGTAAGGAATCATATTATTGTATTGCTAGCTAATGACATCACTTTTTCTGTGGTCTCGTAAATTGACATATATCAGTTAATTGATTCTTTATTTAAAGAAATTTCAGCTTCTTAATTGTGGCATTCATTTGTATCTATCTTTGAAAATCCAAATCCTGGATACAAGGAACTCTCTTCTCCTTCCCTCGTCTTTTGTTTTGTTTTGTTTTGTTTTCTCTTTTTTCTCTTTTCTCCTTTCCTCCCTCCCCTCCCCTCCCTTCCCCTCCCCTCCCCTTCCCCTTCCCCCTCCCCTCCCCTCCCTTCCCCCTTCCCCTCCCCCCTCCCCTCCCCTCCCCTCCCTTCCCTTCCCCTTCCCCTTCCCTTCCCTCCCCTCCCCTCCCCTCCCCTCCACTTCCCCTCCCCTCCTTTCCCCTTCCCTTCCCTTCCCTTCCCTTCCCTTCCCTTCCCAGTAAGCTCTATGCCCAATGTGAATTCATGACCCTGAGATCAAGAGTCATATGCTTTACCAACTGAGTCAGCCAGGTGCCCCACAAGGAACTTTAAGGAAGCCAAATATTTCTAGTAAAAAATCAGTTAAAAAAAAAAAAAAGGCACACTCCTGTCCATGTAGAGTCTGTTTCCTTTCTCCAGGGAGATGAAGTTTCTGGATGTCCACAATAATGAAATAAATACTGTATGGGGCAGAGGCCCGTGTGATATGTGGCAGAGAGGAAGATTTCCAGGGAGAAGTGAGGGCAGTAGCCACCTTTCTGCCTGGTATGTTCGGTGGACTCCTGTATATCACTGAGGCTCAAATGGACAATGGATGTACCCGAGCCTCCTGATAAGAAGAAAGTGAGAGAAGCTTCTGCTCTTGTTTCTAGAGAATATGGGATGACAGGGAACCAGGCCTCAATCTCAGGGAACTGACTTGGAGTTTGTGATTTAGGGCCCTAGTGCAGACAGACCACTTGACTTTCGATCTTACAAGGTGAGGAGGACTAAGGCACAATAATTGTTTTAATTTAAAGAGATTGCTGCTTACTGAGTTTCTGCGTATTCCATGATACTGTCTTGTGTGCTAACAGGATATATTATGCAATGAACAACCTTAACTTAAGCCCTATTAAAGCAGGAGAAATTAAGCCAGCCATTCATTCATTGAAGATATTCAGACTACAAATGTATGTGGTTCCTTAAAGAAGAAAAACGCCTTTAGACAGGAGAATGTGAGAACCAAATTCATCAGCTACAGGCAGTGGCAATGGTGGACTGAAGCAATAGCATGATTGAAATTTGGTGATGGGAGGTGAGGTGTGTGCTTGGCCCTGTACCTGAAGCACCTCTGCATCCCAAGATGCTTCCTTACCTGGGCTCTTCTGACACTAATTCAAACTCTTCCAGGCATTTTTTTTTTTTAAGAGAGAGAGAGAGAGAGTACAAGTGGGGGAGGGCAGGGAAAGAAGCGGACAGAGGACAGAGAATCTGACATGGGCTCTGAGCTGACAACAGGGAGCCTTATGTGGGACCAGAACTCCTGAGTCATAAGATCATGACCTGAACCAAAGTCAGATGCTTAACTGACTGTGCCACCCAGGCCTCCCTTCCAGGCATCTTAAAGCATGTAAGGAAAGGAGAGGTGGTAGAAAAGAAAGGGGCACAGGGTGTTGCACTGCCACAAATTAAACTTTCCTTAATTTTCAATTCCATGACCGTGTTACCTAGGATCCGTAGTTGGCTTCATGTACTTTTAAAAATCCTCTGCATTTTTGGACATACTTCCAAGTATTTTCTCATGTAATGGTTTTGGTGGTGGGTCCCTGAGTCATCTGCATTTCCTTACTCAGATTTTGGGGGGATAGAACACCCTATTAGGTAATTCTGAGTATGTGTTCACATACAATGTCACTTCAGACTGCCAACCTAGATTTTTGGCCCACAGTCACAGTTGGATTGTACTGCAGGTGGTGGTACAGTGTCCCTCTGTTTGCTTTTGCTTTTCTATCTGGAAATTGATCACTAAAACCTCAAAATTCATTCTTAGCCACCCACATATAGACAACATGCTAACAGAATGTTTCACTCCTGCAGGTTATTAGAATGGAGAAGGGGAACTACAATGCAATGCCTTCATTTGCAGAAATATTTCTGTGATGGGATGTGTTAGTTAAGCCACTGTGGAGGAATACAGATTTTTTCTAATGGGTTCCATTCTCGTTTGCTAGGTAAACAAAACACTTTTCAAAGAAATTTATGCATTTACCCATAGACCGGAGATGAAATTGCTTTTGAAATCTACTCCTTAAACAATTGACAAAATGTAGCTCCAATTCATTTTAGATATAAAATTTATAAAAACTATTGCCACAAGATTTATGAAGGATCACCCTTTTAAAAAAAAGAGAAAGGTAACAGAGAAGATACTCAGATGGGTAAGTGTCCTATCTATGTTGGTGGTGGCAGGGATGAAAAGATGTGTACTTTGGAAAAGGAGGTGACCACATGGATCAATTCACATTCTGCCGTTGGGATGTGACATTTTGTTTCGGATTTTCAGGGTCTTGTTTCTTCCTCTGCTTCTCAGGCTCTAGCTTTTCTAAAGCACTAAGGTCTTTTTATTGCTGTTTTTTGTGTTTGAAGTAAGCAGGAGTGAGTTCGGCAGCACTAACAGTGGACAGAAGTTTGTCAGTCAAAAATTGCCTTATAATTTTTGAATTTTGAAAAAAAACATGACTGATATGACTATTTGATGGCTTCCTGGTGGTGCATAAACAATGTTTTACAAATTTTCAAATTTGGTTCCATCATTCCTAAAATGAGCATTGTTAACTTGCAGTCCAAGCATTTTTTGAGCATCTACCACATACAGGGCATTTTGCTAGCTTTTCCCAACTGTGAAGTCATTGATCACAGTCTCATTTCAGCGAGGCACCAACTGCTGGAAAGAGGTGCCTTTCCGGGGACACCTTTGGCTCACATAAATCCTTGACCTGACTGAAGACTTTTTTCTAAACCTGAAGTTTGATGGATTCGGTCCCAAGGCCACGGTTTGCTGGCTGAGGTCAAAGCTGGGGATGAATGGTGTCCATTGCCTTGTTTGTTGTGTAGCGCTTGGATCCCCTCCAACCAGTGGGAGTCACGGCAGACTGTTCATTACATATGCTTAATGGAACGGGAAATTAACACAGTGGAAAAATATGTATTGCTACCCAATCTCTGAGAGTACTTCATTTTTAACTAAGTACAGAGAGGTGATGCCTTGTTATTTTATAACATGGTTTATTATGCAAGCAATATATGTTTACTGTAGAAAAGCTAGAAAATACAGATAAGCAGAAAGAAGAAATTAAAAGTCATCCTCAATACCTAAAGATAATTATTGTTAACATTTTCATATATATCCTCTCACATTTGTTTCTGGGCTTAGATTAGATCATACTGTTTATGTTTTACAGTCTTGCTTTTCTTTGGTTTAATAACAAATGATTAGAAACTTCTGTTGATATATTTATTTGACAACATAAGAACACCTACATAGTTACAGCACTTTGTATATCCCCGTTGATTTAATTTAACCCTCCTTTGGTGAACATGTGTAGTTTTCCAATTTTTAGATATTATGTGTTGCATGATAGCACATGTTATTGAAATGACTTTTTTAAACTTGTCAATTATTTCTGAGTAAAAATTTCTTAAAGTGTAATTGCTTTGTCAAAGGGTCTGCATTTTTGTGTATTTTTAAAAAATTTTTTTAAATGTTTATTTATTCTTGAGACAGAGACAGAGTGTGAACAGGGGTGGGGCAGAGAGAGAGGGAGACACAGAATCCAAAACAGGCTCCAGGCTCTGCACTGTCAGCACAGAGCCCGACGCGGGGCTCGAACCCACAAACTGTGAGATCATGACCTGAGCTGAAGTCGACGCCCAGCCGACTGAGCCACCCAGGAGCCCCTGTGTATTTTTGATAAGTATTGTTGAATTGTCTTCTAGGAGAGTTATGCCAGGTGATACTCACAATAACATTGTGTAAGGGTACTCATTTTCCCTACATTCTTGGCAGTTTTAACTATTATTCCTTTAAAAATTAATACCAATTCTGAGAGGTGAAAACTAGTATCTCATGGTCCAAGTTAAATTTCTTTGGTTACTAGTGACTTTCAGCAATGATCTTATGTTTATTGTCCATTTTCACTTTTTCTTTTGTGAATTGCTTATTCATGTTCTTTGTCTATTATTCTATTGATGTGTTAAACTTTATCTTATTGAAGTGGTCATCATTTTTGGGGATCTCCATAACAAGATGGTTTTCTATGTAATATTTGTTGTAGTTGGGTTAGAGGAAAGGAGCCAACCATCCTGCACTCAGTTAATAAACACTAAAGATATTTATGTTAATACTTGGATTATAATAACTGCCATTTATTAAGCAAAGTTTGAAAATAGTTCTCCACTGCTTACTATCTCAGAAAATATCATGCCTCTCCATCATTCTTTTAGTGGTGTACCATGGTAAATGAATGAGAACCACGGATCTTTCTTTTTCTCTCACATAGGATTTTTGCTTTAAGTCAAATGGGGTGATGCTGTCGTCACTTCTCCTGCATCCCTATAGATCCCCTTATGTTTTTTACGCTCACTCGTTCCCACCACATTTCACTCCAAACACCCAGTACCTCCATCTCTTAGTGGAAGTGCTGCCCTCTTGCTGTCTTAACTCACTTTTCCTCCAGGGACCTCTGGACACGTTGCCTAGGGACATTCCATAGCCACTGACTGTGTCTGTACAGCCCCCTTGTCCCCTGAGAGGACCAGGACCGAGATAGGACCTGTCCCATCTTTGAGCTTCCTTGTGGGACTGAGCCAAAGCCACCCTTCATGGAACTTTGCTTGATTTTCCACCCTTGCCTGGCCTCTCTCCTTCCCAGGTCCCAGTTGGCCTCTGCCGCTTTTCCTAAGAACATTTACTATAAAATGTCTTTCACACAAATGCTTGTTGTTGAGTCTGCTTCTGGGATATGCCCCTTGGGGCATATATATCAACATTTAGAACTTAAGGAATGTATCAGGGAAGGTCAGTTCCTGTTGTGAACTCTAATGGCGAATGATACCTATAGCCATTAGCTTTTTTTAGATTTGACTATGAATCTAGCATTTTGATCAGTGCTTTTTCACAAAATATGTCATCTGATCTCCATATTATATAGTATCTCTGTTTTTATCCAGACAGGAAATCTAAGCTTAATTTGTTTATGTTCACATAGATTCTCAGCAGCCAAAGTGGGATTCAAAGCCAGGTCTAGTGTCGGCTTTAACTCAAGCAGTTACTTCACATGTGGTTATCAAAGCCAAGTCTAGTAGAGTCCAGAGCCCATGCTCTATAACCATGCCTCAGAAGAGGTTTGATGAAGGCTGTGGTAGGGTTGGACGTTGTTCTCAGGACCCCTGGGTGTCCTTGGGCACAGTCTAAGGTGCATGCACACTGACTAGCCAAGGTAGTGTGTGACTCAGTTTTCTCCTGAATTATTCTAATATCTATACAAATTGCTTTAGGATCTACCCTTTTTTTCTGTGTAGGACAGTGTTTTTGAAGAAAGAAAACAATGAAAAACTCTCTGGTGAGCAGAAAGACAGGGTAGAAACATATTTGAGATAGAATCTGGGTCATCAGGGTTTTTTGTTTTTGTTTTTTTTTTTTTTTTCATTTAGTGGCCTAAGTCTTCCTGGGAGTTTAGCACATGAGCATAACATGTACATGATTATAAATTATGTGTAAGTTTAGTGACAGGATGCTTTTATTTTGATGTTAGCCTGCAGACCCAGACCGAAAGCAAGAAACTGAGATTTAAGAGACTTGTGCACATTCCAACCCTTTTCTTATTAGCTCAGTGCCTTCATTTAGAAACCCTCAGTAGGGTGCCCGACATGGGACACAACAGCAGCCACAACAAGATGCCCACTAAAATTTGAATTTCAGATAAGCAATGAATGATTTTTTTAATAGAAGAATGTTCCATACCATTTCCTTCCATGTAATATTTGGAACATACTTAGATGAAAAGACTATTTGCTGTGCATCTGAAATTCAAATATAACTGGGTGTCCTATATTTTATCTGCAACCTAACTTCCTTAGACCTCACCTCCATCCCCATAGCAATATTCCTTGTGTTACTGCCTGCTTGTAGGTTCTCACTGCTATGCTCATGTGCTAAGAAGTATCCCTCTCAATGCAGATGGCTTGGTCAGCATGGAGAACCTCTTACTGGTTCATCCAGATCTACAAACCAGTCTCCATCCAGGTGTCTGAATGAGTGTTCCAAAACTTAAATGACACCACTCCCTTTCTTAAAACCCTTTAGTGGATTTCTGTCACATTTAGAATATAATCTAAAGGATTATCCCTGTGGTCTATGAATTTCTCTGTGACCAGACCCTCCTTCCCTCACTGGCCTCTATCTTGTCCCTCTCCCCAAACACGTGGGCAATTCTAGGTTTCCCCCCAGCTTTGCCTGATCTCCCAAGGGGGTCAAGAAGAGAGTCTTTCCCCCTTTGAGGGAGCTGAACTTTCATCCTCATACAACACCCATTCATTGGCTAAGGTTTACTCCAGAAACATGTTAACTCCCCAGGTTTTAGGCTCTCAGTATGTGGATGAAGCAGCTCCAGGAACCAATAGGTAGTTCTCTGATGAAGGTTTTCATAAGCTATGAGCCACCAGGAGCAAACTCATGAGTCTGCAGAGCCAGTAAGAAATCTGAAGAGATTTGGGTGCATCTGTTACAGCAGGACTAGGGCAAGATTCCAGAGGCACATCAGCAGAAGAGTTTGACTGCCTTCATTGCAGAAATATCCCTGGATATCGTCAATAGACTATGGGATAGTTAGTGCTCTTGGGCAAGTTTAAGAGTAAGAATGAGATAGTCCAGTCATACCCAAGAGTTGGGGGAAAACAAGGAGCTGGCCTGGTTCTGAAACAGAGTAAGCTGCTCTCTGGCTGGGCTTCTTTGGAGAGACAAAAGTGAGTTCTGTCCTCTTGAAGCTTAGCATTTTCAAACTGGTAGTTAACAGTATAGGGTGACGACGCAGGCTATTATCAGAGCTTCTGGTGAGTAAATATTTAAGCAAGAAGCAGAAATTAATGCCTTCAAGGGTCTGAAAATGATAATTGGGGAAGTTCAGATTATTTATTATTTTACAATGGAATAACCACATGTAAAGAGTCCAAAAGAAATGTCTATGTGCTCTAGAGAAATTGTACTACAACCCTAATGTGGATATAATCTTAGAAATTGCTGGGGTATATCTATATCACCCATCAGAATGTAATAGCTGGACAAGATGAGGCCACATGAAAGAATTCTTCAAATATTCTGTTAAAAGCACACTGCTGTGTTTTGTGATCGCTGCTTTATAATTGCTATAATCCATCAATTTAACATTGTTATGAAAAATTCTAATAAATCATGACTAAGTCACAATTGATAAGACATGACTAGCATCCTAGGCTATGCTGAGTCCCACTAATTTATTAGCCCGTTGATTTGAAATCGATTGAAATTAAAGATCTCTGAATGCTAGGTAAGTGGCTTTGAGCAGAATTCTATCCAATGTTCAGATAAGTAAATGCTTTCCAGGCTGACCTTGGGTCTGAGAGATTGTATTTGAAAACTCTTTCCTGTCCCTCCCCTCTCTGAGATGTGAGGAGACCCGGGGCACACCCAGTCATGCTTCTTGCCTCACCCGGACTGTGTACCGTGTGTCCCCAACTACACCCACGCCACTCTTAACCCACATGACCCAATTCTGAATAATTCAAGTGTTTTCAAGGGAAAATGGACTATGGAATGACATTTTCAGAACCAAATAGACTGATTTGTTTGATTAAAACAAATTCTCTCAATCAAAAAGGAGTAAAAAGTATTGACCGCTCTCTTTTGAAATCAGGTTGATAAATTGTCTTTTTTAATCAGAAACTTTGGTTCTTTACTATTTCAAAAGGCCAGATGTCCAGAAAAACCCACTCTTGGCTTATAACAGTCACACTACTTCATATGTTTATTACAAAATGCTTGTTTTTACATCTAGGTCCGTGCATCTGGCTCATTTAGAATGGTGTCAAATAATAAAGCATATGCTTAAAAATGGGAGTAACGTTTTAAAATTAATAAAATTCACTGGCAAACATATAAAGACACCCCAAGTCTTACTGGTAATCAGAATAAAAGTAACTAAAACAATGAGAGGCTTAAAAAGATACTGTTGGGGTGTATGTGGGGGGGTCAAGGATGCAGAGACAGAACTCAGTAATCTCCCATCCTCCTCCAGACACACCAGAATGCAAAATTACATGCCGTGAGGGCCCTTGCTTGTTCAGATGGGAGTATGAATTTGTACAAGCAGTCTGGCATTAGCTGCTAAAATTAGAGACAAGTAAGGCCTGTAAACCAGCCATTTTGCTCCTGAGAATTTATTGTAGGGAAATTCTTGCACATATATAACAGGAAAATTAAATGAAGATCTGCTCATTACAGAATTCTTTGTTTCAGAAAAAAAAAAAAAAGCAACTGATAATAATCCAGAAGTCCCTCAATAAAGGTAGGGAGAAATGAACTGTTGTATATTCATAAAATGAGGGTTGCCTGGGTGGCTTAGTCAGTTAAGTGGCCGACTTCAGTTCAGGTCATGATCTCGCGGGTTTTGAGTTTGAGCCATCTGTCGGGCTCTGTGCTAACAGCTCAGAGCTGGGACCTGCTTCAGATTTTGTGTCTCCCTCTCTCTCTGCCCCCTCCCCCACTTGCGATCTGTGTCTCTCTCAGAAAAAATGAAAAATAAATGAATAAACATGAAATGAGATACGAGGATGCAATAAAAGAGATCTGTAGTAATAGATACAGTTTAAAAAAAGATCTGTGTGGTCAGTATAGGTAGATCTCAAAACAATACTGGGCTAAAAACAAGAACATTGCCAAATGCTATGTATAATATATGTATTACATAGAAATATTATCTATTGTCAATTAAAGCATAGTTAAAACATAGTTAAAGTATGCACTGGCTTGGATTTATGCTTAATTTATGATAGGGGTTATCTCCATGGAGAGAGAATAAGAATGTATTGTGGTGGAGAACAGAGGAGTCATAACCTTTATTTTTAGAGTTTTCTTTAAGAAATGCAATGTCAAGCGGCGCCTGAACATCTCAGTAGGTTAAGCGTCCGACTTTGGCTCAGGTCATGATCTCTTAGCTCATGAGTTCAAGCCCCGTGTCGGCTCTGTGCTGACAGCTTGAGGCCTGGAGGCTGCTTCAGGTTCTGTGTCTCCCTCTCTGTCTGCTCCTCACCCCTCACGCTCACTCACTCACTCTCACTCTCACTCTTTCTCTCTCAAAAATAAATAAAAACATTAAAAAAATAATAAAAAAAGAAATGTGATGTCAGTATGATAAAAATGTTAGTGTTTGTTTCTCTGAGTGGCGTATACACAGATGTTTATTATTCCTTGCATTGTTGTGTATTTTAAAAAGTTCACAAGTGAATAATCAGTATGGATGAGAAGGAGGGGCACCTAAGTGGCTCAGTTGGTTGGGCGTCCAACTCTTGATCTTAGCTCAGGTCTTGATCTCAGGATTGTGAGGTCTATCTCTGCACTGGGTTCTGCACCGGGCATGAAGCCTACTTAAAAAAAAAACAAAAAAAAAAAAACCATGAGCAGGAAATTCCTAAAGGTGCACTCTCATATGTGGAATGTAAGAAACAAAACAGATGAACATGGGGGGGGAAAAGAGAGACAAACCAAGAAACAGACTCTTAACTATAGAGAACAAACTGAGATGTTGGAGGGAAGATGGGCTAAATGGGTGATGGGCATTAAAGAGGGCACTTGTTAATGTTAGCCATTCTGACAGGTGTAAGGTGGTATCTCATTGTGGTTTTGATTCGTATTTCCCTGATGATGAGTGATGTTGAGCTTTTTTTCATGTGTTAGCCCAAATTTCCATTGATGTATGAATGGATAAAGACGATGTGGTATATATATACAATGGAGTATTACTCGGCAATCAAAAAGAATGACATCTTGCCATTTGCAACTACGTGGATGGAACTGGAGGGTATTATGCTAAGTGAAATTAGTCCGTCAGAGAAAGACAAAGATCATATGACTTCACTCATATGAGGACTTTAAGAGACAAAACAGATGAACGTAAGGGAAGGGAAGCAAAAACAGTATAAAAACAGAGAGGGGGACAAAACAGAAGAGATTCATAAATATGGAGAACAAACGGGGCTACTGAAGGGGTTGTGGGAGGGGGGATGGGCTAAATGGGCAAGGGGCACTAAGGAATCTACTCCTGAAATCATTGTTACACTAGATGCTAACTAATTTGGATGTCAATTTTAAAAAACAAA